>NW_027187367.1:14782535-14814469 GCF_028583685.1 Petaurus breviceps papuanus
ATGTTATTGGGAAATAAGATATACAGGCACTGGGGCATAGAGATCCACCATACCCTACTGGAAAAGTCAAAAGGGGTATGGGAGAAAATATGGGAGAGAGCAGATTGGAGGAGGGGATATCATGTGGAACTGCTATTTTGGGGCGCTGGGTAGGGGAAAAACGGGGAGAAGATTTGTAACTCAAAATCTGGCAGAAACGAATGATGTAAACCAGAAGTTAATAAAGCATTTGAAAAATGAAAAAAAAACTGCCCTGGTCTTCAATGAGCTTATATTCTAGTTTTCATGTTTCTATCTGTGAGTGGCCTCATCCAACCAGTGGGCTAGACACAAAAAGTTTCTTTATATTCCTATTCATGGTTTTTCTTTGTATTTCTGGCACTCATCACAGTGTCTGGCATATAGTATCAGGCAACTAGCATTTATTAAGGGTCTCCTTTGTGGCAGGCACTGTGCTGAGTGCTGGGGACCCTAAGAAAAGCCCAAAACAAGCAATCTCTGCACTCAAGGAGAAAACAAGTATGAATAGACAAGATATGTGCAGGATGTTGGGGGAGGGCACTATGATTAAGGAAGAAGGCGAGATTTTAGCTAGAGACTTGAAAAAAAGCAGGGAAGCCCAGAGGTGGATATGAGGAGGGAGAGCATTCCAGGCATGGGGTTGGGGGAGCACAGCCAGAGAAAATGAGTTGAGAGACGTAGTGCTAAATGGGTGTTAATTGGTTGGTTGAACAATTAATTGGTTGTTTTGTGATCAGTTGACCCTGCCCAGCTGCAAAGAAAATTCTTACCATTTGTGTAATAGACCTATGACCCGTGGCTGGGGGGGAGGGGGAGGGGGAGGAGGTGAGGGGTGGGGAAGAACCACCTATCCTACTAAGGGGGCCCAGCTAGATCACATGGATTGGTTTCAGTTTTAGGGGAACTTGATCTATAAAGAGATGGGTTGGGTTTTTTCTTCTTGTCTCTAGCTCACTATGCCCCTATCCCAGAGCATAACTCTGGGAATAATTACTTAAACAAAGCTTAGATTTAGCTCATAACTAAAATCTCCCCAATGTGTAAAGTAGATCAAGTATAGGAAAGTTATTTTTCTCTGCCACAAAAGAAATGCTTAAAACACACATAGACAAACCTCATAACTTATTAATAAGTACTTAAAGCATAAAATAGTACCCCATAACTCCTAATATAATCTGCTGGGTGATTGATACTTAAAACATTAAACCATGAACCACTTCATGGGATTCCTGAACAGGAATTTCGTTTTTACCTTGAATTTTGCATTGTCCTAGTATTCACACAAAGTTTATTATCTTCTGGCAAGCCAAGACATAATTCATCCTGCTGTTTGGAGGACGTCTCTTCCAAAATGCAATAGAGTAATAGTAATTGATAGTAATTCCCTAGACCTCTCAATGACTCCAGGCTTCTTGAACCGTTGAAGCTGACAGCAAAGCTAGAAACATCCATCTTAGAATCTCTGCTAAGTCACCCGTGCTCTGGGAAAGAAATTCAAAGTAGGAAAGGCAGCCATAGATTTGAGGTCCAATCTTGGGCTCATCTAGCACGTGTATTGCTACCATGTGAAGGTTATTGCCATTGCTGTTGGCACCACTGTAGAAAGTCCAAGGGTTTGCTATTAGAATCCTAAACCACATACTCAGAAGCAAAAAGGAGAGATCATAGAAATCATTTCTCCTTGTAAGCCTGATGAGGTATGGGTTCTGGGAGCCCCCTCGAGCTCTCCTTGAGTCCTTGAGGCACAGGCTCTGGGAACCCCCCTTGAACTCTGATCAAATTGTCCCATTTGATGAGGCATTTGTATGAGGCCATAAGCCTTACTTTGTGGCAGGGCCCAGACCTCTATTACTAGCCTAGCCCTCCATTGTCCATCTACTTCCCACCCTTGGGCCTATCAAAATATCAATCCACCCTTGAACTGGCCTAGCCCACAATTGTCTGTAGGCTCCAGGTAGCCTCCAGCAACTTCCCACCCTTAATCACTCATTGACCTCATCTGACTTCTCCTGAACACCCTCCCCAAACTCCTCTTCTAGACCACCCCTAGATTCCTCCCACAACTTGTATATAGGATCCCATCTTCTCTCCATGTGGGATGATAGCTCCATAGAGTGACCTAGCACAGACTTACTCTGTGTAATACAAGCAAACTTTTAATAAACTTTACTTTTCTCTGGGGGAGAAGACTTGAGTCAAATTCATTCATCAGGACCCAGCATGTTGGTATTTTGGTGTCTCTAGAGCAACCCTAACCCTCTTTATGGGTAACCTCTTTATTTTTATTTAATACTGTTCTTATGGAGAACTTGCACAAGGCCAGAAGAAGAGATACAAGGTCTCTTGGAAGAACTTTGATACTGATTGTGAGACTCTGGCACAGGACCACTCTCTTCCTACTTTTCATTTCCCTTTTATGTGTTGCCTTCTTCCATTAGAATGTAAGCTCTGTCAACCAGGTGAAGCCCACCCCTTAAAATGCAAAGGAGTCCAAGCTGAGTTGAAAGCAGAAAAGTTTTGTTAGGAGGAAAATCAGATACTAATGTTGATGTCCCCAGTACAAGGTACAAGGTACAAGGCACAAAGGAGCCTACAGCCCAGGAGAGGCAGAGGAGATTTATGTTTGAAAAGGGGAGGTTCATGGAGGAGACAAGAATGGACAATCTTTTCCTGGAACAGATAGACATAGAAACAGGATGTTTTTCAGGAACAGTAGATTGCAAGAGTGGTTTGGGCTAGTTTGGGGGATGGTGGGGAGGGCACAGCTCAACAAGATCAGCCAGCAAACACCAGCAAAGGCATCTAGGAGTAAGCAAGACTTTTGTTCACTGCAGGTTCCTGGTTGACTCCTTTTAGCAAACAGGCTTACTCTGGTCCAGTCCATCTGCCTGGTAAGGTAACTCAAAGAAAACAGACATATTAATCTCAGGGGTACTTCCACTTAGCACAGCGCCCAGCGCACATTAACTAGTTAATAACTAATTGTTAATTTTATATGTATATATGCTGTATTATATTGTGTTATATATGTATATATATGTATTTTATGTGTGTATGTATATATATATATAATACCTGCCATGGACAGAATATTATATATATATACATGTATATGTACATACATGTGTATGTATATATACCCTCCATAGACAGAAGACCTAGGAGAATGACAAGAAAGAAGAGGAGAGAAAGCAGATGAGAGAAAGAGGAGGGTATAGGAACCTATTCCCTTGTTATACTGGGGGAGTTCAGCATTGGCAGAAGTAACTTCTAAGAGCTAGCCTTCTAATCAAGGTCTGAAAAGTGTTAGGTCAGGCATAGATTGATGACCGAGGCCATTCTATTTTTATTTTAAATAATTTTAAATTGATATGTTTGATTTTATTAGAACTGGTTAATGTGAATTTTTGATTACTCAGGCAGCCTGGTACAGTGGACTTGGGGCCCAAACATTATAGGATAATAGAAAATCTAATTCAACTCTCCCTCATTTTATGGATGAGGAAACTGAGGCCTACACAGTGCTAGCGCTTGCATAGGTTCACTCTAACAAGTAGCAGAGCCGGGATCAGAACTTAAAGTGTTCCAGCTCCCAAACTGTTCCAAGAAAGGTTTGAATTCCAGCTCTGCCACTTACTGCCAAAGCAAGGCACTTCACCACTCTGGGCCTCAGTTTCCCCATCTCTAAAATGAGAGGGTTGGACTAGATGGCCTCCAGGGTCCCTACCAGCTCCAGATCTATGGAGAGCACACCTCGAGTAAGTTACTTTTCTCTCTCAGAGTCAGCTACTTAACTTCTCAATCTCTTCATTTCCTGCTTTGAAAGGTGGTGTCCTTTGAAGCTTTTTAGTCCTGTGATCTCTCTGAGCTCTAGATGAACTTTGTTAGAGATTTTCTGGTGCTCAGAAAACCTTATATCCACCAGTCTCACAGATCTGAAGTTTCAAAGGCTTTGAAGTGTTGTGAAATTGCCCTCAATTATAGTCTTGAAATTAGAAAAATGAGACCTGTGCCTCCTGTGGTAAGAGGAGAGAAGAGCTGGTCATTTCCCAGAATCAGGTTGGTCCCAGAACGAATCCCCATATCAATTATAATTAAGTTAGCACTAGCAATTTGCTACTGAGCTGGAATTTAGAAGAGATCTCTGTACCAGCTTACTGTCATCTTGAGAACAGAGGCATTCATCCCCACCAGGGCAGATTGGCTGGGTTAAATCACAGTCCTCATCTCTTCTTCACTGGGCTAGAGAATCGAAGTCCTAGCCAGAGGAGAAGAGAACAGGCCCAAGAAGGTAAAAAGAGGTTCCAGCTCAAAGTGGAGGGGAGCAATGAAAAAAGGGTATGAAGACAAAGGATTGACACTTTTCTCAAAGAAGCTTGAAGACTGTGGAAAGAACACCAGATAGAAGTCAGCAGAAGTGGAGCAGGAACTTGACCATGATACTTACTTGCCAAGTCAATATGGAGAAGTCACATCAACTCTCAGCTTTCCCATCTGGAAAATGAGGGACAAGAATATTTGTGATACAATACCTCACCATGTTGTTGGGGAGCAAGTGCACTTGGTCAGTCAACAAGTATTTATTACACTTATTGTGTACTAGGCACTGTACTAATCACTGGAGATACCAAAAAAAAAAAGGTGGAGGGTGGGGACAAAAACAAGTTCCCTGCCCTCAAGGAGCTCCCTTTCTAATGGGGAAGAAAATGTACAAACAACTATGAACAACCAAGCTATAGACAGTATAAATGGGAGGTAATCTCAAAGAAGAGACCCAAGCAGCAGGGGAGATTGGGAAAGACCTCCTGCAGAAGGTGAACCATGGTCTGCTTCTTGAAGGAAGCCAGGAATTGGATTTTTTACACCTTTTATACAGGAAACTGGAGATTTTTTTCTTAGGGAGTTCACTGATGGCTTGTTTCATTTCTTTTTCTGAAATGGGGTTATTTGAATAATTTACTTCCTCTTTAGTTAATCTGAGCAACTTATATTTTTGTAAATATTCATCCATTTCACTAAGATTGTCAAATTTATGTGCATTTAACTGGGCAAAATGATTCCTAATTATTGTTTTAATTTCCTCTTCATTGGTAGTACATTCACCCTTTTCATTTTTGATACTCATAATTTGGTTTTCTTCTTTCTTTTTTTTATTATATTGACTAAGGGTCTATCAATTTTATTGAGTTTTTTTTCATAAAAGAAGCTCTAAGTTTTATTTATTAATTCAATAGTTTTCTTAGTTTCAATTTTATTAATCTCTCCTTTGGTTTTCAGTATTTCTAATTTAGTATTTAATTGGGGATTTTCAATTTGTTCTTTTTCTAGCTTTTTCAATTGCATGACCAATTCATTGACCTCCCTTTTCTCTAATTTATTCATGTATGCACTCAGGGATATAAAACTTCCCCTAAGAACTGCCTGTGTTGCATCCCACAAATTTTGGTATGTTATCTCATTGTTGTCATTCTCTTGAATGAAGTTACTGATTGTTTCTATGATTTCTTGTTTGACCCACTCATTCTTTAAGATTAAATTGTTTAGTTTCCAATTAGTTTTTAGTCTGTCTTTCCATGGCCCTTTATTACATATGATTTTTATTGCATCATGATCTGAGAATGATGCATTTAATATTTCTGCCTTTCTACACTGAATTGTGAGGTTTTTATGTCCTAGTACATGGTCAATTTTTGTGTATGTGCCATGTACCACTGGGAAGAAGGTATATTCCTTTTTATCCCCATTCAGTTTTCTCCAGACCCTCTAAAATTCTATTCACCTCCTTAACTTCCTTCTTGTTTATTTTGAGGTTGGATTTATCAAGTTCAGAGAGGGGGAGATTAAGGTCCCCCACTAGTATAGTTTTGCTATCTATTTCTTCCTCTAATTCCCTTACCTTCTCCTCTAGGAATTTGGATGCTACACCACTTGGTGCCTATATGTTAAGTAGTGATATTGTTTCATTCTCGATGGTGCCTTTTAGCAGGATATAGTTTCCTTCCTTATTTCTTTTAATTAGATCAATTTTTGCTTTTGCTTTGTCTGAGATAAGGATTGCTACCCCTGCTTTTTTTTACTTTAGCTGAGGCATGGTATATTTTTCTCCAGACTTTTACCTTTACCCTGTGTGTATCCCTCTGTTTCAGATGTATTTCTTGTAAACAGCATATTGTAGGATTATGATTTTTAATCCATTCTGCTATCCACCTCTGTTTTATGGGAGAGTTCATTCCATTCACATTCACAGTTATGATTATTATCTGTTTCTTTACCTTCATCCCATTCCCTCCCCTGTTTATGCTTATATTTTTTCTCCCCTTCTGCCTTCCCCTCCTTAATAGTTTTCCTTTTGAGCACTGCCTCCCTCAGCATTCCCTTATCAGCCTCCCTCCCTTTTCCTCCCCTTCCCCCTTAATTCTTCCCTCCCTTCCAACCACTTCCCCCTTTCATAACCCTTTCTCCTTCCTACTGCCTATAGGATATTTTTATACTTAATGAAGTATGTTATTTCTTTTTCGCCCCAAGAGTGACAGGAACAAATCTCATGTGAAGCTCTTCTCCCTCCCCTCTTTCCCTCTATTATGATAAGTTTCGCATCTCTTCTCCATAGAGTCCTATGCTTAACTGGTTGTATTATTCCTTCTTTGCACCAGAACCAATGAGGGAAAAGCTCATATAATACTCATCTCCCTCCCTTCTTTCCCTCTGCTATATTGTTTTTATGCCTCTTTGTGTGGCATAATTTGCCCTTTTCCACTTCATTCATTCCTCTTCTTCCATTGCAGCCCCTTTGTAACCCGTAATAAATTTTTTTATTGTCATTTTGTTCAATTTATACTCATACCCTCTACTTGTATATAAACAGTTTGCTTTTATTACATAACAGGGTGTGTGTGTGTGTTTTCCTTGTTTACCTTTCTATGTCTCTCTTTTGTTTCATAATTGGAGGTTGAATTTTCCATTTTTCATTAGGAAGGTCTGGAAATCTGTTATATCGTTGAATGACCATCTCTTTGCCTGGAAGAATATGTTCAGTCTTGCTGGGTAGGTGATCCTTGGTTGCAACCGGAGCTCTTTTGCCTTGTGAAAAATTGAATTCCACTGCCTCCAATCTTTCAGTGTAGAGGCTGCCAAATCCTGTTCAAGCCTCACTGTGGTTCCTCTATATTTGAATTGTTTCTTTCTGGCCGTTTGAAGTATTTCTTCTTTTACCTGGTAGTTCTAGTTTGGCCACAACATTTCGAGGACTTTTCAGTTTGGGATCTCTTTCAGGAGGTGTCCCCAGTGGATTCTCTCAATTTCTATTTTACCCTCAGCTTCTAGTATCTCAGGGCAGCTTTCCTTGATGAGCTCTTGGAGGATGTTATCCAGGCTCATTTTTTCATCATGATTTTCTGGCAGGCCTATGATTCTCAGATTATCTCTCCTAGATCTGTTTTCCAGGTCAGTTATTTTTCCATTGAGAAATTTTACCTCTTTTTCTAATTTTTCATTCTTGTTGTTTTGTTTGATTAATTCTTGGTTCCTCACAGAGTTATTTCCTTCAATTTGGTTGATTCTAGTTTTTAGCGAATTATTTTCCTTGGTTAGTTTTTGGAGCTCCTTTTCCATATCACACATTTTTCTTTTGAAGGAGCTGTTTTCTTCATTATAATGTTTTTCTAATTTTGCAATTTTGACTTTTAAAGAATTGTTCATTTTGTCTTCTATCTCTGCCATTTGGTTTTCAAAGTTCCTTCTGAGCTCATCTAGGAAAGCTTTTTGTGCTTGGGATCCGTTCCCTGTTGATGCTTCACCTGTGGGTATGGAGTCAACATTGTCTCTCTCTGAATTTGGTTCCTCCCTCTGAGGATAGTAGGACTCCAGAGTCTTTGTCTTTGCAGTCTGCTTTCTACCCATTTTGAGGCAGGTCCCTAGCCATGCCCTTCCTCTAGGGTTCCCAAGCCTTTACTGTTTAGGGTTTTGCCCTGGGCAATAATTACTATGTTTTCAGGGTGAAAGGGGGGGCAGGGTTGGAGCAGCCACTCTGCCATCCTGGTCCTTGGAGGTCCTGATAGGGGCTTTTTAAATTTCTGGGTTATGGAGTGGTAGTCCCAGGAGTATTTGCTGTCCCTGACAAGGGCCCTACATTTGATTCTTACCTTGCTCTTTCCAGTCCCAGCCCTTTGGTGATAGGCCTGGTAGTGGCCCTGGTGTTTGGTGGTACGACTTGCCCCCTCTTGTTGATCAGGCCTCCGATCACCTCACCTCACCATCCTGGACTGCCTCTCTCAGCTCCCAGTGCTGTCTGCTTCCTGGCCTGCAAAATCTCCTGGCAAATCTCTATTTTGTATATAAAGGTTCCTGTGTTGAGCACAACTCCACTCTTCTTTTCCCCAATTGATCCATGAGCAGGAATTTCAGCCTAGGGCAAAATCCTTGCTCCATTCTTCCCTGTCCCCTGCCTTCCCCACCTACCCACCAGATATTCCCCAACTCCTCCCATTCTAGGTTCCCTGTCCCTCAGCCTAGGGATAAACTTCTTGGTGGAGGGAAATTCAGATATACACTGACCAATAATGGATTGTAGTTTCAGCTTATGTAACCTGACTATTGTATTCTCTTTAAAAACTGGCACATTGAACATGCCAACTCACTGTCTGATCTGGATATGTGACCCCCGAAGTCCCTCAGTAATAAAATCCAGTTCCAAATTTACTCTCGGGGATCTTCTGTCTTGCTCCTTTCATGCTCTACACCTGGGTATAAATAATCTTTGTATGTAGATAGAGTGCCAGGCCTAGAGTCAGGAAGACTCATCTTCCTGCCTCAGACAATTACTAGCTGTGTGACCTTGGGTAAGTCACTTAGCCTGTTTGCCTCAGTTTCCTCATCTGTAAAATGAACTGGAGAAGGAAATGGCAAACCACACCAGTATCTTTGCCAAGAAAACTCCAAATGGGGTCGTGAAGAGTCAGACACAACCGAGCAACAGCTCTCTGTATACATTTTCTATGTACCTAGTTATTTGTATGATGTCTCTTTCATTAGAATGTGAAATGCTTGAGGACAGGGAAGTCTTCTGTTTTTTGGTTTGGTTTTGTTTTTGTTTTTTGTATTCTCAGCACTCAGCACAGTGCCTGGCTAGCTGGCTGACAGACAGACTGACTGAACATACCTTGTTGAGCTGTAAATGATAGTCTTTACTGTCCAACTTCTCCAGTTAGACTATTCCTGAAAGCAAAGCAAATCAATGCATGCTCACTGCTCATGTTGTGAAAGATGGGCACAGTGCCGGTTTCTGTGATGGAAATTAGAAATGTAGGTTCCCAGGCTCGCCTTTGATAAGGAACTGACAGTCTCAGGGGGCAAAGGCTCTTCCTATCTTCCCTAACCAATTTCTTCCTTTGAGTAATAAGAGCTTGCCCCAGAAGGCCCACTCCAGTACAAGGCTTTTCTGTTAAAGTCAGTAACGGAACCACTACTCATTCTTTTCTTCTTTCCCTGATTTGCTGTCTATATCTGACACAGACCTGACAACATGGATTAGAGTAAGGTGATCATACAATTCATACCCCTCCTTACATTCAGGTACTCCTCACACGACTCACACTTCTGAATGTCTTGACAAAGAAACACTGCCTCAAAATTTAGAGTCAGGTCAGCAGAAATTGAATAGCTAGGTGGTACCGTGGATAGTGCTGGGCCTAGCCTAGAAAGACTCATCTTCTTGAGTTCAAATCTGACTTCAGACACTTACTAGCTGTGTGACCCTGGGCAAGTCACTTAACCATTGCTTGCCTCAGTTTCGTCTTCCATAAAATAACCTGGAGGAGGAAATGGGAAACCCCTTTAGTATCTTTGCCAAGAAAACTCCAAATAGGGTCACAAAGAGTCAGATATGACTGAAAAACAACTGAACAACAGCAGAAGTTAATTTCAGAAACACAAAGAGACAGAAAAACTAAGTCACAGGAGAAACTCTATTAGATTTCTCCCTGAACAAAGTTTTTTGGAGGGGTTTATACTTGGGGACCCAGTTTCAGCTCTGCCAGTAGAATCTTTTTTTTTTGCTTTTTGGAGGGGGGGAGGCAAGGCAATTAGGGCTAAATGATTTGCCCAAGGTCACACAGCTAGTAAGTGTTAAGTGTCTGAGGCCAGATTTGAACTCAGGTCCTCCTGCCTCTAGTGCTGGTGCTCTATTCACTGTGCCACCTAGCCGCCCCCCAGTAGAATTTTTAAAATATATCTTTGCCTTTTGGCCTAATTATACCTGTCTTCCCCAACTGCCTTCCCCTTCCCCGATCCTCTCCCCATTCTTGCATTTGGACCTTGTAGTAAGGAGGACAGAGAGAGATGGGGACAAGGTGGGGAAAGGTTCCTGGGTAAAGGGCAAAGGGAAAATGTGACTCCTAGCTTTAGGTAACTTGGAGGCCAGTTATTGAAATGGAATTTCTTCCCTCGAGAAGGAGGTGACATATAGTCCCTTTTCTTTCTGCCACCACCACTACTTCCACTTCCACTACCACTCCTGATCATTTATTAAGCTCCTATTTTGTGCCAGACACTGGGCTAAATACTACGGATATAAAGACAGGTAAAAAGCATCATGAATATCTAGCATTTACGTAGAGCTCTAAGGTTTACAATGCACTTTCCTAATATCTCACCTCGTCCTCACAACAATCCTGAGATTTTTACATATGAGAAAACCAAGGCAATGACAGGTTGTGACTTACCCAGGATCACACAGCTCAATTTGAACTCAGGTCTTCCTGGATCCTGGCCCAGTGCTCTATCTATTACACCACCTAATTGCCTAAAATAGTCTGCAGATTTCCAAAATGCTCTCTTCCCTCAAGAAGCTCATAATCTAGTGGGGTTGGGGGTGGGGAGAAAGTGTGCGAACAACCCTGTGCAAACAAGATCTATACAGGATAAGTTGATAATATTCTCAGAAGAAAATCATTAAGGATAATTGGGAAAGGCTTAATGAAAAAGGTGGGATTTTAGCTAAGACTTATAGGAAGCCAGGAGGCAGAGAAGAGAGGAGAGAGAGATATCCAGCAAGGAAAGACAGCCACTGAAAACACAGAGTTGGGAGATGGAAAATCTTCTGCAAAGGACACAAGGAGGCCAGAGTTACTAGATCTTCAAGTACATAGAGAGGAGTAAGGCACGAGAAGACCAGAAAGATAGATAGGGACTAGGTTATGAACATCTTTAAAAGTCAAACAGAGGATTTTGTATTTGACCCCGGAAGGGATAGCATTAAGCCACTGGAGGTGTCTGGAGTACTGTGACATGATCAGACCCATGCTTTAAGAAAGTTGCTTTGATAGCCAAGCAGACAATGGACTAGAATGGGGAGGGACTTGCACCATGTTGGCCAATTGGAGATTTTTTATATAAGGTATAAAGGCTGATACTCTAAGAAATCTGGGAAAGCAAGGAATTGTTTACCTGTCAGATTTGTGGAGAGGAGAAGACTTTATGACCAAACAAGAATTAGAGGGCATTATAAAATGCTATATGGATAATTTTGATTACATTAAATTGAAAAGCTTCTGTACAAACAAAGCCAATGTAACCAGGATTAAGAAGGAGGTGGAAAATTGGGAAAGAATTTTTACAACCTATGTCACTGATAAAGGACTCATTTCTAAAATATACAGAGAAATGAGTCAAAGTATAAGAATACAAGTCATTCCCCAATTGATAAATGGTCAAAGTTTTCAGAGGAAGAAATTAAAGATATATATATATATATATATATATGCATATGAAAATCTTCTCTAAATCACTATTGATTAGAGATATGCAAATCAAAACAACTCTGAGGTACCACATCTCACCAGTCAGATTGGCTAAGATGACAAAAGAGGAAAATGACAAATGCTGGAGAGGATGTGGACAAATTGGAACACTAATGCATTACTTGTGGAGTTGTGAACTGATCCAGCCTTTCTGGAGAGCAATCTGGAATTATGCCCAAAGGGCTATACATAATTTCATACCCTTTGACCCAGCAATATCACTTCTAGGGTTGTATCCCAAAGAGATCATAGAAGTGGGAAGAAGACCCATATGTACAAAAATGTTTATAGCAGCTCTTTTTGTGGTGTCAAAGAATTGGAAATTAAGGGGGTACCCATCAATTGGGGAATGGCTGAACAAGTTGTGTTATATGCATGTTATGGAATACTATTGTGCTATAAGAAACAAGGAGCAAATGGACTTCATATTTACCTGGAGAGGCTTATACAAACTGATGCTGAGTGAGAAGAGTAGAGCAAGGAGAAATTTGTACACAATTACAGACACAACGTATGTGTGATGACCAGCTTTGATAGACTAGACTCTTCTCAGCAATCCAGGGTTATAAGTCAACCCCAAAAGACTCATGATGGAGAGAAATGTCTACATCCAGAGACAGAACTAGAAAGAACTGAGTTTGAATCCAGATTGAAGCAAACTACCTGCTCTTTTTATTTTTCTTGTTTGTTTTTTTTCCTCTTTCCCATTCTTTATTCCATCTGATACAATCCTTCTTTATAACCTGACTAATGCCTAATGTGAAAGTATTTGCAGATATTATACTTGATTATATGCCGCCATGGGGTGGGGAGAGTGGAGGGAGAGAAAATTTGAAACTCAAGGAATTGTGGAAATGAATCTTGTAAACTAAATGTAAACAAATTAATAAAGACCAAAAAATAAAAAAAAATATATCTATATATCTTTGCTTTTTGGCCTAATCATACCCATCCTCCCCAAATGCCTTCCTTTCCCCCAACCCTTACCCCTACCCCATTCTTGCATTTGAGCCTTATAGTAAGGAGAAGAGAGATGGGGACAGGTTGGGGGAAGGTTCCTTTGTATACAAAGTAGATGGAAGGTTGTATGAGAAGGGAAGACACTAGCAACTGAGGAAGTGGTGATTGATGCAGGGAAATGAAGGCCTCCTGTTGAAGGTTGTATTTGAGCTGAGTTTTAAAAGGAAGTCAGAGCACAGATGAGGATGGCAAAGCCTTCCAGTCCTGGAGACAGGATATAGAGAATGAACAAAAATGGTCAGTGTCACTGGACACTAAAGTGACTGGAGTGGAGTGAGATGTAAGAAGACTAGAAAGGTAGGAACAGAGCAGGGAATGAAGCGCTTTAAATATAAAACAGAGGAGTTTTCTCTTTGGTCCTTGTGATAATAGTGAGCTGATGGAATTCTTTGAGGTGTGAGGGATGTGAGGAGGTGGGGTGTAATACGATTAGGTTTGTGATTTAGGGAAGTCACTTTCTTGGAAATGGAATAGAGTAGGGTAAAACTTGGAGAGAAACCAATTGTTAGGCTATCACAAGGGTCCAAGGTAGAGGTGATAAGGCATTGGATCAGGACAGAGACTGTGTGATTGATTGGAGAGAATGCATACAGATGAAACATGTATTTCTCATCCCTATAACAGGGTCCTCAAAAAATGAGTAACTTAAAATTCAAAAGGGCTCCTGAGTCTTGTAGTGATCAAGAGGAGGAAAAAAAAGAGTTTCTCCATATTATGTTTTAATTGTAATTGTTTTTCATTGTAAATTATTAAACAGGAGCCCTTCATAATTGTAAAATTTCTAGAATATTCTAGTGTGTTCTAGCCAGTTACCACATACGCAATTAATCTTGATTTTCCAATTTACAGTTTAAGTTGGTGGCCTAGTTATTTTGGCCATACCATTAAGATCTTTTCATTCTACTTTAACTATAGGTTTAATTCAAGGACTCTGAAAGACAGAAGTGAGGCTGATGATTTTGCAAAGCTCTGCCTCCCTTAAATCCAATTCCCACCCAAGGTAAGATATCACCCTGTGATGTCATAGGTCCTCTTTGAAATCAAAGGATGAACAACAGCCACTGGTATGAGTTTTGCTACTGTGTTTCTTCAGTAGGCCAGCCTTGTTTCCCATTTGTGAAACGTTTTGATATCCCTGGCAGGCAAGCGACCAGCCAGTCTTTGCTTGAACATTCCCAGGAATTGGGAGTTCACTACTAGACACCTCTCCCTCAGTAACATATACTCATTAGTATTTTTTTTAAAAAGCAGTTGGGGTTTAAGTAACTTGCTCAAGGTTACACGGCCAGTTATTTTGTGTGGGTGCCAAGTATCTGAGGCTGGAACCGATCCTGGGTCTTCCAATGCCTGGGCCGGTGCTCTTACTTACTGTGCCACCTGGCTGCCCCTCATTAGTGTTCTTTAAAGACACTATGCTTTTCCCTTAGAGATGGTAGCTCTTCCCCAGAAGAATTTTATTCCATAATTTTCTTTTCAGTTATTTTTCATTCTTAAAGAACCCACCATGGGAAACTTTGCTTTTAATATTCCTGAAGGATTGACCTACCTATGACATCTTCCCTTTCCCCCCTCCTCCATCCTCAACCCTTCAGTGGCTCCTAAATACCTAAAGTACCTAAAGGATAAAATACAAACAACTCAGCATGACTTTTAAGACCCTCTGCAATTTGTCTCCAATCCACCCTTTCAACATTACTTCCCGTTCTTCTCCTTAATTCCTCTGCTCTTCCTGGCTTGAAGACTGCTGTCAGTTGTTCAGAAATCACATCCAACAGTTTTTTCAGTATCCTGGACTATAACAGTTTCAGAATGAGTAACTGGAAGATAGGATTATTCAGCAAATAAGACTTTGGCTTTGGAGTCAGAATTCCTAAATTGTGACAGTTTAGAAAGGAATCCTTGCCTTTTGACTCCAAGTCTAGTTTTCTTTCAAATAATTCCCAAAGCTTCTCTCACCTTGTAGACCTCCTTCCCCCTATAACTTCCTCTTGGCACTCTCTGCTACTACAGTAACCTTTATCTCTCCTTTAAGTTATCCAATTTTAAGCAGGGAATTTGCTTCTTTCAAGGATTCGAGACTTCCCCAAAAGATTAAACTCTGAACAGATTAAGCTCTGTTTTTTTTAAAAGACACATTTATTCAGCATCATAATCAGACTATCACATTTAGCAATCGACAAGGATGAAAAAAAACAACCCTATATTAAAACCCTGTTGTTGGCAGATTTTACACTTTCCATAGAACAGAAACTAAAATAACCTATTATACAATTAGTCACAAACACAGTCCTAGTGGGTTTTTTTTTTTGGTCCATAAATAGAAAGAATTGTTAAAAGCATGTCTTCTTCTTTTTTGTTTTGCTTTTTGGAGGGCAATTGGGGTTAAATAACTTGCCTGAGGTCCCACTGCTAGTTTTTGTGTTAAGTGTGTGAGATTGGATTTAAACTCAGGTCCTCCTGACTCCAAGGCTGGTGCTCTATTCACTGCGCCACCTAGCCGCTCGAAAAGCATGTCTTCTTATAGCAGCTAGACCCTACCAGTCCTGTGCTTAGCTGTTGTTGTAACAAGTAACTTGTAACTAGTACACAAGTTGTTGTAATGTGTAACTTCCTTGTGATTTCTTAGAAGCTAGGTGACATGGTGGATAAAGGTTAAGCCTAGAATCAGGAAGACCTGAGTTCAAATCCAGCCCCAGACATTCCTTAGCTATGTGATCCTGGGCAAATTACTTAGTCTCTGTTTTCCTCAGTTTCCTCATCTGTAAAATAGGAAGAATAATAGTCCACACTTCCCAGGGTTGTTGTGAAGATAAATGAGATAATAATTATAAAGTATTTAGCATAGTCCCTGGCACTTAGCAAGTACTGTATAAATGTCAGCTATTATTATTATTTAGGGTAGCTAGGTGGCACAATGGATACAATGCTGGACCTGGAGTCAGGAAAACTCACTTTCCTGAGGTCAAATCTGTCCTCAGACACTCACTAGCTGTGTGACCCTGGGCAAGTCACTTCACCCTGTTTGCCTCAGTTTTTTTTTTATCTGTAAAATATGCTGGAGAAAGAAATGGCAGACCACTCCAGTATCTTTGCAAGGAAACTCCAAACAGGGTTATAGAGAGCTGGGCACAACTAAAAGTGCCACAACAGCAACCACAACAACTATTATTACTACTAGTGCTGCTACATCTCTGACCCTTCTCTCCTGCTATATTTTATTTCTAACAGTAATTAGAATTTTCTGCTACTATCATAACTAATGCTACTAATGGAACCCCCATAAGCCTCTTTTATTATATAGTTTTATTATATAGTGACTCCCACGATGAAGTCCTGAACTTCTGCCTCCAAAGTTTCCTCCCTTCCTGAAACCAAAGTTCAAAAACATTGCTATAATTGCCAAAATCATTATAGCTTCTGCCACCCCCAAAGTTGCTCCCATCACTGTCAAATCCTTTGTAGCCATCTGCCTTTTCACAATACCCTCCACCACCCCAACTATCACCAAAACCACTACAACCACTGAGGTTTCCACCATGGCCAAAGAAATCATTTCCCCTAAAGCCACCTCCCTGGCCACTACTAAAATGCCCAGAGTCACTTTTGACCTCTTTGACCAGAAGAAGCACTGGCCATTTCTGGCTTATACGAGACTTCTTGTATTTCACAATTGTGACCATTCGAAGTGTGGTATTTTTGAATAACAATCTTATCCACAGAGTCAAGGTCATCAAAAGTCACAAAAGCCAAGGCCCTCCTCTTGTCACGGCATTGGTCAGTAATGATCTTAATCACTTCACTCTTTCTATAGTGTTCAAAGCAGTTTCTTATGTGGTATTCGATAATACCACCCACAAAGATCTTTTTTTACCATTAAGTAGGGGCATTTGGTCTTTAAGGAATCTCTCTAGAAATTAATGGGAGATGGCAATAGGTTAGACAGGAACTCTGATTCTTATCAAAGACCAGAATGCCTGCTGTTCAGTCTGGAAAAGAATTTCAGTAGGCCCAAGCAGACTTAGAGTCAGAGTTGTAAAAGTTTATTGTTACACTTTACAGAGGGCAAGGGTCCTTAGGGGACCTGAAAGTTTATTGTTATGCTGTTCAGTGGGCAAGAGTTCTTAGAGAACCTACAAACTTAAAGATGACATAGGCATAGTTTTTAAGGAGTTGAGGCAATTAATCAGATGTCAATTATGCTAACTAGGTGAGTAAGGGTGGGATTAGGAAGGAGTTTAGGAGTGGTCAGTGCTTAAAGGGATATACACTTTTGATGTCAACTTTGCAGGTGTATTGCCCAAGGGGGGCTACCTGGAGGTGTGGTTTTAGGCCTGAAATGTCACTAAGTCAGCTAGTGGTCAAGGGCTGACTGAGAAGTGCCTAGTCTGCCACCCATTAGTGTCATGTTTGACAAGATGGATGTTGGGAACCAAGGCTAACGGAGACTCAGTATGTGGATAATTGGCTAAGGAGTTAACCTACAGATAGTGCATTGAAGGATTCATGGTGCAGCTGACCACTTGCTAAGGAGGAGATAACATTTGCCTAAGCTAAAATGTTTATAGATGGTTTAGTGAAGGATTCATAGGTGTAGCTTATTATTGTTCCAAGCAGAAATAAACAGTTCAGGGCTTGTTGCTAGGCAGATTACAGCAGAGGGAAGGGGCAGAGTTAATGCTCTGAGGCTGGAGGGGGGGGAGTGGGGGGGAGTGTGATTTTACAGACTGGTTTTACAAATTGATTTTACAAACTGATATTACAGACTGATGTTACAGACATAGATCCCAAGCACCCCATCAGAAATAGCTTTCTTTGCTTCAACAACTCTGCTATCAGTTTTGTGAGAACTGGCATTCATAATTGGATCTACCTTTTCCATTATGGCATAGGGGACAAATCCAAAGACCTTGGAATGTCTGGTGGTTTGATGAATCATTACCATACAGTCCATGACTACATTCCATAGATCATAAATGACAGTCCAGGAGCGGGGAACCTGTGGCCTCGAGGTCATATGTGGCCCCTCTAGGTCCTCAGGTGCAGCCTTTTGAGTCCAAGCTTTACAAGACAAATTCTTTTATTAAGGGGATTTGTTCTGTAAAACTTGGACTCAGTTCAAAGGCTGCACCCAAGGACCTAGAGGGCTACATGTGGCCTCTAAGCTGCAGGTTCCCCACCCTTGGTTTAGACTTTCATCTGTTATCTCAAACTTAAGCCTCCAATAAAGAGCTTTCTCAGTTGCTCTGGTATGTGAGTTTAACCTTGAAGGGTGGGTCACATTTTAATAAGATGAGGAAGAAGACATTTGAAAGAAGAGGGAACCTGAACAGTCAAGACAATAAATAAGTCAAGAATTTTGTCAGGGATAGAAAAGAGAGGGATAGGATGGTAACTAATAGTAACTAGAGGGAGTAGCAGAGTTGAAGTATTCTCTTTCTGTCTCTGTCTCTCTCTTTTCTTCTCTATCTCTGTCTCTCTTTCTTTGCTTCTCTCTCTCTCTCCACGAACATGAAGGTACCAGAGAAGAAATCAGAGCAGAAGGACAGATTTTAGGATGGAGTGAACATAAAGAGGAGAGGAAGAACTTGATATAAGAACACTTACATCAAACAACCTATGAACTACATTGTTGTTCAGTTGTTTGGTCATGTCTGACTCTTTGTGACCCGGAAACCATAATACTTCAGACTCTTCTGTTTTCCACTATCTCCCAAAGTCTGTCCAAGCTCATGTTTTTTGCTTCCAGAACACTGCTTCCATCTCACCATCTCCCATCCCTTTCTCCTTTTGCCTTCAATCTTTCCCAACATTGAGGTCTTTTCCAATGAGTCCTGTCTTCTCATTATGTGGCCAAATTATTTAAGCTTAAGCTTCAGTATTTGACCTTTCATTGAATAGTCTGAATTAATTTCTTTTAGTATTGACTGATTTGATCTTGCTGTTCAAAGGCTTATGGCTCTAGATCACTAACCCCATCATTGTGGTGATCAATGATGTTAGGATCTTTTTTACATAATTCTTCAGTATATTCTCATCACATTTTCTTAATTTCTTCTACTTCTCCTAACTCCCTAACATTTTTGTGATTAATTTGCTCATTTTTGCAAGAAATGTTCCCTTGATAGCTCCAATTTTCTTGAAGCTACATAGTACAATTATGCATTCCACATCATGATTTTCCCCATTATGATTTTGATTTAACAGGTTGGATTAAGAAATTTAATGGGAATTTTGGGGAGTTTTACAGAAACTACAGATAACACTTGAAGGCCAGCATGTTGCAGGTAGGGGTGCTGGGAACCTTGAAATGCATGACACAGGGTAGGGGTCTGCCTCAAAAGAATTTGACCACTCAAGCCTTCCAGTTCAAGTAGTGATTTTATTTGATGCCAATATAAGTGGGCCAGACTCCTAATGAGTGTGCAATTGATAGGGACAAGACTGATATGTTTATAAGAAAAAAGATTGTGGGAAGATTTGTATGGGATTAAGGGGTGGCAAATAGCCTGAGGTGATCTGGAGGCAACAGAGAAAGGGGTTCTAGATGGGATTAAGGTGTCCAGAGGTAACAGAGAATTAGGGTTGAACTGAGAGGTGGGTGGGACACAAGGAGAGGACAGTTGAAAGGATTATACTGGGCTGAGCCTGATGCCTCAGGGATGTCTGGGATCTAGGTTCAGGGGCTGGGTTCCTGAAATTTATGGGAAAGTTCAAAGTTGGGAGTGGGGGAGAGGTCCAGATCACATGTCAAAGAAAGGACACAGAAAAAGGTTTAGAAAATCAGAAATGCATAAAATACATCTATAGCATTATATAATACCAACATATTCTATCTTTTAATACTGTCATAATTCAGACTTCTTCTCTGATATGATGGGAGGGTCAAAATATTCTATTTGGATTTTCCAGGAAAGGAAGGAAAGCAAATTTTAATTAAAATGGAAGAAAAACTTCAAGTGATGCCATTGAAATATAAAACACTGAAAAAATGACTAAGCTTTTGGGCATAGAACTATTTCTCCTTGGATTCTCCTCACAGACTTTAGTACTATATAGTCTTTCTGTCCATTCCATGCTTTTCCTTAGGCACACATTATCATTGACACAAAGGGAACCTCTAGAGTTGCCTGAGTAGGACAGTGACATGGACAGATTTGTGCTAAATACCTCTGTTCTACTTTTAAAGCCCTCCACAACCTAATCCTAACCTACTTTTACAGACATATTATACTTTATTTCTCTTTCTATATTCTATGATCCAACCAAATTGGCCTTCTTTCTATTTCTTATAGAAAGCATTCTCTCTACATTTCTGTATAAACATATACTTGTATATATGTGGGTATTTATGTGTACATATATATATATTCTTGTATATATGTGTGAATAGATACATATATTATATAAATACTTGTAAATGTTGCCTCCTTTTTCTCTAAGTATCTACTGCCTACCACAGTGCCTGGCAAATTATAGGCACTTAATTAATGCATGTTGATTGATTGTTCCCAGAGTGCAACAGGAGTATAATTTAAACTCTGACTTTCTTTCACTAAGACCATTCAGAATTAGGGTTTTCATGGAAATCAAAACAAGCTGTTTGCTATCTTTAAATTTTCCAAATATATTAAGAAAGTGACATCAGAATAAGACTCCGCCCTGTTTGTACTCGCTCAGAAAAATTTATCCATCTCATCCTCTATCCTTTTCATTTGCTTTCCTTCTGCAACTCCAAAGGCCCATGCTATCTCACTACTTACAACTTCTATCCTGGCTTCTGGAAACCTCAAAGAAAAAGGCATTAAGAATCCTGGAGAGAAGTAAAATGAGACATTGAAACATCAAGTCAAAAACTCTCATTGAAAGTATGGCAGGAACTCTAATTATTTTTCTTCCTGGTGTGGGTCCATTAGATGTTTCTAGAAGGAGTCCTGTGCCATTTGAATACCTTACTGTGCCAAACTACCAGTTTACAGGTTACATTCATTATATAATGAGTCAAAAGCTTTGCCAATTTTAAAGCATGGTATAGATAGCAGTATTGTTGTGAATGGCCAGACTGGTGATTTAAAATGAGAGGTTATAGTGACTTAACACTATAGTTACCCACATATAGATCATGGTTAGCAATTATAAAGGGAAGAGGGAAGTTTCAAGGTCTTTCATTTATTTTTTCTCTGTTGTTGCAACAATTTCCTATACAAAAGTACATGAGTCAACTAGGCCTACCATGAGGTTCACAAATTCCAATACACCAATGGCCATTTGCTCTTTGTATGGTATTAGAAATCCTAATTCAGGGGCGGCTAGGTGGCACAGTGAATAGAGCACCAGACTTGGAGTCAGGAGGAATTGAGTTCAAATGTGACCTCAGACACTTAATACTTACTAGCTGTGTGACCTTGGGCAAGTCATTTAACCCCAATTGCCTCTCCAGAAAAAAGCAAAAAAAAAATCCTAATTCAAATTGGAAGCTGAGCACATTGCTTGAGATTCCTTCCTTAGTCCAAAGTCTTAGTCCAAACCTTACCTACCCAGATCCCAAAAAGTCCTCCTCTTCCCAAAAGTTGTGGGCCCGAGTTCTTTCAGACTCTTCCCTGACTTCATAGAATCTCATATTCCTTCAATGAGTAAGAAGGCAGAAATTTCAGTCTTTCTGATAAGATTTGTCCTTTGCAAGGGGACAGCACCAAGATGGCAGATTAAAGGCAACTCAGCTGAAGTCTCTGAACATTCCCCTCCAAACAACTTTAAAATAACACTTCTAATCAAATTTTGGAGCCACAGAGCCAACAAAAGATCAGGGTAAGACATTTTTTTCCAGTCTAAAGATAACTTAGGAGGTCAGCAGGAGAAGTTTGTGACACCAGGGTGGAGGCCTGTCTGGAGCTTACATACTGAAGGCAGCAATAATGGCCATAGCAGCAGCAACAGCAGTTTTGGGAACTCTCAACCTAGAGAGACCCTTTGCTGGTACTGGGTACAATTGGCACCAATTGGTAGCTCTATTACCCATATTCTGGGTCACAGTTCCAGTGAAGAGAGAAGCCCTGGGGGTTGATTGCAAGGAAGCAGGTGCCCTGGTTGTAGATCCAGGTCCAAGAGGAGTGTTAGTGATTGTGGCTTCAGAGGACCAGAACCCTTTCCCTGTGACCATACTTTTTTCTGCATCATAGAAGCACCAAGAACTCAAAGACACTCCCCACTCCTGAACTAGCTCTGAAATAGGAAGCATGAAAAAGCCTGAAGCTTGGATTCCACCCCTTGTTGAGCAGAACCCAATTTTAATATAAAGTTAAAAGTAAAGAAATGAGCTAGAAAAATGAGCAAATAACAACAAAAGACAACGATAAAAAGCTACAACAGTGCCAGGGAAGACCAAGACAAAAACTCAAACAAAGACAGCAATGTGAAAATAGATAGAAAGCCTAAAAAAAAATGCTAATTGTGCCCAAGTCCAACAAGAATTCCTGAAAGAGGGCGGCTAGATGGTGAAGTGACTAGAGCACCAGCCCTGGAGTCAGAAGGGCCTGAGTTCAAATCTGGCCTCAGACACTTAACAAAAAATCTAGCTGTGTGACCTTGGGCAAGTCGCTTAACCCCAATTGCCCTCCAAAAAGCAAAAAAAAAAAAGAATTCTTGAAAGAGTGAAAGAGATCACTCCAGCATAATCAACACATCCATGTCCTCTGTCTATGTAAACTCTTTTTAACTGCCCTAATAATGATAAAGTTCTTGAGTTACATGTATCATTTTTCCATATAGCAATGTAAACAATTTAACTTTATTGAGACCCTAATGATTACTTTTTCATGTTTACCTAGTTGTGCTTCTCTTGAGTCTTGTGTTTGAATGTCAAATTTTCTATTCATCTCCGGTCTTTTCATTAGGAATGCTTGAAACTCTTCTATTTCATTAAATGTTTATTCCCCCCCCCTCCCCATGAAGGATTATACTCAATTTGCTGGGTAGGTGATTCTTGCTTGTAATCCTAGCTCCTTTGTCTTCTGTAATATCACTCTAAGCCCTCCACTCCTTTGACATGGAAGCTGGTAAGTCTTGTGTGATTCAGACTATGGCTCCACAGTATTTGAATTGTTTCTTTCTGGCTGTTTGAAGTATTTTCTCTTGGACTTGGGAACTCTGGACTTTGCCTGTAATATTTCATTTTGGAAGTTTTCAGTGCCTTTAAGGTGGTGTGATCTGGGGAGAGGTGGGGTTACTTCTCTTCTGTGCTCTGGTCTTTGTTCAAGAAGAGCCCTTGCTTCTCTGTAGCCATAAGCACTAGTTCTCCCCGGGACCTTGAACTGAAACTAGGTCCTCTCCAGCAGTCACAAGACCTAATTATCCACCCTGCTCTGCAACATTTCTGGACTGAAAGTTCTGGAAGGTGCTCCTGCTGCTGCTGCCACCACCTCCATAGCAAACTGCTGGTGATACCACTGTGCACTATCTGGGTGGCCCCTACCCTGATGTCACAAACCTCTCCTTCCAACATCCTAAGAAGTCTTGCGCTGGTAAAAAAAAAAATGTCTCATTGTGACCTGTTGGTGTTATGGGATTCCAGAAAGAGATTTGATGCATTATTTTCAAGTTTTTTGGAGGGGAATATTGGGAGACTTCAGTAGAGTTGCTGCCTCTACTTCATGATTTTATCTCTACCCCCTCCCCTCTTTTTTCTTGTTTTTATTTATTTAGAACAGTCTTTTATATAGTTGTTAGTGGTTGTGTTTTGAAAACTGTATGTTCTTTTACTTTGACCATTTATCCATGGGGGAATGGTTCTTGGTCCTATATATTTGTATCAATTTCCTATTTATCTTGATCATACACACACACACACACACACACACACACACACACACACACACCATTCCCTTTTCAGAGCTAACTGCTGTAGAGATTCCTACACCACACACACATTAATAGCTTACCTTCTTAATTTAAGAACATTGATTATTTTTGTCCATGCAAAATCTTTAATTTCTTGTAATTAAAATTTTTTGATTTATCCTTTATAAATCTTCTTTCTCTTAGTTTGGTTATAAAACATCCCCTTAGCCATAGCTGTGAAAGGTTTCTGATTTCATGTCTTCTAATTTTTTTCCTGGTATGAGTTTGATACCTTTTTAAAAGTATAAATAGATTTCATTTTGACACATTAGATACTTACCAAAAATTCCCTAACAACATCCCTTCCTTTTAAAAAGCACATTCTTCTCCAAAAAGTTTTTCAGTTGTTAACAGAAATGAAGGAATAGGGTAGTGTTGGCAATGACTATTGCATATGGAAAAGTTTTGTGGCCCCTCCATGTTGACTTTTTTTTTTTACTTTATTATAAGCATAGTGTAAATGAGTATTTTGGCCCTGATTTCTCTCTGTATAGTTTCATACAAGTCAGCACCTGCTCTCTAAATTATTCATATTCATCATTCCTTATGGTGAAATAATATTTTATTGCATCCATATGCCATAATTTGTTCAACAATTCTTCTAGAGTTGGATGCATAAGTTGTTTCTGACTTCATGTTATTGCAAATGGTGCTGCTATGAACATTTTTAAACATGTGGATCTTTTTTTGTTATCAATATCCACCTTGGGGGTGTAGTTCTAGTAGTGAGATTGCTGGGTCAAACAATAAGAACAATTAAATAATTCTTCTTGACCTAATTCTAGTATGTTTAAACCAATTCACAGCTCCACCAGTTATAAATTGGTGGAGTCTATCTTCCTAACACACTTCCAACAACTAGTTTTCTCATCTTTTAACATTTTTCTTGGCTTGATAATCATGAAGAAAAACCTTAGGAGATACATGAAGTTTATACTTCCCTGGTTGTTAGCAATTTTGCACGTTTTTTCAGGTGTTTGTTGAAAGTTTGCATTTCTTTTTTTTTAGATTTTGAAAAATTAATGTTCTATTGATAAATAGATCTTTACCCTATATATTTGTGTCAGTTTCTTTTTGATTTTGGATGTCAAACTTTAATCAGTCATATAATTTCAATGTTTTTTTTTCTAATCCCTGTCTTTTCTTCTGATCCAAGTTGAATTTGTTTTATTTATGCAAGAACTTTGAGATTTTATATAATGGCAAGTCTATTTTGTATTTTATCCTTTATCTGGTTACACAAATGAATTTACAAGAGGCTGACTTTACTCCAATTGTAGCAAAAGACTTGGAATGGGATGTGTGGATGCACTGAGTAATTAATTCCCAATGTGTACAGAGAATAGCATATCAAATTGATTGCCTATGGTAAACCATGTTCAGTTGCTACCCAAATTCAAATGGAATAGACATCACAGAAATAATACTTTTCAGTATTTTTATCTGACCTTAACCTCACAAATGAACAGATTCATATCTTTGTTTCACAAGCCTTTTTATTTAATCTTTGCCAACTATCCCCATATCATTCTGAAAGAATGAGATACTTCATGGGCTTAATCTTATATATGAGTGGGAAGATGACAAGCCCAAGAACTAATTTACTTAGTTGCTTGTGATATGATATGACTACACATTCAGATCGAAAACAATATCTTACATAATTGCAATGTGCTTATTCTTTGTCCTGATCACTTGCCCTGATTATAGAAATTTGCTATAGAAGCAAAAAGCAGAGAAATGATTTTTACATCATCAAAACTGGTCCTCTAGGCCTAAGTCTAAGGGCACAGAATGACTCAACTTTTGTATACCTGGACAAAGTTTTCTTAGCTCTGTTTTATTTCAGGTAATAGTCACAGTAACAATTCTGGTATTCAGGTAGGACTAGCATCTCTTGAATGAGGGCTTGCTGAACCCTTTTCAGGGCTGCTTATCACCTTTGATGTCTACCTATCACCCAACTCTCATCTGTGGCTTCAAGAAGCTGTAGCATGTTCTGTGGCCATACCCTGGCAAAACCATCTCAGCATTCGGGCTCAACCAGGTTGAGGGTAACTGACAGGCCTCAAATCCATTGGTAAATTAGAGGGATGTCTGCTCCAAGCATGTGAAGACCTCATCCAGTGGAATGGGTGAATGAGAACAATATGTTCCAATGGTCATGAAGGAACTGAAGTATGGGCTGTGGAGTGCTTAGAACTTGGTCAGACTTTGAAGACACCAAGGCCATTCACTGCATGTCAAACAATTACCAGCTGTTTTGACTTTTGTTTTGCTGCTGGACTTCAATGACTCCGGAAGAGAGTCTGACAACTTTGTGCAGTTCTGCCTCACTTAAATACAATTCACAAGCATGTCAAGACCTCACTCTGATGTTATTGGTCCTCTTTGAAAGGATGAACAACAACAATTTCATCTCATTGCCAGACTCAAGATTAATGAAGTAGGAAACATTCCTGTTCAAAAGAAAGTAACACAATGAGGAAACAGTCGAGAGGATTCTGCCTTCAGCCAGACCAAAGTCACTTTCTCAATCTCCTCCCCCCACCCCATATATAGACATCCACCTGCCACATTTCAGGATCACATTCCTTATAAGTATCTTGTGGCATCTCTCTCAAAATGGTGGATTACTGACCTAAGAAACCATTGGACAACTATGCCTGAATTCAAAACTTAGAACAAATATCATTTGCAATCCTAAGAGATCTTACCTCATATAATAAATTTCACAAATCACAGCTTAGGACTGGATATGATTATTATCACTCTAATGGTGTTCCAATAAGCAACCAAAATTTCCCAGGACACACACACACACACACACACACACACACACACTTTCATTTAACATCCTTTATGTTTTTTCTCTTTTCTCCTAAAGTTTAAATTCCTTGTGGTGTAGAGATTAATGACTAGAAATTACTTCTATATTATAAGTAAACTTGCAAATTTTCAGTAACCGAATTCATTATTAAGAAATCCCATAAACAAAAGATGCTCTTTCACAGGATTGATGACCTTGCTCAAACAGATGGTTTCAAGAAACCTGGCAAATGAACTTCTGGGAGCCAAGATGGAGGAGTAAGCAGGGAATTGCTTAAACTCTCCCATATTCACCTCCAAACAACTATAAAATAGCACCCCCAAACAAATTCTGGAATGGCAGAATAAGCAAAAAATATGAGGTGAAACAATCTTCAGACCCCAGAAACTTGGAATATCCACAGGAAAGTTCTGTCTCATTTGAGTGAAATGGGAATGAAGTCCAGGACAGGAAACATCCCAGAAAGTCAGCTGCAGGCCCTGCCTTAGCAAGCCAGTGGGAAGTCCTGGGCCCCAGTGTGGATTGAGTAGGCAAACACCAACATTGAAATCCCTCACTTGCTTAAGTTCAGCCTTAGCTGAATAGGCAGAACCAGCCACCCCCAAATTACCCTCTCTTCTCCCTCCCCACCCACCATGTGCCTCAGAACATGGGCAGACACCAGAGCCTGAATGCCCCAAGTGCTTCATTGCAGCTTCAGGTGAAAGGACAAATGCCAGAACTGGGATCCCTCAGGGTAGCACCAGTGCAACATCAGGCAAAAAAACAGAACTCACAGCCCCAGCACAAGAAGCTGGGGCCCTTCCACCCCAGCATCAGAACTCAAATTTAAAAGTAAGTGAAAAGGCTGGAAAAGATGAGCAAACAGCAAAAATGATGACAACAATGATGATGACAGAGTCTGACCATAGAAAGTTATTATGGTGAAAGGGAAGATCAAAACACGAATTCAGAAAAGGACAACAATGTTAAAACACCCATGGGCAAAGCCCCAAATAAAAATGGTAATTGGTTTCAAGCCCAGAAAGAACTCATGGAAAAGCTCAAAAGGGAGTTTAAAAATAAAATTGGACTAAGAAGAAAAATTGGGGAAAGAAATGAGAGTGATTCAAGAGAATCATGAAAAAAAGGGTCAATAGCTTGGAAAAAGAACATGACTCTTTAAAAAGAAGAATTAGCCAAATGGAAAAGGAGATAAAAAAAGCTTTTTGAAGAAAATAATTCCTTAAAAATTAGGATTGGGCAAATGGAAGCTAATTACTCTATGAGAAATCAAGAATCAATCAAACAAAATCAGAAGAATGGGGAAAAATAGAAGAAAATGAAAAATGCTTCATTGGAAAAACAACTGACATGGAAAATAGATCCAGGAGAGCTAATTTAAGATTTGTTGGACTACCAGAAAGCCATGATCAAAAAAAGAGCCTGAAGTCTATCTTTCAAGAAATTATCAGGGCAAATTGCCCTGATATTAGAGAATCAGAAAGCATTATCTGTAATGGGGATAAACTAGAAGCTTTCCTAGTAAGATCAGGAGTGAAGCAAGGATACCCATTATCACCAATACTGAATTATCTTCAATACTGAAGAACAGTATTGTACTAGAAATGTTATAGCAGTAAGGGAAGAAGAAGAAACTGAATGAGTTAGAATAGGCAATGAGGAAACAAAATCATTATTTTTTGCAGATGATATGAGAGGCATACTTAGAGAATCCTAGAGAATCAACAAAAAAACCTACTTGAAACTATTAACAACTTTAGCAAAGTAGAAGGATATATAATAAACCTACATAAATCACGAACATTTCTATATATTACAAACAAAGCCCAGAAGCAAAAGATAGAAAAAGAAATTCCATTTAAAATAAGTGTAAAAAATATAAAATACTTGTGAGTCTACATGCAAAGATAAATCCAGAAACCATATGAACATAGTTGCAAAACATTTTATCTAGCCAAGTAAGAAAATGTCATATCATTATGATAAGACTGAGCCAATATAATAAAAAAGACAATTCTGCTCAAACAAATTTGCTTATTCAATGCCGATCAATCAAACTACCAAAAATTTATTTTTTAGGGCTAGTGAAAAAAAAACAACAACACAACTCATATGAAAGAATAAAAGGTCAAGAATATCAAGGGAAATAATGAAAATTCAAAGGAAGGTGGTCTAGCTATATCAGATAGCAAACTATATTATAAAGCGATAATCACCAAAACTATCTGGTACTGACTAAGGAATAGAGTTGTGGATCTGTGGAATAGATCAGGTACACAAGACACAATAGTAAATCTTGATATTATATTAATAGTAAATTGTATATAAATAGTAAAGTATATAAATAGTAAATTGATAAACCCAAAGACCTTAGCCTCTGGAATAAGAACTCACTATTTGACAAAAACTACTGGGAAAACTGGAAAACAATATGGCAAAAACTAGGTATAGACCAAATCTTGCACAGTATACCAAGATAAGGTCAAAATGGTTATATGATTTAGACCCAAACAGTGATACCATAAGCAAATTACAAAAGCAATGAATAATCTGCCTGTCAGATCTATGGAGAAAGGAAGATTTATGACAAAACAAGAAATTGAAAGCATTACCAAAGGTAGATAATTTTGATATTAAACTAAAAAGGTTTTGTACAAAAAAACCCAATGCAACCATAAATAAAAGGAAAGCAAAAAGCTAGAAAACAATCTTTACATGAAGTGTCTATGATAAAGGCCTTATTTCTCAAATATATGAGTAAAATTTATAAGAATACAAGCCATTCCCTAATTGATAAATGGTCAAAGGATACGAACAGGCAGTTTTCACATGAAGAAATCAAAGCTATCTATAGTCATTTGAAGAAATGTTCTATAGAACTTTTGATTAGAGAAATGCAAATTAAAACAACTATGAGTTACCACCTCACATCTATCAGATTGGCTAATATGACAGAAAAGGAAAATGGTAAATGCTGGAGTGGATGTGGGAAAAACAGGACACTAATGCACTGCTGGTGGAGTTGTGAATTGATCTAACCATTCTGGAGAGCAATTTGGAACAATGCCCAAAGAACAACCAAATTGTGCATACCCTTTGATCTAGTAGCTAGGGCAGCTAGGTGGCACACTGGATAACACTCTAACCAGTGTAAGCAGTGAGGTTGAAAAGTCCTTGGCCTTGCTCTGGAGCTGTGAGTTGAATTAAGGTAATCGCTCAAAAAGCTTTGACCTCTTGGAAGATGGGAAGGGTGACCATAAGTTGATGCTACACATGATTCGCCTAGGGAAGAAGAGCAATGATGATGTGAAAGTAGTGGAGATAATACCACCCCCTAATGAGACTGGCAAGGAGAAACCACCAGTTCCCATTGCCATGCTGAAGCCCCTGGGCCTGCCCATGACCAACATTTCAGGAATAGAGCTCACACCCCCTATCACTTTCCATCTTTGGTGTGGCTCAGGGTCAGTCTACATCAATAGCTATGATATGACTGTGAATTTAGAACTGTCCTTGGAGAAAGTAGAGGAGGATGAAGAAGACACAGAGGAGAAAGATGATGACTAAAATTCTTATGAGAATAGCAATTCTTCTTGTAGTGCCTAAGAATAGGAAATCATGGGGATGTCCATCAATTGGGGAATGGCTGAACAAGTTGTGGTATATGAATGTGATGGGAATATTAGCGTGTCATAAGAAATGACAAGCAGGATGATTTCAGAAAAACTTGGAAAGGCTTACATGTACTGATACAAAGTGAAGTGAGCAGAACTAGGAGACCATTGTACACAGTAATAGCAACATCGTATGATGAAGAACTGTGAATGACTTATTCTCAGCAATACAATGATACAAGGACTCATGATGGAAAATGCTATCTACATCCAGAGAAAGAACTTATAGATTCTGAATACGTATCAAAGTATACCATTTTCACTTTCTTCAATTTTTTTTCCGCTTTTGGTCTATTCTTTTTCACACATGACGAATATAGAAATATGTTCTACATGATTGTACAAATATAACATGTCAAATTGCTTACCATTTTAGGAAGAGGGGAAGGGAGGAGAGGGAAAAAATTTAGAACTTAAAAATTTGTAAAAATGAATAATAAAAATTACCTTTACATATAATTGGGAAAAATACTATAAAATAAAAAAAGCAGAAATCTGGCAAGTTTACAAATAAGGGTAGTCTATGAGGTCTTTTCTTGTACCTTTTCCCATACATTAATAACCAACTTTTCTCCCTTTCTGTAATTTTTCCAATCACTCAGTAATGGACCTATATGGCAGGATTTATCCAAACCTATTGCAGCTTTTCTATCTAGGAGTTCTCAGGAAGGCTCAGGTTCACTCCTCCTGCTTCCTTATTTATACAAACTTCTCCTTTTGTAGGGAGTAAACAAGGCAGATCTTAAAATTTATATGAACATAAGCTACTACAAAAATGGATAGGAGCCTTATATAATTTACAGAAAAATTTCTAATTTCAAGATATACACCAATTTAAAATTTATTTTTTTAATTGATCAGGACTTAACTTTAGTTTGGAAGACTCTATAAATAATTAAATGTTCCATTGTTGTTATTCAGTCCTCTCAGTTGTGTCCAATTCTTAGTGACTCCACTTTTCTTGGCAAACATACTGGAATTTTTCAGTTTATTTTACATCTGAGGAAACTGGCGCAGAGTTAAGTGACTTTCCCAGGGTCACCCAGCTATTCAGAGTCTGAGACCATATTTGAACCCAAGAAGATGAGTCTTCCTGACTCCAGGTCTGGTACTCTATCTACTGTGTCACTTAGCTGCCCCAAGTAACCTTCCAAACAAACTCAATTACTTCTTGGTTGTTTCCTGATGTACACAAACCTTTTTTTTTTTTTCTTGAACTAGGAAAAGGTTAACAATAGGTAGTCAGTTTCTAAGTGCTGGATCTATTCCAAAGTGTAAGATTGTAGCTTCTCTCTCTTTTTTTTCCTACTTGGAAACTTCACCTACAATGCCCTTAAAACTATCTCTTGATAATCGTGCACATGCAAGTCATTTACTTCTGGAACTTCATATCACAGGGCTAGCTACTCTCAGCTTACTGAATACATGTGTGTATGTCTATATCTAGCTATAGTCCTCCAGTGGACTTTGATTAAAGCCCTTTAAAACTTCACATCTTGTCTCTTTAATACTCTGATTTGACACTTCTCTTACTTTCTTCTACTTGTTTTTACCAATCGTCTCCTAAATAAGCTTCATTTAACTGCATATTTTCTTTTCTCTCCTGTCTATCCCTCTAATGCCAATCACGAAGAGTGAGAGAGAGAGAGAGAGAGAGAGAGAGAGAGAGAGAGAGAGAGAGAGAGAGAGAGAGAGAGA
>NW_027187367.1:14819469-14845679 GCF_028583685.1 Petaurus breviceps papuanus
GAGGACCTTGAGAGGGGAGGAGTGGCACCCATAGTTTAGCATCCCTTGACCCACATGGATTCAGGATGGCCTAGGTTCAAGTCTTGCCCCTGACTCATTCTGTCTGTGTGACCTTGGGCCAAATCATTTAATCTCTTAAGGGTCCCAGGCAGTGTTCTGAAACTAGATTGTAGTTTGTAGAAAGTATTAGAAAGTAGATTGCCGAAAAAAAATTGTTAGAAGTATTGTAGGTAATTTTCTATCATTATAAATTGTAAAACATTTTAGCATTTGCGTACTAGGGAAATTTCCTCAAAGAATGCCCTGGAGAGAGAATAATCATAATGATAATGACAACTAATATTTATTTATATATTTCCTACTTTATGTGCTAGACACTTTGTAATTATTATCTCATTTGATCCTTACAATAATCCTAGGAAGTAGGTGCTGTTATTATTCCCATTTTACAGAAGAGGAAACTGAGGTTGTGACTTGCCCAGGCTCACACAGCCAGTAAGTTTCTGAGGCTAGATTGGAACTCTTCTTGACTCCAGGCTCAGTGACTACCCACTGCAATACCTGATCACTGGGCCAGACTCCCTGCTCTGCTTTTCCCTACTGGAGTCCAGTCTCCACTCAGCTGGCAAATTGATCTTTCTTTTTTTTTTTTTTTAAAGCAATTGGGGTTAAGTAACTTGCTCAAGGTTACACGGCCAGTTATTATTTCTGGGTGTGGTGCTGAGTATCTGAGCCCGGATTTGATCCAGGTCATCCCGACACTGGAGCCGATGCTCTTACTCGCTGAGCCACCTGGCCGCCCCTAAGCAATTGGGGTTAAGTAACTTGCTCAAGGTTACATGGCCAGGTGTTTCTGGGTGGGTGCTAAGTGTCTGAGCCCTGGATTCGATCTCCAGGTGTTCTCAACACTGGAGCTGGTGCTCTTACTCGCTGTGCTACCTGGCCGCCCCAAATTGATCTTTCTAAAGTACAAATCTAACTATGTCTAATTAGACTCCTTCCATGACCCCTGATAATGATATGATTTAGAAGGGACACATTATCCTGGTTTAGTGCCTTACCATTGGTCATGTTTTTTATTTTTTATTTTAAAATTTTTCTTTTAACTCTTGTGTTTGAATTACAGCATTTCTGTGCAGCTCTGGTCTTTTCATATGGAATTCTAGGAGATCCTCTAAAGGATCATTAAAGGTCCATTTTCCCCCCTTCTCCAGGGTAATACTCTTTTTTTTTTTTGTGGGTAAGATATTCTTGGTTGTGCATCTACATCCTTTGCTTTCTGGAATATCATATTCTAAACTCTTCACTTCCTTATGGTGGTGGCTGCTAAATCATGTGTGAAACTGACTCTGGCTCTTTGGTGCTTGAATTCTTCTTTTTTCTGGATGCTTGCAACATTTTTATTTGTTCTGGAAACTGGATTTTGGCTATGATGTTCCTTGGAGTTTTCATCTTGAGGTTTCTTTCAGGAGGTGACCTGTGGATTCCTTCTGTTTCTGTTTTGCCCTCTGGTTCTAAGAGATATGGGAAGTTTTCTTTTGAGATTTACTGGAATAGGATATCTAGACTCTTAAAAAAATCATAGCATTCAGATAGTGAAGTGATCCTAATTCTTTTCTCCTCAATATGTTTTCCAAGTCAGTTATTTTTGCTTTGAGATTCTTAAATTTTCTTCTAGTTTTTAATACTTATAACTTTGTTTCAATATTTCTTGTTGCCTCATGGAGTGTTTGGCTTCCATTTGGACCATTATAATTTTTAAAGAGTTTGTTGTTTGGGCGAGATTTTGTACCTCTTATGCCTAACTTTATTCTCTTTTCAGTTTTTTCTTCTGTAGCTCTCATCCCCCCCCCCCCAATTTTTTCTTCAAAGACTTTCATTCCAATTTTCAAAACAATTTTAAACTTTTTTAAACTTGTGCTTCATCTCCTCCAGGAATTCTAGTTGAGTTTGTGTCCAAGGTTTTTCTCTGAGGCTTTGCTTATAGTTGTTTTGGAGTCATTCCTTCTTCCAAGTTTGTCTTGAGTGCTCTGTCACTATAATAGTTCATTATGGTGGAATTCTTTTTTTTTTTCTATTGTTTGCCCTTTCTTCCAGCCTACTTCCTGACTTCAGCTGTGATTCCAGGCCTGACTTCTGTCACACTTCTGGGGGAAAATGGTCCTATTGTTCCTTTCTTGGGATATTAATTATTATGTTATTCCCAAATCTCGGGAACAAGCTGGGGATTTGCAAACTTTTAGTGCTCCCAAAGTGCTCATTGAGGGCAAAATCTGATTGCTGCCTCCTCCCCATTCTTGTCTGAGCCCTAACCTGAGTTAGGTTTGGGTCTGAGCAAGAGTAGACTACTGCAGGTCTCTGCCCCTATCAGCTCTCTGAAAAGCTCTCTTGGCTCAGAGCAGCAGACTTGTAGGTTCCCTTTTGGTTTGGTATTTCTGCCTTATTTATTCCTCTGCCAGCTGTACTAGACATTGTAAGTGACTCTCCTTTATTCCTGAGGTCTGAGCCACAAGTTGTGGCTAATGCTGGCTTCTGAACTTTCTCTTCTTTCTTTATACAACCTAGGGCTTTCCTGCCTGGAAATGCTTCTCTTCTCCTCACTCTACCATGGATATGTGACCTGGAAATGGATAAAATGCAACAAAGCTAACAGATTATACCTCTCATTGTTACAATGCCTTGGTACAGGTCTGGACAGGGGGTGCCACTGTTTGGGTCTGGGACCTCCTCTTGTCCTGGTGCACTGTCCTTGGGTACTAGAGTGCTTTCAGGGTACTCTGTGAAGGACCTGTGAAGGACCAGGTCTCTGTGTCTTTCTGTGTTGAGCTGGGATAGTGAAAGGACTCACTGCGACTGTTTCTGGATTTCTCTATTAGGATTTAGTCTGGAGCATTTTCTAGACATGTTTGGAGAAATTTGTGGAGGGGAACTTGGCTGTATTGTTTCTTTCACTTCACCATCTTTGTTTAGTCACTTCATGAAATATAATTATAAATTGTTTTCTAGGCTAGTTGAACCAATTCACAGCTCCATCAGTTATTAGTCTTTCTGTCTGCCATTAGATTCTCCCACACTGACTTTTTATTTTTATATTTGTCAACATTTTAGGTGTCAAACATTTGCATTTCTTTTTTTAGAACATTTCATCACATGATTATTGATATTTTGACTTTTTAATGAAAACTATTCTTATCCTTTTATCACTTATTTATTGAGGGATAGCTCTTGGTTTTATATACACACACACGTGTGTGTGTGTAAATAGTATATCTATATATCACATATAATGTATGTTACATGTTATATTAATATATACAAATCTATACTGTGTGTGATTCCTTCTATATCTCGGCTATTACTAATGTACAACACTTCTTTTCTCATTGACTGTACCAAGAATGAAAGGTGCTCTCTCCTCAGAAGCTATTATAAACCTCCTCCCCCCTCCGACCTTAGACCTCAATTCAGAGGTATCAGACTCTCCTCAAGTGTGACCCAAGTGCAACTAGCTACATTAAATGTAATTGGCAAAGTTTAACAAAATAAAATTTAAAACAATATAACATAGATAATATTAATTTGTGATTTTCTAAGTCAATATGAACTGTAAGGATCTATTTCCACTTGAATTTGAAGCTACTGCACTATACCTACCACCCTCTCTAAAAGCATGTCTTCAATCTCTTCATCTCTCCTTGTGTTTTTTTTAAATCCTATAAATATTCCTAAGTTTGTCTTTATATCCTTAGCACTTAGCACAGCCCCTGGGTCATAATAGGTGCTTAATGTTTGTTGATTCTTCAGTGGACACAATTTGCCAACTCATTTCTTCCTGTCCTAAAAATCTTTCCCATGACCCTGACATCCCCTCAAAACTATCATCCTAAAGCCCTTCTCCCTTTCATTATACTTCATTGCTGCTACTTCCTTACAACCCATTCACTTCCCATCTATTTGCAGTCATAGCATAAATAAATTACAGGAGCAATGAAGAAATTACCTTTTGGATGTGTGGATAAGAGAAGAGTTTATGACCCAAAAAGGCAGAGTATCAGAAAAGATAAAATAATTTTGATGGCATTAAAAACTCTTTGTGTAAACAAAACCAATATAGCTAAAATTAAAACTTCAGTGGTTAACTGGGGAAAAAAACAACTTTTCAACAAGATCCTTATAAATGTCATTCTCAAGGTATATATACATATATGTATAATATTTATGATAATCTTGTTATATATGCATATATATTTATAGATATACATATCTACATCTATCTATCTATCTATCTATCTATCTGTCTGTCTGTCTGTCTGTCTGTCTGTCTGTCTGTCTGTCTGTCTATCTATCTATGATTCACTAGAGCCATTCCCCAACTGATAGTCAAAGGATATGAACAGGCAGTTTTCAAAGGATGAATTCCATGCTATTGTATGAAAAAATCACTATTAGAGAAATACAAATTAAAACATTCTGAATCTCAACCATGCATCTATCAGATGGGCCAAATTGACAAAAAAGAAAGATCACTGTTGGAGGATCTGCAGGAAAACAGGCATATTAATGAATTGTTGGTGGAACTGTCCAGCTGTTCTGGAAAGCAATTTGGAGTTATGCCCCTAAAGTTACTCAGCTATGCATACCCTTTAATCTACTCATACTCATCACTACTGGGCCTATAGTTCAAAGAGACTGGCGAAAGAGGAAAAGGACCCATAAATATATCAGAAACATTTACAGCCTCTCTTTTTGTAGTTGCAAAGAACTAGAAGCTAAAGAAAGAGGTGCACAACAACTGGAGGAATGACTGAACAAATGACAGTATTTGACTGTAATATTATGCCATTAGAAATGATGAAAGGGATGGTTTCATAGGAACCTGGGAAAAGTTGTATAAACTGCTACAGAGTGAAGTGAGCAGAACTAACACAATTTAAACAATAATAGTGCAAAGAAAAACAAATTTGAAAGACTTAAGAACACTGATCAGTGCAATGACCAATCACAATTCTTTTTTTTTTTTTTTAAGATTGAAGCATATTTTACTTTATTTCTTTTCTTGGGGTGCAGGGTGGGGGGAGGAGGCAGGGAGGACATGACTAAATCAGAGATTTTTTTTTCATATGACTTCACATATTTGTAATGAGTTTTTTTCCCCCTGCCTCCTCTTTTTTTTAATTTATTTTTAGTTTTCAACATTAATTTCCACAAGATTCTGAGTTACAAATCTTCTCCCCATCTTTCCTCTACCCCTCACCCCAAGATAGTGAGCCTACTGAGTACCCCTTCCCCTAATCTGCTTTCTCCTATAACCTCCACACCCCCTTTTTCTAGTAGGGAAAGATGGATTTCTATATCCCAGTGCCTGCATATGGTATTTCCCATTTGCATGCAAAAAAGCAATTAAAATTTTTTTTTAACATTTGTTTTAAAAACTTTGATTTCCACATTCTTTCCCTTCTTCTCTCATCACCCACCCCCACTGGGAAGATAAGCAATTCAATATAGGTTGTACATGTGTAGCTATGCAAAACGTTTCCATAGTAGTTATATTGTGAAAGACTAACCACATTTCCCTCCATCCTATCCTGCCCACCACCCATTCCATTCTCTACCTTGACCCTGTCACTTTTCAAACATATGTGTTTCTAACTACCCTCTCCCCAACCTGCCCTCCCCTCCATCATCCCACCTCTTTTCCCCTTCCCCCCCACTTTCCTGTAGTGCAAGATACCCAAATGAGTGTGCATGTTATTCCCTCCTTAAGCCAAATTCAATAGAGTAAAAGTTGACCAATTCCCTTTCACCTTCCTGCTCTTCCCCTCCATTGTAACAGTTTTCTCTTGTCTCTTTTGTATGAGATAATTTACCCTATTCTATCTCTCCTTTTCTCCTTCTCTCATATTCTTTTCTCACCTCTTAATTTTACTTTTTAGATATCATCCCTTCCTATTCAACTGATCCTGTGCCCCTGATCCTGTATACATATATATTCCCTTGAATTGTCCTCATACTGAGGAAAATCTCATGAGTTACAATTATTGTTTTTCCATCTAGGAATGTAAAAAATTCAACTTTAATAAGTTCCTTATGATTTCTTTTTCCTGTTTACCTTCTCTTGTTTCTTGTATTTGAAAGTCAAATTTTCTGTTCAGCTCTGGTTTTTTCATCAAGAATACTAGAAAGTCCTCTATTTTATTGAATGACCATATTTTCCCCCAAAGCATTATACTCAGTTTTTCTGGGCAGGTGATTCTTGGTTTTAATCTTAGCTCCTTTGCCTTCTGGAATATCATATTCCAAGCCCTTCGATCCCTTAGTGTAGAAGCTGTTAGATCTTCTGTTATCCTGATTGTGTTCCCATAGTACTCAAATTGTTTCTTCCTGACAGCTTGTAATATTTTCTCCTTGACCTTGGAGCTCTGGAATTTGGCTATGATATCCCTAGAAGTTTTCTTTTTTGGGATCTTTTTCAAGAGGTCATCAGTGAATTATTTCCATTTCTATTTTGCCCTCTGGTTCTAAAATATCAATGCAATTTTCCTTGAGAATTTCTTGAAGGATCATTTCTAGGCTCTTTTTGTGATCATGGCTTTCAGGTAGTCCAGTAATTTTAAAATTATCTCTCCTGGATCTATTTTCCAGGCCAGTGGTTTTTCCAATGAGATATTTCACTTTGCCTTCTATTTTTTCATTTGTTTGGATCTATTTTATAGTATCTTGATTTCTCATAAAGTCATTAGCTTCCATTTGCTCTAATCTAATTTTGAAGGAATTATTCTCTTCACAGAGTTTTTGAAATTCCTTTGCCATCTGGGAAATTCGACTTTTTAAGGCATTCTTCTCCTCCTTAGCTTTTTGGGACTCTTTTGCCATTTGAGTTAGTCTATTTTTTAAGGTGTTATTTTCTTCAATATTTTTTTGGGGTCTCCTTTAGCAGGATTTTGACTCTCTTTTCATGATTTTGTTGTATCATTCTCATTTCTCTTCCCAAATTTTCCTCTGCTTCTCTTACTTGATTTTCAAAATCCTTCTTGAGCTCCTCCATGGCCTTCTTGGAAGCTTCTGATGCCGGAGTTTTGTCTTCATTCACTTTTAGTTCCATGTTTTGATCTTTTTTGTCTCCAAAAAAGGATTCTGTGGTCTAATTGTGCTTCTTCTGCTTGCTCATCTTGTCAGCCAATTACTTGACTTTTGAGCTCTTTGCCACAATAGAACTCTGCTTCCAGAGTGGAGCGAGCTATGTCCCAAATCACTGGGGTTTTCACAGATGTTGTCAGGGGTCTGAGGAGGATACCCTCTCTAGAGATACCCCAAGCTCTGGCACACTGGCCAGAGATCACCCCAGGTCCACCACCCAAGACCGTGATCCAGATCCAACCAGGTCAAAGCAAGAGCAATTATCCTCTGAATGGTTCCTTGGTCCCCCTACTATCTGCAGGCCAGGAGCTCTGGAGGCAGCCATGCAGCTGCAGCTAGAGAACCTCTGCCACCTCTTGCCCTAGGGGCAGGGGCTGTACTGCACTTTCATCACCTGGTTCCAACAGAGTTCCCCACTGATCTTTTATTTTTTTCTTTGGGATTTATGGGTTGAGAAGTCTGGAAACTACCACTGCTGCTGGTGATTTACTCTCCTGAAGTTGGCTCTGGCCATTCTGTGCTGCTGGTCAGGGCTGCCCTGGGTGGGAACCATGGCTCATGTGGGACTGCACTTGGCTCCCAGCCCTGTGAGATAGACCCTTCCTTTCAGCTTGCCAGGCTGCCTTCAGTGGGAGATATTTTTCCTTCTGCCACTTTGTGGGTTCTGTAGCTCTAAAATTTCTTTAGAGTCATATTTTACGGGTGTTGGAGGTGTTTGGAGCCGAAGCTCAGCAGAGTTCCTGTTTTTCTTCACCATCTTGGCTCTGCCCTCCCCAATCACAATTCTTTTGGACCAATGATGAAGTATACTACCAGTCTCCTGACATAGAGGTGCCAGACTCTAGGTGCAGAATGAAACATATTTTTGGACATGACCAATGTGGAAATTTGTTTTTGCTTGATGTACATATTTGTTTCAAGAATTTCCTTTTTCTTTTCTTTTCTCCAGTGGGGGATGGGAGGAGAGGGGAAAAAAAACAATTTTGTTAATTGAAAAAAACACAATAAAGAGAATAAAATGCATGCACATTAATAAATAGATTTTGACATCCGAGGCAGCTAAGTGGTAGAAGTGGATAGAGAGCACTGCTGGACCTGGAGTCAGACCTGAGTTCAAGTCTGGCCTTGGACACTTTCTTAGCTGAGTGATCTTGGGCAAATCACTTAAAGTTGTGACTGATCACCCGTTGACAACCTCTAGTTGAAAGAATTTTCTCATGTATAAAATAGAGATAATAATAGCATCCACCTCTCACAATTGTTGTGAGGACCAAATAATATAATATTTGTAAAACTCTTGGCATAAGACATGGCACTTATAAGCATTATAGAAATACTAGCTATTATTTTTATTAATGCTAGCTAAGAAATTTTGTTTTTTGCTTACTACTTGGTTCTTTACTTCTACAAAGGCAAAGTACCTGAATTCTGAATAAGGAAGGTATTGTTGTACATTAGGTTTTCTTAAATAGCTGATGCTTTATTTGATTTAAATATGTATAGAAATGACAGTGTTTTTAGCCTACATTGCCATCAGTATCTGGGTAGTGGTTAAGCAGTTTTCTTAGGGTGCTAGTAAATAGTCTTTGCACAGCAACCAGTGAAGCTGGAAGATACGTTATTAAACATGTTCAAAATTTTAAAAAATTAACTATTTTAAAAGCGCAGGTTTTGAGGCTGAAAGTGTCCATTAGAAGAAAAAGGAAGAACAAAAATGAGTACAGAAGAGGGCACTGACCAACCTCCAACAGAAGAGGGCGAGGCCCCTGCTCCTCCACCAGAAGAGGGCGCCTCCTCTCCTCCACCCCCCCCCCCCCCCCCCTCCCCCTCCTCCTCCCCCTCCCCCTCCTCCTCCTCCAGAAGAGGGCGCTGCGCCCCCTCCTCCTGATGAAGGTTCCCCTCCGGGAGAGTCTGCCTCTCCCCCACCTCCCGCTGCCCCTCCGGAAGGGGCCCCTCCCGAGGAAGGTGGCGCCCCCACCGAGGGGGAAGCGCCTCCTGCGGAAGGAGAGGGCACAGTGCCAGAGGGAGAGGGGAAGGGAGAGGGAGAGGGCATGGGAGAGGAAGAGGGAGAAGGAGAGGGAAAGGGAGAGGGTGCTGCTGCGGCGGCCGTCCCAGCTGCCCCGGCTGTTGAAGAGCCCATGGTGCTTCCCGAGGACGACGTCCGGGATCCAAACCGCCCTCGGACGCGACCCTCCAACCGAACTGTGACTTCTTTGGAAGGCTTCGTCTCGCAATCCCGCAGAGCATCCAAGTTCCATCGGAGTATGAGCTGCATCCAGGCCCTCCAGGAGACCATGAAAGAGAAGCAGGTCCGCACCCAGCCGCAGGCGGGGATTGCACGCGGCCCGAGGACCGACGGACTGACTGACTGAGGGGGGGGGGCTGGCAGACCGACTGACGGCTCCTCTCTCTTCTCCCGCTTTAGGCCAGATACAAGGACGCGAGGGAGGGCCGGAAGATGAAGATCAATTCGACGTACAAACACATATTCGAGGTCCTCTCAGAGAAGCTTAGTCTAGACATAACAACAATTGAAGACATGATCTTGGACTGCCCAACAGTAAGTTTAAGAAATTCTTCTGTAGCCATGATTCCTTTTGGTCATATTTGTTAATATTTAGCTGGAAAACTGAGAGCCGTTATGAAGAAGAAAATAGTTTGGGACAGGGGCTGTCAATGACCCTAGAAGGCCTATTTTTGGATTATTATAGGATAGCTAAAGATTCTTTTCATGTTAGGTTCACTATTGTGGACACAGAGAAAGGGAAAATTGGTTAACTCCTAAATTACATTAGGATAGAATTAAAAACAAAACTACCTTGCAAGTTAGAAAAGTGGTAAAAAAAAAAAACCCAAGGAAATTATATTCAGAAGGGAGAAATTTAACCATACACAAATGTCTGTGAAAGGAAAAAAATGAACAGCACAGAATGAACAGCTAGGGAATAGTTAATTTCACCGTGACCCTGACTATAAACAGACTGAGAACATTAATAGAACACACAAACTTGGCCACAAGAAGTCCCTATGGCTGTTTTCTAGGCTCCTAGAGCAATAAAGAAACCTTTTAGTTGGTGTAGAAACAGTAAGCCAAGAGCTTAGAATTTTTATTGAATCCTGATCCTAAATCCTGGGTTTGTGACTGGAGCTGGAAGAGGACTCATCACCAGAAATAACAGCAAGTAGTTGATATGACCTATGTCAGGTGCATTAAAAAAAATGACATTCAATACATGCCCGTGTAGTCTTCAAATTTGACTTAATTTGTCAAAATTCCAAGCTTTGTAAAGACCCACACTTTTGTCTTATAGACCGTATTAGACAAATATTCAAGCTTATATGTTAAGATATTATATTATTATCCCATCATGATAGGATGTGTTATTTTACAGATTTGGATATGATCCTACACATAAATACAGATATTCAAGTCCAGTTATAAATTGGTTGAGTTATGAAGTGAATTTTAGGTTTGTCACTCAAAGCTAATATTATCTAGAGCAAGGAATTCTTAACCTGGGATCTGTGAACTTTTTTCTTTCAATATTTTGATAACTATTTGAATATGATTTCTTTCCTTTGTGATGCTATGTATTTTTTGCATTTAAAGACACTATTTTGAGAATTTGTCCATAGGCTTTGCCAAATTGACACACAAAAGGTTAAGAACTTTCATCTAAGGTTATGATGTAGATGCTCTTCCATTTGGGAGTCATCAGTTTGCCACTTTGAAATTCTGTGCTCTGCCTTTTCATTCAGCTTTTATATCATGAATATTTTCTTCAAGAAAAGAACTGATAGGCACTAAATATAGGGAATATAAAGTAATGTCCATAAAAGTGAAAGATTATATTTTAATAGACAGGAAAGGATTTGTTATTTGGGTAGAAATTGTCCTTGAATCAGATGACTTTAAATTCAGAACATCACCTTGTTACAGGTAAAATCAAAATTAGTAAAGAGCATAAAGAAGGAATCATGAGGAAAAGATATGGTATACAGTAGAAGTAACTAAACTATTTAAACAAGTAATGGCCCTTCAAAAATTGGAAGTAGACCTACAGAAATGACATCACATCAATTATATAATAATTTTATATGGACGTTTAACCAATAAAGCAGTAAATTAAGTAAGTCAGTTGCCACAAGGTGACTAAAAGAGCCCAGAAAATAGCTCAGTCAGCAAACTTCTGGCTTATTTACCAAATGCACAGAGGTATATAACAAATGCAATGTCAGAATAGGAACTCATTTGTTACATCATCAGAAGGTTGAAAGATTGGCAAGATGTTTAACTAGGAAAAGTCATCCCAAGGGCACTTGAGGTAAAAAATAGAACAGTAAACAGAAGAAAGATGGAAAAGATTTTGTATGTAAATAATATTTCTTGGAGTTTCAGGTGGTGATCAGTTGATTATTTCAATTTCTATTTTTTCCTCTGGTTCTAGGATATTAGGGTGATTTCTTGAGAAATATTGTCTAGGCTTTTTTTTTTTAATTATGTCTTTTAGGTAGTCCAATAATTCTTAAAATATCTCTTAGATTTACTTTCCAGGTCAGTTGTTTTTCCAGTAAGAAATTTCACATTTTCTTTTGTTTTTATTCTTTTAATTTTGTTTTCTTCTTTTTTGGTGTCTCATAAAGTCATCAGCTTCCATTTGTCAAATTTCTGTTTTTAAAGAATTGTTTTCTTCTGTGAGCTTTTGTATTTCTTTTTCCACTTGGCCAGTTCTGCTTTTTAGGAGTTCTTTTCTTCAATGAATTTTTGTGTGTCTTTCTCCCCCATTTTTTTAAAGCAATTGGGGTTAAGTAACTTGCTCAAGGTTACACGGCCAGGTGTTTCTGGGTGGGTGCTAAGTGTCTGAGCCCGGATTTGATCCCCAGGTCATCCTGACACTGGAGCCGGTGCTCTTACTCACTGTGCTACCTGGCCGCCCCACTCTCCCCCATTTTTTGCATTTCTTTTATTGAGCTGCTGGCTTTTTTTTTCATGATTCTCCTGCATTATGCTCACTTCTTTTCCCAATTTTTCTTTTTAAAAATCCTTTTTAAGCTCTTCCAGGAGTTCTTTTGGTGCCTAATTACGTTTTTCTTTGAGGCTTTACATGTAGCCATTTTGACACTGTTATCCTCTTCTAAGTTTGTGTCTTGATTCTCCCTGTCAGCCTAGTAACATTTTATAGTCAAGTTCTATTTTTTGCTTTTTGCTCATTTTTTTTCTGCCTGTTTTGTCACTTGGTATTTTTGTGTGAGAATTAGGCTCTGCTCCTTTCCTGTCCCAAGCTTCTTGTGCCAGGGCTTGGGGCCTTGCTGCTGGCTTTCAGTAGGCCTCAGGGCCCATTGCTGACTTGTACTGGAAGGGGGGAAGGACATCCTGCTGGCCAGGCCTGGGAGCAAGATCTTGCTTTTGACTGACCCTAGAGTCAGGGTCTCAGCAATGGTCAACCTACTGGTCAGCAATGGGGGTGAGGTATTACTAGTGGCCTGTGGTAGGGATGCATCTGCTGGTATGGGGACCCCATGGACTGCCCACTGGCATTAGGCATGCTGGCTTATACAGGGTTGGGGAAGGGATAGGGTGTGGGGCCTCATGGGTATAATGCCTCAGGGCTTGGAGCCTTGTTGCAGGCCCCCTGATACGTGACTCTTGGGCCTCCTTCCATCTCACCCTAATAAGATATTTTCCTGCTGTTCTGGCAAGTTGCTTTACTGCTCATAAATCAATTCTGAGGTAGTTTTCAAGTTGTTTGGAGGGGAATTTGGGAGGGCTCCAGGGTATTCCTCATTCTACCCTTTTGGTACCAGAGAGTTTTCTTGCCTTGGAAAATAGGAGGGGGCAGGGGCAGAACCAAGATGATGGAGTGAAAGCAGGAACTAACCTGAACTCCTCTGTGAATTCCTTCAGTAACCTCTAAAAAGTGAATCTGAATGGATTTTAGAGTGGCAGAATCCATTGGGAGACAGAACGTGGCAGATTTTCAGTCCAGGAAGGTGCACATGTGAGACTAGGCAGGGGAAGCATGGAGTGGGGGCTGCACCAGTGCAGACTTGAGACCTGACCAGAGTGGAGCCAGAGTGAGCCCAGGTGAGCTGACTCAGCTATTCCAGGGGCAATTCCCAGATCTCTCACCACAGGAAGGGGGATTTGTTGGAGGTGGGTAAGAGAAAGTGAAGGGCCTGCATCAGCAGCAGCTATTTCTGGGGGTACCAACCACAGCCTGGATGTTTAAAAATCAACTATCTGAGCTCCTGGGAGCCAAGATGACAGAGTTAACAGTAGCTGCTCTACTCTCTCCCTAAGACCCTGAAAACCCAGAGAATATTGCTTTAGGGTAAGATCTTGAAATAGCCAACCCTACACAGGCTTGGGAGTCCTAGAGGAAGAGCATGGGTGTGCCTGTGCTGAGACTAAGGTGCATGACAAGAGTTGTCACAACAAGCCCCATCTCAGCTGACTGGCAGGAGATCCTGAACCCCGGGGGGGGTGGATCCAGAAAGTGCTAGAAGTAGAACCCCAGGGGAACCTTCACATAACCAGGGGAACTGGCAGACACTGGCATCACAGGCCACCAGCAGCTGAGCCTGCCTGAGTTTCAGCCTGGGGGGCTCGGAGGTAGAATCCTGTAGCAGTCAGATCACCCCTCCCCCACACCTTACACTGTGAGCTTCAGAGTAACCTTGAAGCAACTCAGAAAGCCCTGGCCTTGACCTCAGTCTAGACAGCCAGAGGACACAGCACACAAAGGCAATAACCAGACCCTCTAGCTCCTAGCATAAGAAGCATGGGTCAGAGCCCTCTATACCTCAGAAGCAGAAATCTACTTTAAAGGCCAGGAAATAGACAGTCACAATGGGAAAGAAGCATTTCCAAGAAGGAAAATGATTGAATCCTTTTATAGTGAGCGAGAAGAACCAAATTCACAAGAGGTCAGCATTGGCTCTCTACCCAACTCTGAAACCTCAGAAGGAAATATGAACTGATCTCAGTCCCAGAAAGCACTCTTGGAAGAGCTCAGAAAGGATTTTAAAAGTAAAATTACTGAGGTAGAAGATAAACTGGCTGATTATTTTAAAATTACACTTGCCAAAATAGAAAAAAGTTTTGCTGAAGAAAAGTTTCTTTTTTCTTTTTAAAGCAATTGGGGTTAAGTAACTTGCTCAAGGTTACATGGCCAGTTATTTTTCTGGGTGTGGTGCTGAGTATCTGAGCCTGGATTTGATCTCCCAGGTCATCCCAACGCTGGGGCCGGTGCTCTTACTCACTGAGCCACCTTGCCGCCCCTAAGCAATTGGGGTTAAGTAACTTGCTCAATGTTACATGGCCAGGTGTTCTGGGTGGATGCTAAGTGTCTGAGCCCAGATTCGATCCCCCAGGTCATCCCGACACTGGGGCTGGTGCTCTTACTTGCTGTGCTACCTGGCTGCCCTGAAAACGGTTTCTTAAAAAGCAAAATTTGTGAAATTGGAAAAGAGGTCCAAAATCTACCTGGAGAAAGGAACTCCCAAAAACCCAAATCTGAACATATGGAAAAGGAGCTTCAAACATTAATTGAGGAAAATAATTAGCTAAAAATTAAAATCAGTCAATTTGAAGCTCATGACTCTGTGAGGCATCAAGAATCAGTCAAACAAAACCTAAAGAATGAAAAATTAGAAGAAAATGTAAAATATCTCATTGGAAAAACAACTGACCTGAAGAACAGATCCAGGAGAGATAATTTAAGAATTATCAATCTGCTGGAAAGCCATGATGAATAAAAGAGCCTGGACAACATCTTCCAAGAACTCATCAAGGAAAATTGCCCGGAGGACCTAGAACCAGAGGGTAAAATAGTTATAGAAAGAATCCACTGGGTACCTTCTGAAAGAGATCCCAAATTGAAAGCTCCAAGAACTATTATAGTCAAATTCCAGAACTATCACATCAAGGAGAAAATACTGCAGTCAGCAAGAAAGAAACAATTCAGATATCATGGAACAACAGTTAGGATCACACAAAACCTAGTAGCTTCTACATTAAAAGATCAGAGGGATTAGAATATGATATTTTGTAAGGCAAAAGAACTCAGACTACAACCAAGGATCAACCATCCAGCAAAACTAAGCACAATTTTTCAGGTAAGGAGATGGTCATTCACTGAAATAAGGGACTTCCAGACATTCCTGATGAAAAAGCCAGAGCTCAGTGGAAAATTTGATCCCAAAATACAAGAATAAAGAGAGACATAAAAAGGTAAACAGGGAAAACACACACATACATCCCGCCCCCCTCACATAACTTGTTATTCAATAAGGGCAACCTATTTACATCCCTATATTGGAAGCTGATACTTGTCAGTATTGAGAATTGTATAATCATCACGACATATAAAAGGGTTATACATAGATAGAGTGTATGGGTAAAAACTAACCAAAGTGATGACAAAAAAAACCCAAATTAAAGGGAGCAAAAGAAATATTATGGGAGAAGAAGAAAGGAGGCAGAAAAGGGTAAATTATGCCACACATAGAGACATAAAAACATAATAGAAGGAAAAAAGAGAGGGAGATGAACATTTTATGTGCTTTACTCCCATTGCTTTTGGTTCAAGGAGGGAATAATATAATAAGTTAAGTATAGGATTCTAACATGAAAAGACATTAAAAACCTAATATAATATAGGGAAAGAAGGGGGAGGGAGAGGAGCACTGTATGAGACTTACTCTCAAAGGTTTTGATTCAAGGAGGGAATAACATACCTTGTTAAGTATAAAAATTTACTGCACCCTACAGGCACTAGGAAGGGAAAGGGGAAAGAAAGGGGGTGGTTGTTAGAAGGGAGGGAGGCATTAGTAAGGGCAAAAGGTAGAAAAAGGGAGAGGGGATGATAGGGAGGGAATACTGAGGGAAGCAGCAGTCAAAAGAAAAACTCAAGGAAGTGAAGGGAGAAGGGAGAAATAAAACATAAACAGGGGAGGAAATAGGACGGAGGGAAAGACACAGAGAGTAATCATACCTGTGAATGTGAATGGGATGAACTCCCCCATAAAACAGAGGAGTATAGCAGAATGGATTAAAAAACATAATCCTAAAATATACTGTCTACAAGAAACACATTTGAAACAAGGGAATACACATAGGGTAAAGGTAAAAGACTGGAATAGAATATATACTTCAGCTAAAGTAAAAAAAAAAAAGCAGGGGTAGCAATCCTTGTCTCAGTTAAAGCAAAAGCAAAAATAGATCTAATTAAAAGAGATAAGGAAGGAAACTATATCTTGCTAAAAGGCACCATTGACAATGAAGCAATATCATTACTAAACATATATGCATCAAGTGGTATAGCATCCAGATTCCTAGAGGAGAAGTTAAGGGAGTTAGAGAAAGAAGTAGATAGCAGCACTATACTAGTGGGGGACCTCAGTCTCTCCCTCTCCGAACTTGATAAATCTAACCTCAAAATGAACAAGAAAGAAGTTAAGGAGGTAAATAGATTGTTAGAGAAGGTAGATATGATAGACCTCTGGGGAAAATTGAATGGGATAAGAAGGAATATACCTTCTTCTCAGTGGTATATGGCACATACACAAAAATAGACCATGTACTAGGGCATAAAAACCTTACAATCCAGTACAAAAAGGCAGAAATACTAAATACATCCTTTCATATCATGATGCAATAAAAATTATATATAGGAAAGGGACATGGAAAGATAGACTAAGAACTAATTGGAAACTAAATAATTTAATCCTAAAGAATGAGTGGGTCAAACAAGAAATCATAGAAACAATCAGTAATTTCATTCAAGAGAATGATAATAATGAGACAATATACCAAAACTTGTGGGATTCAGTGAAAGCAATTCTTAGGGGAAGTTTTATATCTCTACATGCATACATGAATAAAATAGAGAAAATGGAGATCAATAAATTGGGCATGCAACTGAAAAAGCTAGAAAAAGAACAAATTGCAAACACCCAATTAAATACTGAATTAGAAATATTGAAAACCAAAGGAGAGATTAATAAAATTGAAATTAAGAAAGGTATTGAACTAATAAAACTAAGAGCTGGTTTTTATGAAAAAAAAAAACAATAAAATTGATAGACCTTTAGTCAATTTGATAAAAAAAGAAGAAAATCAAATTTCCAGTATCAAAAATGAAAAGGGTGAATTAACTTCCAATGAAGAGGAAATTAAAACAATAACTAGGATTTATTTTGCCCAATTATATGCCCATAAATTTGGGCATAATCTAGTGAATATGGATGAATATTTACAAAAATATAAATTGCCCAGATTAACTGAAGAGGAAGTAAAATATTTAAATAACCCCATCTCAGAAAAAGAAATTGAACAAGCCATCAATGAATTCCCTAGGAAAAACTCTCCAGGGCCAGAAGGATTTACAAGTGAATTCTATCAAACATTTAAAGAACATTTGATTCCAATACTTGATAAACTATTTGGGAAAATGGAGAAGAAGGAATTCTACCAAATTCTTTTTATGACACAAATGTGGTACTGATAGCTAAATTGGGAAGAGCCAAAACAGAGAAACAAAATTATAGACCAATTTGCCTCATGAATATAGACGCAAAAATTTTAAATAAAATATTAGCAAAAAGATTACAGCAACTTATCATGAGAATATTACATTTTTATCAGGTAGGATTTATTCCAGGAATGCGAGGATGGTTCAATATTAGGAAAACTATTAGTATAATTGGCCATAGCAACAACAAAACTAATACAAATCATATGGTTATCTCAATAGATGCAGAAAAAACCTTTGACAAAATACAACACCCATTCCTATTAAGAACACTAGGCAGTATAGGAATAAATGGAGTCTTCCTTAAAATAATAAGTAGCATATATCTAAAATCATCAGCAAGTATTATATGTAATGGGGATAAGCTAGAAGCATTTCCAGTAAGATCAGGGGTGAAAAAAGGATGTCCACTATCACCTCTCTTATTCCATTTGGTACTAGAAATCTTAGCTGTAGCAATAAGAGAAGAAGAAGAAATCGAAGGAATTAGGCAAAGAAGAGACTAAGTTATCACTCTTTGCAGGTGACATGATGATATACTTAAGAGAATCCTAGAGAATCAAAAAACTACTGGAGATAATAAATAAATTTAGCATAGTTGCAGGGTATAAAATAAATCCACATAAATCCTCGGCATTCCTATACATTTCTAACGAAGTCCAACAGCAAGAAATAGAGAAATTCCATTTAAAATTACTGTAGACACTATAAAGTATTTGGGAATCTACCTGCCAAAACAAACCCAGGAACTTTATGAATAAAATATGAAACACTTTTCACACAAATAGAGTCAGATCCAAATAATTGGAAAAACTTCAGTTGCTCGTGGCTATGTTGACCTAATATAATAGAAATGACAATTTTACCTAAATTAATTTACCCACTTAATGCCATACCAATAAATCTACTAGAAAATTATTTTATAGAATTAGAAAAAATAGTAACAAAATTCATCTGGAAGAACAAAAGGTCCAAAATATCAAGGGAACTAATGAAAAGAAATCCTAGGGAAGGTGGCTGTAACACTAATGCAATATTCACAATGCCTACAGTGGTTATGAATATGCTGGTACAGTTGTGAATCACAAAATTTAACAGGCTCTCCATGTGGAGGACAGAGTCAAAGTCTTTATTCAAATACCAGAAAATTGAATCCCAAAACCAGAAGGTCAAAGTCATTACAGTAATTATGAAGTTGGTACACATAGTCAATGCAGCAAACACCCACATTCCCAAGCCTTCAAAACAAAACAGGCTCCCTCAAGCAAAGATCCTCCTCTCCTCACTGACAGTAGCTGCTCAGCCTCCATGCTGCATGTTCCCAGGAGTTCTGGCTTCTAGCAGTTCTCAGCAGAAGTTCTGGCTGGCTCTCAGAAGTTTTTCTGCCTCCATAAGTTCTGTTCTCCAAATCTCTCTTCTTTCCAGCCTGGGCTTCTCCTTATATATGGCATTAGTTCCTCCCTGCCCCACTCCTTCCTGTTCCATCAGCAAGTCCATCCCACTGTGGGATTCACAAGTTCTGGGTCTTAATACTTGACACAATTATGAACTTGAAGCTGAGTGCTAAGTACCTGTTAGCTTTCTAATACAAGGGACATGGAAGATTTTCAAATCCTATTATCATTATAGTGGCCTATCCTACCAGATTTTAAACTGTATTATAAAGCAACAGTCATCAAAACTACTTGGTACTGGCTGAGGAATAGAGTTGTGGATCAGTGGAATAGATTAGGTAAACAAGACACAGCAGTCAATGACAATAGTAATCTACTGTTTGACAAACCCAAAGGCCCTAGCTTCTAGGATAAGATTTCACTATTTGACAAAAACTGCTGGTAAAACTGGAAAATAGTATGGCAGAAACTGGGCACAGACCAATATGCTACACCGTATACCAAAACAAAATCTAAATGGATGCATGATCTAGATATAAAGGCTGAGACTGTAAGCAATCTGGGAGAGCAAGGAATAGTTTGCCTGTCAGATTTATGGAGAAGGGAGGAATTTATTACCAAAGAAGAGATACAGAGCATTATGAAATACAAAATGGATAATTTTGATTACCTTAAACTCAAAAGTTTTTGTACAAATAAAGTTCATGTAACCAAGATTAGGAAGGAAGTGGAAAATTGGGAAAGAATTTTTACAGCCAGTGTCTCTGATAAAGTCCTCATTTCTAAAATATACAGAGAATTGAGTCAAATTATAAGAATAATTGATAAATAATAAGACCAATTGATAAATGGTCAAAGGATATGAACAAGTAGTTTTCAGAGGAAAAAATTAAAGATATCTATAAACTTATGAAAAAATGCCCTAAATCACTACTGATTAGAGAAATGCAAATCAAAACAACTCTGAGGTACCACACCTCATCAGTCAGATTGGCTAAGATGAGAAAACAAAAATAATAAATGCTGGAGAGGATGTGGACAAATTGGAACACTAATGCATTGTTGGTGGAGTTGTGAACTGATCCAACCATTCTGGAGAGTAATTTGGAACTATGCCCAAAGGGCTGTAAAAAAATGCATACACTTTGATTCAACAATACCAATTCTGGGGCTGTATGCTAAAGAAATCACACAAGTGGGAGGAAGACCTGTTTACACAAACATATTTATAGCAGCTCTTTTTGTGGTGGCAAAGAATTGGAAATCAAGGGGATGCCCATCAATTGGGGAATGGCTAAACAAGTTGTGGCATATGAATGTCATGGAATACTATTGTGCTATAAGAAATGAGGAGCAGGCGGACTTCATAATAACCTGGAGAAACATATATAAACTGATGCTGAGTGAGAAGAGCAGATCTAGGAGAACTTTGTAAACAATTACAGACACATCATATATGTGATGACTAACTTTGATAGACTGGGCTCCTCTCTGCAATGCAAAGCTATAAGACAACTCCAAAAGAGTCATGATGGAAAGGATATTCACATCCAGAGAAAAGAACTATGGAGTTCAAATGCAGATTGAAGCAAACTACTTGCTCTGTCTTTTGTGTTTAGTTTTGTTTCATTCTTTCTTTCTTGTTCACTTCATAGGTTATAATTCTTTACAACCTGACTAATACTTAATGCAATGGTAGTTATAGAGCCTATATTGGATTGCATGCTGCCAGGAGTGGGGAGGGGGGAGGAGAGAGAGGGGAAGAAAATTTGGAACTCAAGGGATTATGGAACTGAATATTGTAAACTAAAAGTAGATAAACAAATTTAACAAAATAAAATTGAAGGAAAAAAAAGTAGGGGGCATTTAGAATCAGGAGACAGTGATGTTAAAATGTTTTAGGACAGGGTTTTGAAGGCCTATGAACTTGGAACTTTTAATATTTTCATAAATTTTGTATTAATTTATTTCCTTTGCAATTGTGTACTTTATTTTATGTGTTAAAAAGCATGATTCTGAGAAGGATTGCATTGACTTCACCAGACTGCCAAAGGGGTCTATGACACACAACAGGTTATGAATTATTAACTGCATTAGCAGCTTGTCAGGGATGAATGAGAATAGTTTTGTTGAGAGGCAGTGGCTCTTTTCTAAATAAGTCTGTTGGGGGCCACATAAGAGATGGAAGGGCAGGCCATGAAAAGTTAGCTGGAACCAAACTGTTGTCTGTCAACCTTCAAAGAACAGTGGCTTTGTTGGACTAGGGTCACGTAGCTGAAGTAGTCAACAGATAGAGATAGGCATTCTATGTAGGGTAGGAAGGGATATTTGGAACTAATGCATTTGGGAAAAGGCATATGGGGTAATTCCTATTTCATGAATTTGATGTGAGTAATTGTTATCATGGTCATTTAATATAGCCTATCAAATTATTTAATTAACTTATAAATAATTATGTGAAAGTGACTGAAAAATGATACTACAGAGGGATGTGGATTTGAATTCAAAATCTTCGTGATTTTGGGAAAATGGCTTAATTTCTCTGCACTTCATTTTCCCTATTTGTTTTAAAAAACAAAGTTTGTGGGACAATGTTTTTCCTAAGCTCCGTTCCACCTCTAAGTATAACAATACCTTAAGAATGGCTTTTAAAATATGGCTCTGACTTTATTATTGTTCAAATGAAAAGCAGCATGGTATAGTGAATGGAAAGCCACCTTCAAAGCCAAGAATATCTGAATTCAAGTCCCAGCTCTGACACATACTGGCAGTTTGACTTTGGCAAGTTACCTAACCTCTTCAGTCCCCAGGCAACTCTCTCAAGAGGGAATGTCTTGATCTGTATTGGCAGAGGAAATTTTCTAACCTGGGTACTCCTAACACCAAAAAATGTCACAAGTACATATCCCCTGTGATTTAAATCATGTGTCACATTTCTGGGCAAGATGGTGGAGTAGAAACACAACCTCCGTGAAGCTCTGGCTCTCGCCACCTCCAATCCATGTAAAAGGGGACTCTGAACAAACTTTGGAGCTACAGAACCCACAAAATGACACAGAGAAGATAACCTCCCACTGAGGACAGCTCAGCAGGCTGGCAGCAAGTGGCTAGCGCAGTGTTCTGGGAGCCAAACCCAGCTCCACGCCTAGCCCCAGGGTGGGCCTGACCAGCCGCCAGCTGGAGGGACTCCAGATCACCAGCATCTGTGGCATTCCAGAATTATCAACACATAGATTCTAAGGACAAAGTGAGAGGGCAGTGCAGTGTGGACTTTGGGACCCAGTAGTTGGGAGTGCATTGGCTTATGCTCCTGGGGCGAGAAGCCTCTGAGAGCTGTGGCGAAGCTACTGCCACATGGCAGCTTCAGCTCCTGGCCTGCAGAGTGTAGGGGGACCAAGTGACTAGTCTGAGGGGTAATCTCTCTTGCTTTAACCTGCTTGGATCTGGATTGTGGTATGTAATGTAATGCCAAGCAAAGGCAACTTCCCAGGTTCAAAATACCAGCATAGGTGCTCTCTATTTTATTCAGTGACAAACCAAGAACAGAGAAGATCAAAACATGACATCATTCCAAATACAGCATTTACTAAGTGTGATTAAATAATCTCCAAGTACTACCCCACCCCAGGATCTTCCAATCATTCAATCAATTGCAAAGTCCCTGTTCTAAATACTACTCCACCCCTAGGCTATACCTTAATTAAGTCCACCACAAAACCCCTCTTCTCAAATGGAGATTAGTTTCCAAACATAGGTAAAGTACCTTCATTTGTCAATCACAGAGCACAATAAGGTCAAAAGTTCCCCACCCCTGGATCACAATTGAATCTACCCCAGAGTTACATCAAGTTTAAACACAGCACTTAATACCCAAATGGAGGTCTTTTCTTCATCTTGACACGAGGCAAGTTCTCAGCAATCTTAGTTCCTGGGGAGACAAGGCTTAGCAAGGCCATAAGATACATTGCCAGTCCCTTCATGAATTTATCCTCTGTCTGTAGAACAGTCCTAGAACCCCTGAACACATTAGCAAAGCCCTCTCCCAGGACTTCTGTAAACATACAACAAGAAAATCCTTCTTCAGGACTTCTGAACCAACAGAAAGGCTCCCAGACCCCTGCAACAACAGCACTGTCCTTCACCAGTGGACAGTATTCATTCTGTCTGCCGGACAGTCTCCAGACCCCTGCAACAACAGCACTGTCCCTCACCAGTGGACAGTATTCACTCTCTGTCTGCAGGACAGTCTCAGGGCTTCTTAGCGAACAGCCAGGTTCCAGGACTTCTTCAACAAAAGGAATGTCTTTCACCAGTGGACAAATCTGGCAAAACAACATCAAAACAGACAGACAAAGTACCAGCAAAACATCCATGTCTCCTCAGTCCTTGGCAGCTCAGGGGGCAGGTCTCAAAAGTCCAGGGCAATTCAAAGCGGCCACCAGCAATTCTCTTAGTCTCTCTCTCTCTCCACGAGGTGCTGCTTCCAAAAAGATCTTCCGCCTCTCTCTTATCTCTCCAAATCTACGTCACCATCTCCTCCCAGTTCAGGACTTTCTTTTCACATCAAAAAGTCCATCCCACAGGTGGGATTAACAAGCTCTGGGTTTTAACACAATCAGTTTGAAAACCAAGCCAATACAGGGGAATCTTTAATTGCCATTACTATCACATTGGTCTAGGGTGGAGGTCCTGGGGTGTGTGACTAGATTGCCAGAGTGTGTGGAGGCTTCAGAGAGGGTACCCAACTAATACCTCTGGCAGCTGAGAAAACCCCAGTGTTTGGTACGAAGCTCCCCTGTCTGATAGAAGAGTCCTACTGTGGCAAAAAAAGCCCAAAAGTCAAGTTATTGAGTGGCAATATGACCAGGCAAAGGAAGCAAAGCAAACAGAAGAATCCAACATTAGACTCCTATTTTGGGGACAAAAAGGATCAAAGCATGGAACAGAAAGAAGACAGTGAAGTCAGAACTCCTGTACCAAAAGCTTCAAAGGAACATACGAGCTGGTTACAGGCCATAGAGGACCTTAAGAAGCAGATGAGAGAAGTGGAGGAAAAATTGGGAAGAGAAATGAGAATGATTCAAGAAAATTACAAAATGATAGTCAATAGCCTGACTGAGGAAAATAATACCTTAAAAAATAGACTAGGGGTGGCCAGGTAGCACAGACAGTGAGAGCACCGGCTCCAGTGTTGGGATGACCTGGAGATCGAATCCCAGGCTCAGACGCTTGGCACCCACCCAGAAACACCTGGCCGTGTAACCTTGAGCAAGTTACTTAACCCCAATTGATTAGGGGAGGCCAAGTGGCTTAGCGAGTAAGAGCACCAGCTCCAGTGTCGGGATGACCTGGAGATCAAATCCCGGGCTCAGATACTCAGCACCACACCCAGAAATAACTGGCCATGTAACCTTGAGCAAACTACTTAACCCCGATTGCTTAAAAAAAATAGACTAACTCAAATGGCAAAAGAGGCTCAAAAAGGCAATGAGGAGAAAAATGCGTTAAAAAGCTGAATTTTCCAGATGGAAAAAGAATCTCAAAAGCTTACTGAGGAGAATCATTCCTTCAGAATTATATTGGAGCAAATGGAAGCTAATAACTTTATGAGGAATTAAGATGCTGTTAAACAGATCCAAACAAATGAAAGAATAGAAGGCAATGTGAAATATCTCATTGGAAAAACCACTGACATGGAAAATAGATCCAGGAGAGATAATTTAAAAATTATTGAACTACCTGAAAGCCATGATCAAAGAAAGAACCTAGAAATCATCCTCCAAGAAATTCTCAAGGAAAACTTCCCTGATATTTTAGAACCAGAGGGCAAAATAGAGGATGAAAGAATCCACCAATTAACTCCTGAAAAAGATCCCAAAAAGAAAACTCCTATTAATTTTATAGCCAGGTTCCAAAATTCCCATATCAAGGAGAGAATATTACAAGCAGCTAGGAAGAAACAATTTGAATATTGTGGAAACATAATCAGGATAACTCAGGATCTGGCAGCTTCTACACTGAGGGATTGAAGGGCTTGGAATATGATGTTCCAGAGGGCAAAGGAGCTGGGATTAAAACCAAAAATCACCAACCCAGCAAAACTGAGTATCATGTTTCAGGTGAAAATATGATCAATCAGTGGAATAGAGGACTTTCAAGCATTCTTTTTTTTTATTTTTTTAAATGCTTTATTAACTTCTGATTTACATCATCCATTTCTGCCAGATTTTGAGTTACAAATTTTCTCCCCGTTTCTCCCCCACCCACCGCCCCAAAATAGCAGTCCCACACGATATCCCCTCCTCCAATCTGCTCTCTCCCACATTTTCCCCCATACCCCTTTCCACTTTTCCAGTGGATCTCTATGCCTCAGTGCCTGCACATCCCATTTCCCAATTACATGTAAGATGGTATTAATAATAGTATACACACACACACATATATACATATATATACACATATTTGAATATCTGATTTCAAAACTTTCAATTTCAGATTCATTACCCTCCTTCCCTGTCACCCACCCCTACTGGGAAGATACACAGTTTAGTACAGTTGCACATGTGTGGCTAATGCAAAACAATAACATAGTAGATACATTGTAAAAGACTGACTACACTTCCGTCCCTCCCATCCCACCCCTCACCCACTCTACTCTCCACTTTGATCCCGTCTATTTTCAAAAGTGAGTGCTTCCAATCTCTCTCCCCCCGAGCCTACCCTCCTTTCTATCATCCCCCCTCTCATCTCCTTCCCCCCCTATTCTCCTGGAGGATGAGATACCCTATTTAGTGTCTATTTCATTCCCTCCTCAAGCCAAATTCAATGGGAATAAGGTTGACCCATTCCCTTTTTCCTTGCTATTCTTCCCCTCCATTGTAACCATTTTCCCTTGCCTCTTCTGTATGAGATAGTTTACCCCAATCTGTCTCTCCCCATCTCCTCTCATTATAATCCTCTCACCTCTTAATTTCACCTTTTAAGTATCATTCCTTCCTGTTAAATTGGTCCTGTGCCCTCTATCTGTGTATACCTATAAACCTATATACACACATTCACATATGTATTCATATGCCTATATACCCTCATATATAGACATATATATATATATATATATATATATATATATATATATATATATATA
>NW_027187367.1:14845689-14888869 GCF_028583685.1 Petaurus breviceps papuanus
TATATATATATATATATATATATATATATATATATATATATATATATTTCTAATCCCTTCAACTACTGAGAAAAGTTTCATAAGTTACAATTATTGTTTTTCCATGTAGGAATGTTAATACTTCAACTTTGATAAGTTCCTTATGATTCCTTTTCCCTATTTACCTTCTCATGCTTCTCTTGCTTCTTGTATCTGAATGTGAAATTTTCTATTCAACTCTGGTTTTTTCAGCAAGAATGCTTGAAAGTTCTCTATTCCACTGAATGGCCATATTTTCCCCTGAAACATAATACTCAGTTTTGCTGGGTAGGTGACTCTTGGTTTTAATCCCAGCTCCTTTGCCCTCCGGAATATCATATTCCAAGCCCTTCGATCCCTCAGTGTAGGAGCTGCCAGATCCTGGGGTTATCCTGATTGTGTTTTCACAATATTCAAATTGTTTCTTCCTGGCTGCTTGTAATATTTTCTCCTTAATCTGGGAATTCCAGAACCTGGCTATAATATTCCTAGGAGTTTTCTTTTCGGTATCTTTTTCAGGAGGTGATTGGTGGATTCTTTCAACCTCTATTTTGCCCTCTGGTACTAAAACATTAGGGCAGTTTTCTTTGAGAACTTCCTTCAGGATGATTTCTAGGTTCTTACTTTGGTCATGGCTTTCAGGCAGTCCAATAATTTTTAAATTATCTCTCCTGGATCTATTTTCCACGTCAGTGGTTTTTCCCATGAGCTATTTCTCATTGTCTTGTATTCTTTCATTTGTTTGGATCTGTTTAACAGCATCTTGATTTCTCATAAAGTCATTAGCTTCCATTTGCTCCAATCTAATTCTGAAGCAATGATTCTCCTCATTGAGTTTTTGAGATTCTTTTTCCATCAGGCAAATTCGGCTTTTTAAGGCATTCTTCTCCTCATTGCCTTTTTGAGCCTCCTTTGCCATTTGAGTCAGTCTGTTTTTTAAGGTATTATTTTCTTCAGTCAGGCTGTTGACTCTCATTTCATAATTTTCTTGCATTGTTCTCATTTCTCTTCCCAATTTTTCCTCCACTTCTCATATTTGGTTTTCAAAATCCTTCTTAAGGTCCTCTATGGCCTGTAACCAGCTTGTATTTTCCTTTGAAGCTTTTGATGCAGGAGTTCTGACTTCACTGTTTTCCTCCTGTTCCATGCTTTGCTCCTTTTTGTCCCCAAAATAGGAGTGTATTGTTGGAATCTTCTGTCTGCTTTTTTTCCTTTGCCTGCTCTTTTTGCCACTCAGTTACTTGACTTATGGGCTTTTTGCCACAGTAGGATTCTGCCACCAGACAGGGGAGCTTTGGTCCCAAACGCTGGGGTTTTCTCAGGTACTGGAGGTATTAGATGGGTGCCCTCTCTGGGTTCTCCACACACTCTGGCAAGCTGGACACACACCCCAGAACCTTCACCCTAGACTGCAATCCAGATCCAAGCAGGTTAAAACAAGAGCGATTACCCCTCAGACTAGTGCTTGGTCCCCCTACAGTCTGCAGGCCAAGAGCTGAAGCTACCATGTGTCACTGGCTGGCTGTGTTGGTATCTCAGCAGCTTTTTGCCCTGGGGGTAAAAGCCATGCACTCCCACTTACTGGTCCCAAAGTCCAGACTGTACTGACCTCTCACTTTGTCCTTTGTGTCTATGTGTTGATAAATCTGGAAACGACCACAGCTGCTGCTGATCTGGAGTCTCTCTGGCCAGTGGCTGGTCAGACCCGCCCTGGGGCTAAAGCCTCGGCTTGGGGCTGGGCTCGGCTCCCAGAGTGCTGCGCTGGCCGATTCCTGCCAGCCTGCTGGCTGTCTGTCCCCAGCGGGAGGTTAGCTTCTCTGTGTCATTTTGTGGGTTCTGCAGCTCCAAAATTTGTTTAGAGTCCCCTTTTTACATGGATTGGGGAGGGTGGAGGCCGGAGCTGTGCGAAGGTCTTGCTTCTACTCCGCCATCTTGGCTGTGCCCCCCCAAACATTCTTGAATGATGAAAAAACCAGAGTTGAATAGAAAATTTAACGTTCAGATGCAAGAAGCAAGGGAAGCATGAGAAGGTAAACAGGGAAAAGAAATCATAAGGAACTTATCAAAGTTGAATTATTAACATTCCTACATGGAAAAACGATAATTGTAACCAATGAAACTTTTCTCAGTATGAAAATAGTTGAAGGGAATATATATGTCTGTAGCAGAGGTTTTACGGGCGTATGAATGCATGTGTGAATGTGTGTATATATGTTTACAGCTATACATAGATAGAGGGCACAGGACCAATTTAATAGGAAGGGATGATACTTAAAATGTGAAATTAAGAGATGAGAGAGGAATATAATGAGAGGAGTTGGGGAGAGACAGAATGGGGTAAACTATCTCATATAGAAGAGGCAAAGGAAAATGGTTACAATGGAGGGGAAGAATAGGAAGCCAAAAAGGAATGGGTCAACCTTATTCTCATTGAATTTGGCTCGGGGAGGGAATGAAATATGCACTAAATATGGTATCTCACCCTACAGGAGAGTAGGGGGGAAGGGGATGAGAGGGGGGATGATAGAAGGGAGGGCAGGCTGGGGGGGAGGGAAGTTGTAAGCACCCACTTTTGAAAAGGGATAGATCAAAGTAGAGAATAGAGTAAGTGGGAGGTGGGATAGAAGGGAGGGAAATATAGTCAGTCTTTTACAATATATCTACTATGTTAATGTTTTGCATTAGCTACACATGTACAACCTATACTGAATTGCTTATCTTCCCAGTAAGGGTGGGTGACAAGGGAGGAAGGGAATGAATCTCAAATTCAAAGTTTTAAAATCAAATGTTTAAATATATATATTATTGTTATTATTAATACTATTTTAAATGTAATTAGGAAATAAGATATACAGGCACTGAGGCATAGAGATCCACCATGCCCTCCTGGAAAAGTCGAAGGGGGTATGGGAGAAGATATGGGAGAGAGCAGATTGGAGGAGGGGATATCCTGTGGGACTACTATTTTGGGGGTCATGGGTAGGGGAAAAACAGGGAGGAAATTTGTAACTTAAAATCTGGTGGAAATGAATAATGTAAAACAGAAATTAATAAAGCATTTGAAAAATAAAAAAAATCATGTGTTACGAAGCATGAAGAAAATTAATGTGTGGTTTAGAGGGAGAATTGTTATCTCCAACATTAGCAACATATAATGGATTTTGCTTAATATCTTTTAGGTTTTTTCATTTAACAATCATTTATATTCTCTTCCTTTCTGCATGTCATCCTATTGAAAAAAAGAAGAAAAAACCCTTGTAACAAATATGCATAGATAAGCAAAGCAAATTCCTATATTAACCATATCTAAAAATGTAAATATCTTGAATCCATCTCTTCTCTGTCAGGAGGTCATACTTCATTAGTATGAAATCCTGGTTGGTCACTTAATATTGTGCATTTACCTTCCACAAGACTAGAAGTGATCCATGTACATTATTCACTACATTTGTTCCCAGAAGAGTCCATGATATAAGAGAATTATTTCTTATCAATGAGGAAACGGAAAGATTAAGTACCTGGTATATTATATATATATTTAATAGCAGTGTATCTAAAACCAAGGCATTGTTTACATTTAGTCTTCAAATCTCTTAAGCTAAAATTAGAATTCATGCCTTTTTGTCTGTTAGCCTAATCTTGAATTTAATTTTCTCATAATTTAGTTTAACAACTGATTTGCTCTTCAATTTTACAGATAGAACCTTTTGTAACATTTTTTATGAAAGGTGGTTGTAAAACATTGAAATTTATATATCAGGAAGGAGAGGCACCAGGAATAGGTATGTATATTTTTAAAGTTTATTATGATTACACAAGTAATAATTCAAACCATAGGCAAACTATATTGCTAAGGTAGAATCATAATTTTCTCCAGTGAGATTCCACATTCCTGAAGTATTTTTATAAAACTTTTATTTAAAAAAGTATTGTTGTAGTGAAAAGAATTGATTTTCAATACCTTCATCATTATTGCTTGCTTAAAAGCAGTGCTCAAAATTATAGTAATTTCTCTTATGGTTTTAGAAAGGAATAATTGAATTATAGAGTTTAGTATAGCCAAAATGCTGTATTATTACTGAAGTAAGTGTTTGACGAATTATATTACCCAAGCATTCTTTAGAACAGGACTCCTGTGATATCCAGTCCCATCACCATTCTGGCTGTAAACTCCAGCTGAAGTCTTCAGTTCTTATTCCTATGTTTGTGATTCTTACAATAATCAATAATCCTTAATATCATAACATGATCATAACATCCATCTCAGTCTCTATAGACTCTAAAATAGTCCCTGAATCCTTTGAACTTTTCCTTCCAAATGGTAAGTTGATAATTACCATTTGGTAATATACTATATTCAGACCTTATCATGTCATATCTATCTGCAAATTGTGCAAACCAATAGCCTCTCTTTTCTATAATACATGCTGCATAATGATGTGAAATAAATCTTGCTAAAACACTTCATTTTATCACCATTGTTTTTTGGGAAGGATGAGAAAAATCTATAACTATTTTATCCATCATAATCGTTGCATCCCCAGACTGCTGGTTTCTTGTCACTGAGACAGGTTCTACTGAGGACCAACTTTATCCATCAGGAGAGAAAGGAAGTAAACATTGTCAGAATTATCCATTACAACCTAGCAGAGGTCTGGAAGGAAATGGGGAGGATGGAGGTGCAATTGATTACTGAGGAAGGTAAAAAAAAGTTAACCATCCTATGGTCATCAAATTCCCTTCTCTTTCTGAATAAAGGAGATTGAGGTTTGAGTTGCAGGCTGCATAGACAAAATCTCTCTTCTTTTGCTGCCCATTCATCACTTACTCATCCTCATCTACTTTAGCTCCACACTTCTGAAGTCTATTCTATTTGTAGCCTTCTGGAACATCATTTTCTTGTTGAATAAATTTTCCTTTGTATTAAGCCTCTGATTCTCATACTCCTTTCATCTTCTTAGATGCACTGAAAGCTGGCTTTGTCCAAAAGACATTTCATCCCTGGCCATCCTCTTGAGGATGAATATACCCTCTCTCATGTTACTTCATTTGCATTGTGTCAGGAGGAGGACTAGGTATACTCTTTACTCTTCTCCCCTCTGCCACCATAACTCATCAATTTCTCCTTTGAGGCAGCTAGGTGGCATATTAGATTCAGTACTAGATGTGGAATCAATGAGACTTGAGTTCAAGTCCTGACATTCACTAGCTGTGTGACCATAAGCAAATCACAACCTGATAAGTTTCAGTTTCCTCATCTCTAAAATGGGATAATATTAATACTCACCTCACAAATTTGTTATGAAGCTCAAATAAGTAATATGTGTAAAATGTTTCACAAATTTTAAAGGTCTATACAGGTACTATTATCTACTGGCCTCTGGTAATTCTGTCTCAAGGAGTTCAAAATTGGCTCATAGGCTTCTCTACCTCAATCCCCATGTACTTATACTTAAGGACTTCAGTATATATGTTAATCTACCCTTAAATACCCTATCCTCCCAATTCATCATTTCCCTTAATTCTTCAACTCTTCACTTTCATTTTTTAAATATTTATCAGTATTTTTAAAATGAAATTATTTATTTTTAATTTTCAGGAATCACTTCCATAAGTTTTACATTTTCTCCTCTTACTACCCCTTATCTCCCCAAGATGGTTTTAGTCTGAAATGGGCTCTACATGTACATTTCTGTTAAACACGTTTTCACATTAGTCATGTTTCATAAAAGAATTATAACGAATGGGAAAAACCATGAGAAAGACAAAAAAACACAATAAAACAAAAAAGAAAATTGTCTATCTTGTTCTGCATTCCTACTCCATAATTCTTCCTCTGGATGTGGCTAGCGTTTTGCATCATGTGTTCTTTGGAATTGCTTTAAGTCTTGCATTGCTGAGAAGGGCTAAGTCTATCAAAATCGGTCCTCACACACTGTGGCTGTTACTGTGTACAGTGTTCTCTTAGTTCTGCTCCCCTCACTCAGCATCAGTTCATATAAGTCTTTCCAAGTTTCTCTGAAATCCACCTGTTCATCATTTCTTTTAGCACAATAGTATCCCATTACATTAATATACCAAATCTTGTTTAGTAATTCCCCAGTTGATGGGCATCTCCTTGATTTCCAGTTCTTGGCCACCACAAGGAGAGCTGTTATAAATAATTTTGTACATGTGTGTCCTTTTCCCATTTTTATGATCTCTTTGGGATATAGCCCTAGAAGTGGTATTGCTGGGTCAAAGGGTATGCAGTTTTATAGCTCTTTGGGCGTAGATCCAAATTGCTCTCCAGAATGGTGATCTCCAGCTCACAGATCCACCAACAATGAATTAGTGTTCCAACATTCCCACATCCTCTCCAACATTTATCATTTTTCTGTTTTGCCATGTTAACCAATACAATAGGTTCATCTTCATTTCAAGTCAACCAACCTTGGTCTTGTACTCATTTATACTTTTTTGACCTCTGTGATTCAGAATTCTGAAATTCTTCTTTCTAACTACAACTGTCCAATTTTCCTCTTCATAAACCTATTTACTGTCCTCCTTATGACCTCTAGTCATGGTCTTCTTTTTCCTTTTTCTTTTTAAAAAAATTTATTTATTTTTAGTTTTCAACATTCATTTCCACAAGATTTTGAGTTATAATTTTTTTCTCCCTGTCTTTCCCCTACCCCCCCCAAATAGTAAGCCTACTGAATACCCCTTCCCCCAATCTGTTCTCTCATATCCTCCCCCATCACTCCCCTAACTTTCTAGTAGGGCAAGATGGGTTTCTATATCCCAGTACCTGTATATCATTTCCCAGTTGCATGAAAAAAAAACAAATTTTTAAACATTTGTTTTTTAAAACTTTGAGTTCCAGATTTGTTTCCTTCTTCCCTTCTTACCCACCCCCACTGGGAAGATAAGCAATTCAATACAGGTTGTACATGTGTAGTTATTCAAATCATTTTCATAGAAGTTATATTGTGGAAGACTATATTTCCCTCCATCCTATCCCACCCCTCATTAATTCTATTTTCTCCTTTGACCCTATCCCTTTCCAAAAGTGTTTGCTTCTAACTACCCTCTCCCCCAATCTGCCCTTCCTTCTGTCATCCCCCCTCTTATCTCCTACCCCCCGCCTTTTTTCCTGTAGGGTAAGATACCCAATTGAGTGTGTATGTTATTCCCTCCTTAAGCCAAATTCAACGACAATCAAGTTGTCCCATTCTATTTCACTTTCCTGCTCTTCCCCTCCATTGTAACAGTTTTCTCTTGCCTCTTTTATGTGAGATAACTTACCCTATTCTATCTCTCCCTTTCTCTGTCTCCCAGTATATTTCTCTCTCACCTCAGTTTTATTTTTTAGATATCATCCATTCATATTCAACTTGTTCTGTGCCCTCTATGTATACATGTACATACATATGCACACCCTCACATATATATCTATACACATCTACACCCTCCCATACATACATATATATGTATGTATACATATCTATACATATATATTCCCTTCAACTATCCTCATACTGTGAAAAGTCTCATGAGTTACAATTATTGTTTTTCCATGTAGTAATGTAAATAGTTCAACTTTAATAAGTTCCTTATGATTTCTTTTCCCTGTTTGCCTTCTCATGCTTCTCTTGCTTCTTGTATTTGAAAGTCAAATTTTCTGTTCAGCTCTGTTTTTTTCATCAAGAATGCTTGAAAATCCTCTGTTTCATTGAATGACAATATTTTTCCCTGAAGCATTATACTCAGTTTTGCTGGGTAGGTGATTATTGCTTTTAGTCTTAGCTCCTTTGACTTCTGCAATGTCATATTCCAAGCCCTTCGATCCTATAACATAGAAGCTGCTAGATCTTGTGTTATCCTGATTGTGATTCCACAATACTCAAATTGTTTCTTCCTAACTGCTTGCAGTATTTTCTGTTTGACCTGGGAACTCTGGAATTTTGCTATAATATTCCTAGGAGTTTTCTTTTTTGGATCTTTTTCAAGAGGTGATTGGTGAATTCTTTCCATTTCTATTTTGCCCTCTGGTTCTAGAATATCAATGAAATTTTGCTTGAGAATTTCTTGAAAGATGGTGTCTAGGCTCTTTTTTTGATCATGGCTTTCAGGTAGTCCAGTAATTTTTTGTTTTTTGGAGGGCAATTGGAATTAAGTGCCTTGCCCAAATTCACCTGTCTAGTTTTTATGTTAAGTGTCTGAGGCCGGATTTAAACTCAGGTCCTCCTGACTCCAGGGCTAGTGCTCTCTATTTACTGCACCACCTAGCCACCCCAGTCCAGTAATTTTAAAATTATCTCTCCTGGATCCATTTTCCAGGTCAGTGATTTTTCCAATGAGATATTTCACATTGCCTTCTATTCTTTTATTTGTTTGGATCTGTTTTATAGTATCTTGATTTCTCATAAAAGCTTCCATTTGCTCCAGTCTAATTTTGAAGGAATTATTCTCTTCAGTGAATTTTTGAAATTCCATTTCCATCTGGCAAATTCGGCTTTTTAAGGCATTCTTCTCCACATTGGCTTTTTGGGCCTCTTTTGCCATTTGAGTTAGTCTATTTTTTAAGGTGTTATTTTCTTCAGTCAGGCTGTTGACTCACTTTTCTTGATTTTCTTGCATCATTCTCATTTTTCTTCCCAATTTTTCTTCCACTTCTTTTACTTGGTTTTCAAAATCTTCTTGAGCTCCTCCATGGCCTGTAAGCAGTTCATATTTTTCTTGGGAGCTTTTTATGCAGGAGTTCTGACTTTGTTGTCTTCCTCCTGTTCCATGCTTTGATCCTTTTTGTCTCTGAAAAAGGAATCTGTGGTAGCATTGTGTTTCCTCTGCTTGCTCATGTTGCCAGTCAATTACTTGACTTTTGAACTCTTTGCCATGGTAGAATTCTGTTTTCAGAATGGAGAGAGCTTTGTTCCAAATCACTTGAGTTTTTGCAGCTGCTGGAGCAATTAAGAGGATGCCCTTTTTACAACCTCCCCACAGGCTCTGGTGCCTGACCACACACCCAAAGCAAGAGTGATTACCCTCTGAATGGTTGCTTGGTCCTCCTACAGTCTGCAGGCCAGGAGCTCCTGAGGCAGCCACGCAGTCATTGTGCCTCTGCTGTTTCTTGCCCCAGGGGCAAAGGCCAGACTGTGGTCTTCTTCCCTCCTGTTCCAACAGAGTTCCACACTGACCTTTTACTTTGTCTTTGGTATTTATGGATTGAGAAATCTGGAAACTGCCACAGCTGCTGGTACTTCACTCTCCTGAAGTCTGGTCTGGCTGCTGCTGGTTGGGGCTGCCTTGGGGCCAAAACCTCATGGCTCATGCGTGGCTGTTCTCAGCTTCTAGCTCGGTGGGATAGCCCCTTCTTGTGGCCTGCTGGGCTGCCTTCAGCAGGAGATTTGTTCCTCTGTCGCTTTGTGGTCTTAAATTTGTCTAGAGTAATTTTTTGTTTTTGCTTTTTTGGAGGGGGAAGGTAGGGCAATTGGGGTTAAGGGACTTGCCCAAGGTCACACAGCTAATTTTGTGTTAAGTGTCTGAGGCTGGATTTGAACTCAGGTCTTCCTGACTCCAAGGCCAGTGCTCTATTCACTGTGCCACTTAACTGCCCCTAGAGTAATTTTTTACATGTATTGGAGGAGGTGGAAGCCAGAGTTGTGGGGAAGTCCTGTTTCTACTCCACCCTCTTGGCTCTGCCCCCCCCCTAATTCTTTTGTTAATGGCTTGAAATTCTTTTCAGAATTGTTTGTTCATATCCTCTTACTGCTTATCTATTGGGGAATGTCTCCTGGTCTTAGACATTTGTGTCAGCATCTCTTTTCAAAGACCTTCTTTTGACAATTAGGCCTTTCACTGATACTGATATTGTGATACCCTGCTCCCCATGGTGACCTCTGTAGTATATATTGCATATACAAACTCATTTTGAATGTAAAGCATAAGTATTTAGTATCAAGAACTCTGAGAATAAACTATGTTTGGATGAAAATTTTAGTATTTTACCAAGGCTCTATTCAGAATTTCCATGAGTTTTTCTTTCTCTGAAACTCAGACTACTCTATATGCCAAAGAGGGACTTCTCTAAACTAGCCCTCCTTTTATTTTATAGCCTCACTCTAAACTCACTTCTTTTGCTATGGATCTGCCTCCTGCTGCTTTTCCCCATTTTTTCCAAAATTCCAATATCTTCACAAATCTCTACAATCCTCCTGGAAAATATTAATATCTTGCTTGGGTAGCACACTGCTTGCATTTCTTAGGTTTCATTGTCTTTTCTAACAAACTATATAAGCAACATATTTAAAATCACATTTCATTTACTATACCTTCTACTCAGACTGGGGTCACTCTCCTCAGGTCTTGCCTGACAGCTGAACTTCTACTCCTCAAACAGCTTCTTAAGAGACTTCTCTATGAGCCTTTTATCCAGGCTATACCTCCTAGGATCCTGTGGCTTGGAACAGGTTTCCTTTCTACACCACCAGACCCAGTCTAATCTGTACTCATTTTCCCCACATTGGAACCAAATTAACCTCTAGAGTTAGGGAAGAATAGACAATAATAGTTTGGCCATATGCCCATATATTTGCCTTTGTGTAGTGCTCCAATCAAGAAATAAATGCTACATATATAGAAAATGGATGTAGACATATTTTGTGGGGAAATTTAGCTAAAGAGATAGTCATTTCCCTTAAGATTGGTCATGACCTATATTTTCTAGTGTAGATTTATTGAAAGATTCATTCAGCATATTAGAAATGTATGATCAAATAAAAAGAAAATGGACATAGCTGTATACAATCCAAATGATCCATCTAATCACTTAAAAAGCTCTTGAGTTTCTTTTTCAGAATGTGGTCGGGTATTGACTGGAGTTGCAAAAGGAGCCAGAATAATGAGATTATATGTAGATTCTGCACCTGAGAGACTCAAAGGATTATGTCTATTTTTTGTTCGATGTAGTAATGATATTGTTTTAAATGCAAAAAATATATCTGAGGTATGTTTTAAAAATTGTTTTCTAGCTATAAAATAAAATTTAAATGCATTTCCATGGTTACATTTTGACTTTATTTTGCACTCCCCTGGTAAGCTTTACAGCTCTGCCTGAAAGTAGCTCAGTCCCCTCACCAAAGTCACTTAACTTCTCTGCTCCTCAGCTTCCCATTTATAAAGTGAAGGGGTTGAACCAGATGATCCTAAGGTAAATTCTGAGTTTTCTGCCAAGACTTTCCCAAAATCATATTTACTTTTTAGTTTGTCCCTTTGGAATCTGCATCAGTGGAAGAGGACTCATATTGGTGATATCCTAGTTATGGAAGTACCATGTAGGTTTTAAGTATTTTTACTAAATGAAGTCCTCTCCTTTCACCTTCTCCCCCAGTGTTTTCATTCCAAAATTTATCCACTTTTTCCCTTAGCAAAGCTCGTTAATCTCAGAGCCCCTTTGACAAAATAATTAGAAATTTGATCTAGTATTTTTTGTTTCAGTAGTTCTATAAGGTAAAATAAAAGAATGCTTTTTTAAAACAAGATTGTGGATATTATCTTGTGGGAGAGGAATAAATGAAAAAAGATGATTTGTCAGTGATTGAAAGAGGGTGCAAGGTGGTGTAGTGGATAGAACAATGGGCTTAGAATAATTTCTTCATGAGTTCAGATCCTGTCAGATACTCATTAGGGTGTGACCCTGGACAAGTCACTAATCCTTCCTGTTTGCCTTAGTTTCTTTATCTGTAAAATGAGCTAGAGAGAGAAATGGCAAATCACTCCAGTATCTTTGCCAAGAGAACCCCAAAATGGGATTGTGAAGGGTAAGATACAACTGAATAACAACAAAAAAGGAGTGGTGCTCCTTGTGCTTTGGATTTCCTTTACTTTTAGTGACTTACTTTGGGGCTTACAGATCTTTGTTTCAGGAAACAAGCAGCAACTAGCTGCTGCTCCTGCCTCTGTGTTGTTTTTCTCCTCAGTTACAATCATTAGAGGGCTTATAGCACTGGAATTCTCCTAATGCTGGGGAAATAGAAAGAAGACAGTTGTATTTTAAATGTGAAATTAAAGACATGGGAGTACGGTAAAGTATTGAGAACTTACTACTTCCCCCAAAGCAAAAATAAGTTGCTGATTTACTATTTCTTTACTTCTACTTGACATATACATTTTAGTCATTGGAAACTCAAGGGAAAGATAATGATTTTTGGCTTTTGACCTATTGAATGTGAGAGGACAGATAAGTTATTTTAGTGGAAATGCCCACCAGTTATTTGGAGATATAGGGCAAGAGTTTCATCATGTAACCTGAGAGGTAAAGCTTTGAGATGTAGACTTTGTAGTTGTCTGATATTGAAAGCTTATCAGGTGATGAGGTCTTTAAGGGAGACAGTTTAGAAAAGAGTAAGGTTCTAAGACTGAACCTTGGAGGAACAGTTGCATTCAGGAGTGAGAAGTCGAAATATAGAGGGGTTGTTTGGAAAGGTAAGAAAGGAGAAAGTTTCTTAAAAGACCTGAACAATAGTGTCAAATAATAAGGAAGCATTAAGAAAAATTCAGAATTGACTTACTTCCCTAACTTCAGCTATATCAAAACAGATTCTTAGAGCTGAAAGAAAAGTTAGTGCTCATCTAGTTCAACCCAAGGTCACACATTAGCAGAGCTGGGATAGTCTCCCATACTTCCCAGTCCAGGACTTTTTCCAATATACTGTGCTTTTTCTGAAAGGTATTTCCTGAATAAAATTTTATTAATGTTCTCTACTCTTAGTTTTACAAGTAGAATTTGTGAAACTCATCTTTTTTTAAAAGTAAAGTAAGTTTTTTTTTAAACTATATGTTGCCTTCATTTTCTATTTATTGGACATCAACGGACCATCTCTTTTTTTTAATGGTTCTTTATGTATGTTTCATATAATAATATTTTTGTTTTTTTGGAGGGCAGTTGGGATTAAATGAGGCTGAATTTAAACTCAGGTCCTCCTGACTCCAGGGCTGGTGGGTGCTCTATTCACTTCGCCATCTAGCTGTCCCATATTTCAGATAATTATTATCTGTCTTAGATAATGTTTTTCTTGAGGGCAGTGACATTATTTTAGCTGGATCTGGTTGGTGTCTAGCATAATATCACATAGAGGCAGGTGCTTATTAAATAATACTGGAAGGTGATGATGATAATCTATGTTAGTAGATTTAAAGTTAACAGTGGAATACTGTTAGGCAGCAGATTGGGGGAAAAAAGAGTTTAAACATCTTTGTGGAAGCCTAGAGAATCCAAGAGAAAGTGCTGAACACAAATAATGAAGAAATATGAATTGAAAGTGTATGTATTAGTAGAAGCATGGTTAAGAAGCTTGAATACGTATTGGCTGTCTGACCTTGGGCAAGTCATTAAATCTTAGTATCTCAGGCAACTTTGTAAAATCACGATTTACAGGTTTAGTTATACTAGGAGGAAATTTCTGCACTGGCAGCTCCCCAGACTATTGAAATCACATGTCTATGCTGCTCTTCTTCCCCCAACCCCAACTTCCCCCAACAACCACTCAAGCTAATTTTTGTAAGTTTATTCCTGTTGAGGTCTCTTTTCATTGGTGCAACTCTTCTTTGACTTACTGTAATCCTGGGGATTTGTTTGGGACACCGATAGGTTAAATGAACACAGTATGTATCAGAAGAAGGACTGGAACCCAGGTCTTTCTGACTTGGTCAGCCATTTATCTTCTAAGCCATGCTTATATATACCTCTCATATATGGTTATATAATAGTTTATATAAGGATCTCCTTGTACTTTATCATCATTTTCAGTCACCATAATTATCTTTTTAGTTCTTACTATCTTTATTACATAAAAAGGTAGAATGGACTAAAATTCTAAATTTGTAAATTAGTAAACTAAAACATAGGAGAAAACTTTGGCATTGATATAGCAGGAAAGTGAGTAGTTGACCTTGAGCCAGAATCCATTATGTTGTTTTATAAGGCCATTTCTTTTTGCTACTATTCAGATTTCTTATAAAGTTAAATTGTTTATGACAATTGTAATGTCAATTTGATTATAATTTTTCTATAGTCCTCTGAAATATGATTTGTCATAAATATTTCACTCCTATGTTTACAGGAAACTCTGTTTAGCTTTATGGACGCATCTGAAGGACTCTTAATGGGAATTAAGAATATGCTGTCACAGATTTTTCTACCAGCTATTCAGGCAACAAGTAATTGGGGTGCTTTAAACAAGTCTAAACAAGGAGAGTCTGAAAAAGTTATCTTCATAGAAACCATTTACAGATTCCTTGCTTTTTTAGATGGTAAGAATAAAACTATAGGAATAAGTAGATTACAAGTGTGCTTATTAATAAGTATAGATTAAGTAGATTACAAGTGTACTTATTAAATGTACTTATTATAGACAAGTGGTTTCAATCTATGTACTAGTGACCTCTGGGAGATTAGGGAAATCCTCCAAAACACATGCTTACAAAGCATTGTGTAGCTATAATAAATATGCAGCATAAATTTTTTTTCTGCCCAATGTGCTGCAAAAGTCATCTGATTAAGTAACTCAGTAAATAATCAGACATTCCTTCTATAGTTTGAATAAGTAAGACCTTCGGAGTTATTCTTTTTCAAAGTATATAGATAACATAATTAATAAAATATAAATTTATTTAAAAGAATTACTGATTTCATAGGTTTTTGTCCTCTGTTTTCTCAATCTACATTTATTAATAGTGCAAATTTTATTAAGGAGGGAGCTTGAAAGTTTGTATACTAAAATGGGTCTTTTATATATTAATTAAAAAGGGATCTTCATGCTGAAAAAAGTTAGAGCTCACGACTATTAAGAACTTCATTCAAAAGAGAATTAAAGGAAAAATGTTTTGTCCTACAAAAAATATGATCAGCCTTGCAATCAGATTTAGGATCAGAGATCACTTGCTATGAACTCTTCCCTTTCTCTAGGGGTTTATATTAGAAGTAGGGTAATTTGTTTCCTCTATGAGAGAGGGAAGCATTTTCTCCTTTGATAGTAAATGCTGGTAATGACGGGTTTTTTGTTTTGTTTTGTTTTGTTTTGCTTTTTGGAGGGGAGAGGGAAGGGCAATTGGGGTTTAAGTGAGTTGCCCAAGATCACATGGTTGATAAATGTTAACATGTCTGAAGCTGGATTTGAACTCAGGTCCTCTTGACTCCAGGGCCAGTGCTCTCTATTCACTGTGTCACCTAGCCTCCCCAAATGAGGTTTTTTTAACTACACATTTGAAAATGTCCAATTTTAGCATTAGTAAATTTGAGGAAATGGCATCTACCATATTACTAATATATAATTATTATTTAGGTTATATTTATGTTAAATGAATGACTACCTTTTAATATATAACATTCTTGGGAAACAGATATTGGTAAAATTCAGCATTGGCATTTATTATTCAATTAATTTGAATGCAGCGAATTGCTGGTGAGTGCCTACAACAAATAAGGCACCATTAGGGCATTATAAAGAAGAATACATTATCATTTCTTTCATACAGTTTACATGATTTCCAATGTTTGCTTTCCTTTAGGTGCCAGAATAAGTATTGAGGGCACTGTAGAATTAAAGAAGATAGAGAATGTTGACTTAACCAAATTGCAGTCCTTTGATGAAGTATCGGTTGCAGCTGCTAATTTAGATACAGTTCATCAACTAGAAGAAGTGCTCATGATATGGTATAAACAGATTGAACAGGTAGACTCAACCACCATATTTTCTATTAGCTTTAAGTAACACTTGTCCTGGATGGTTGCTAATGTATGATTCTTGAGTGTGAAGGGGATTCTCTAATGGACCTTTTCTGATTAGTTTACTTTTGTATGTGACTTTAGGCAGGTCACATCACTTTCCTGAGCCACAGTTTCCCCATTTGTAAAATGCGATGGTTGGACTAGATGGCCTCTGAGGTTTCTTTTGATTTATGACTTATGATTTATGATTCTGTGGTTCTCTATTAGCAATCAGCCTATATACAGCTGTAGTACAGATTGACTGTGTAGTCTGTTCCTATATCTGGCTCTTACGGACTTGTCTAATAGGTGCATTGGATAGTGATGTGTAAGGAATTAGAGTCCTGTGCTCTATACCTGAGAATGCCTGGGAGAGGGGGCATGGATAGCTTCTGTGGCATTTGGGGGAGGAGTTAACTAGAACAAATCCTCAAGTTAAGCTATTCTTTTTCCAGGAAGATTGACTTAAGTATTTCACACTTCTCTCCATAGAACCTCTAAAAATGTTATATACCATATAATCTAGTCTTTGACTAGCAAGCTAATTATAGATCAGCTAGAGCCAGTATTAAAAATCAGCTTTTATTAGGAGAAAATTATAATAATGAGTTAGAAATAAGATACTAAGTTTTCAGGAATATTTAGAACTTTATCACAATCCCCCTGTATTGTACATAATCCATAAAATAGATGAGGAGAGGAGGTCAAGTAGGATTCTAATAAAGGCTTATTCATTGATTGATGCACTTCTCTTTATGATTTGACTCAGTTATGAATGTCAAATTTAAATTCTATGAGTTTCATCATTGAAATATGATCAAACAGAGGATTTTCTGGTGGGCCAGAAGAATAGTTAAAAAAAACAGAGAGAATTTAAGGAATGGGAGTAGTCAGAGAATTTGGTTAACAGAAGGGACTGAACCTGGAAAGAGCCAGAAACTTGGGAAAAGTTGTTTCTGGAGTTATTTTTCTTAATGAGGGACTTAGTATTTATACTTCTGCCTTCTTGCCTTCATCAAGTTCTTTCCAGATTTGCCCATTGCACTTACATTTGTGTACTCCTTTTATTTTTTCTTTCAATTTCTGTAGAGTATTGAATTTGGATGCCAGAGCTACATAACTATATCAAGTCAGTAGACAAGGCAAGTTTAGATTTCAAGGGGAAAAAAAGATACCAAATAGTTACAGTGCTTGCAATGATTAGTAAAAAAAATATCAGTGTTGCTGTCATTGACATCTATGCTCTTGGGACCATTACATAGGTGAAACAGGTTGAGGCTTTTGGGGAAACTAATTGAGTAGCTGGAATAGCTTGGTTAGGTCTAAGATAGATCTTCCTACTACCAAATTCTGCTCTATAACCACCAATATTAGAGTAGGATCTTAGTATATATTGGTGGATTCCAGAAATGACAGACTAGCTAAACTATATGCAACTAATTTCAACAGTTTAATAAACAGGTGTTTTATGCTCATTTAAGCAAAGAAAGTGGCAAATTTCACTAAGAGCAAGTCATGCCAAAGTAATCTCATTAAAAAAAAATAGGGTCCCTAATGATAAGGCTGAAAACAGATATACATATATATATATATTCACACATATATTTATACATATATGTATATATGTATGTATGTCTGTGCATATATATACATAGATATAGATCCATATACACACAGAGACATTTCCCATCTAAATTAGTTAATTTGTGCTACAAAATCATGAGATTCAGAGAAACAATATTACAAGATGAAGTTAGTTTCACATTTAAGTCATTCAGTTTACTTTCTGGTTGTTTTGCAAGGTATTGGGCTAGGTTCTAGGGATACAGAACTACAAGTGAAACAATCTGCCCTCAAAAGTCATATATATTCTACTCGGGTATGTGGCAATTGCTACATAGATAAGTCAGTGAAAAATACATGTACAATAAATAGAAAATGTTCTTTTGGGGATCAGGAAATGCCTTATGTTGGAGGTGGGAGGTGGGACTTGAACTGAACCTTGTGTGTATTCCAAGAGGGGGAGGCAGGAATGCATTTCACTCATGGAAAACAATAGCCTGTTCAGAAATATGGAGGCTTAATATGATGGAATGTCATGAATCGGGGAACATTATGTAGTCCAGTCTAGCTGTAGCTTGGAAAATACATGAGGTAAAGCATCATGTGAAGTCAACTGGAAATATAGGTTGGAGCTATTTTGTGAAAACTTTAAATGTCAAACAGGAGTTTATATTTTATCAAATATGTGGTAGGTATAGGTGAAGCTTCTTGAGATGGAGTGATGTGGTCTAACCTGTGGTTTAGGAATATTAGTTTGTCAAATATATGGTGAATGGCTGCATTTGTTGTATACTCTTTCTTTTTTGTAGAGATTTTATATCTATAACAATGTTTGGTGATATAGTGGAAATTTCTCAATTGAACATGTAAACACTAAAAATATATAATTTATTCATGGTAGGTTCTAATTGAAAGTGAACAGATGAGGAAAGAAGCTGATGATTCAGGTCCACTCACTGAATTGGAACATTGGAAACGCATGTCAGCTAAATTTAATTTTATTATCGAGCAGATTAAAGGGCCAGATTGTAAAGCTGTCATAAATGTGTTGAATGTTGCACATTCAAAAATATTAAAGGTAAGAGTTTGTTTTTACTTTTGGTTATTTCAGTACTAAAACAACATAATATTTTCCTTTTACACATTATCCTCAAAGAACTTCTTGGCAAGTTTTGTGGTTTAGAGTTAAATTTTGATGTTTAAATTTACATGTGGTAACCAGGGGCCTTGATCCATAGTTAACCATAGTTTCCAGCTCTCACCAGATTTATCGTACATTATTCAATTTCACATGCTGTATAGTCCAACCCATTCGGCCTTTTTACTCACCTGTGCCCCAGATAGTATCTGTTCCAAGATTCTAGAATTCCATAACATATTGTCTCATCTTAGAACTTTCTCAGCCTCTGAAGCCTCCTGGAACCTACAACTACCCCAGCAGCCTTATCTTTCTGATAAGCCTGCCCCCTTTTTCATGTGTGAGTTCTTCTTGGAGCCTCCATTTGTGGAGGGGCTCAGCTAGCCTTCATTCCCTTGAGAGCACTCTAAGCCTGGCCTCTGGACTTCTAAACCATGCTGTCCTGTCCTAGAACTTCCCTCAGCACATAGGGCCTCCTTACCTTGAAACATGTAACCACTCCTGTGATTTTCTCAACATGGAACATTCTTCTGTCAGGCTCATCTCTCCCATTCGAACCTCATTATATGTATGTATGTATATATATGTATATATATATATAGGTTCAGTGTAGCCTTCATTCTCCTCCTGGCTTCAACTGTATTCCTGTCTTCAAAACCATGTTTCTGTGCTGAACCTTAATCATTTTCTTCCCTCTCCACTTTGGCTTCCTTTTTGATGTTACCTTCTATTAGAATATAAGCTTCTTGAGGGCAACCTCTTTCTTTTTGCTTATATTTGTATCTCCAGTGCTTAGCACAGTGCCTGCCATTCAGTAATTGCTTAGTAATAGTTGTTTCCTTCCTATATCAGTGCCTTTGTACTGACTCTTATCCAAAGAATGCAATTTCTCCTCACCTCCCTTTCTTATATACCCTCCCTTCCTTCAAAGTTCAGCTCGAGAGCCCACTTTTACATGAGCCTTTCCAGATCTCCCAAAATCCCAGTGCCACTTTACCCTTTGATTTCCTTATATTTTTTGTATGCATTTTATACATATTGACATACGTTGTTTTCCCTGATAAAAAGCAAACTTGAGGACAGAAACTATTTTTATTTCAAGGGCTTGTATTGCCAACACCTAGCATAGTGCCTCGTACTGAATAAATGTTTATTAATTGTTTGCCCGAGTGATTGCTTGACTAGCCTTTATGTTATTTAAAACATGTCTTAAAACACCATCCCATCCCAATGCTATTACAAAAGTCAGTCATGTATAGTTAGCAATGTGTTATATATGCTATTATATATTTTACACATAAGAGAGATGGTTTCTAGAGGCAGTAACAAGTTAGAATATCAACTTATGTGTAAAATAGTGTTTAGTGAATGCTGTGGTCTCAGTGGAGAGAGGCTGGATCTTGAGTCAGGAAGACTCCTTTTCCTGCGTTCAGATCTGGCCTCTGGCACTTTGAAGCTGTGTGAACCTGGGTAAGTCACTTAGCCCAGTTTGCCTAATTTCCTCATCTGTAAAATGAACTGGAGAAGAAAATAGCAAACCACTCCAGTGCCTTTGCTAAGAAAACCCCAAATGAGGTCACAAAGAATCAGACATGACTGAAGTGACTGAACAACAACAGAGAAAGTGAAAGCATAACTTTTCTTGATTTTAATTAGAAAGTTTAATTAGACATTTAATTTAATTAGAAAGATACGACAACACAAATAAGTATAGATAAACTCATGTGATAGAAATATACGTCTATGGAACCAATATTACACTAACTATTAAGACATAAATGAGTCTGTTAACTTTATAATTTCAGCATTCAGCAACATCCCCCTTTCTCTGTAATCCCAAATATAACAAAGTTCATTGAAATCCATTAAAAACTTTGATTGGTTATCTCTTTTTTTTACGAGATGAAATGACCCTCAAATTCAATTTAAGGTATATTTTACTTTGATACAGTTTAGTAGAGCAACATATTCTGTTGAAAAATGAAGTAACCTTAAAGACTTAAAATGGTGAGGGGGAAGGAGATAGTGTAAAATACCAGGATCAGTCCAATCAAAATAAAGAATAATTCTGGTAAACAAAGGCTTGCTGACACTTGTAGTATATGCAGATACTGGTACTATAATTGATAAATATTCTAGCATGATGCTTAGTGCTAGATTCTATAACCTGGTCTAGAATTTTTCTAGATGAAGAAATAAAACCTCAGGTTCTCATTGTTTATTATAATCCTATACTGCCATTTTAAAGGTTACTTATTTTGGTACTAATTGGGAAATTAAGGGAAATATCAGCTAGTGGATTTGTTAAGTTAGCTGAAATGACTACGTTTAATTCATTTAACGCTATAGTATTATAGCATATGGATTTTAATTTAACCTGTTTTGAAGAATACAAGAGTTTTATTGCTAGAAAGGACTTGAGAGATAATTTAATCTTACTCTTTATAGATGAAAAAATTGAATATCAGACAGGGGAAATAATTTGTTCCAGGTCACAGAGCTTATTTGTAGCATATCCAGGGCCTGCTGACTATCCGCTGATTCTAGGGTTGTTTCCAGTATACCAATCATACTTTCTCTCTTATTGTTTATTTTATTTACTGAACTAAGATTGGAATTTATAACAGAAGGAATAATAAAGAAAGATGATGTACAATTAAGATTTAACCCTGAATTACCTAAAGTCTATTAAAAATTAAAAGATGAGAAATAGACAATAAAAATGACATTGACATTGGATCACAATAATTTCACATAAAAGTCAACCAATGGGGGCAGCCAGCACAGCGAGTAAGAGCACTGGCTCCAGTGTTGAGAAGACCTGGAGATCGAATCCCGGGCTCAGACACTTGGCACCCACCCAGAAACACCTGGCCGTGTAACCTTGAGCAAGTTACTTAACCCCAATTTCTTAGGGGTGGCCAGATGGCTCAGCGAGTAAGAGCACCGGCTCCAGTGTTGGGATGACCTGGATCAAATCCAGGCTCAGATACTCAGCACCACACCCAGAAATAACTGGCTGTGTAACCTTGAGCAAGTTACTTAACTCCGATTGCTTTTAAAAAAAAAGTCAACCAATGTAAATTTATTGTCATAAAAAGGGGCCAAAAGATCCCAGAAAGCACCTTAGCCAGGAAGTTATTTATTTACCAAATGGAGAGATGCTTTCTAGAGGCAGTAACAAGTTAGAATATCAACTTATGTGTAAAATTTTACAGGATAATAGATGATTATGAGCAGTATCATCTCATAAAGCAGAGGGAAGCAATAGATGGTAAAACCATTCTAAAGAGAGAGAAGGTGATTCTGAGATTTTAAGTCTAGAATCTAGTCTACGTGATAGGGAAAATGGTGATGCCAGTCAAGAAAACAGGGATATTGGAAGGATAAATTTTCTTAGGGGTAGAGAGGTCCAGTTTTGTACATGCTATGTTACTTTTGGGACATCTAGGTGGAATTGATTGGTAGGGAACTGGAAATGTAGGCTGGGGATATATAGACCTATAATATAATATATAGTATATCATATATACACCATGCATATATACATGTATATATATACTTACATCACACATTTAAGTAATATATTTTACATATACTTATGATATGAATTACACATTACATATATAAATATACATATAAGTATATAAGACAGACCAGTCTGTTCCTCCTCACAAATTTTTAGCTAATTCATTCCATACTTCCTTCAAATACTTCCAGGTTTCCCTATCCCTAAACAACCTTTACTAAAGAGACCCTATTTCCCCTCAAGCTGTCAGTCTATATTTCTTCTCTCTTTCTTACCTATACTCCTTAAAAAATTTTTTCTCTCACTGCCTTCACTTCCTTTTCCCTCTCAGTTCTTTGCAGTTTAGCTTAAACCATTAAATAAATAAACTTAAAATAGTTTAACTTAAACCATTTAACTGAAACTACCCTCTTTCATATTACCAGTAATCTCTTAATTTTTTCATTATCTCCATAGAAATAAAATTTTGTTTCTCTTTATACCTTTTTTTGTCATACAAACTTATTATTATATTATCTTATTGTATAAAGTAAGATTTTGGTAGTATGATTAATATAACACTAAAGCTATAAATTAATTTATGCTACCAAGCTATAAAAATGAATAATCTCTCTAGTTATTTGTTATCTTTTATTTTTGTGAAGACTATTTTGTAGTTCTTCATTGAATATCACCCTTTGAATGTCGTCATTCAACTTTAGGAAACATTTGTCATATGACTATTATGTTCAGACCACTGTGTTAGATATTGGGAAGATACAAAGAGTAAATAGGACAAGATCTCTTACCTGTATGTTGTTTTCCAACAAACAAACAAAAAACTACTTGTGTTGTTATATGTATAGAAATGTGGCCAAAAGGGTCATTTTTAATAAACTAAATTTCTTTCTTTGACTTAAAGACCATGAGAATTAGTATAGAGAACATTGTATTTAGGGTCAGCAAATCTGGGTTTTGATCCTGGAATCATATAATAACGGTATCAAAGTCATCTGATCCCTCAGAGCCTCAGTTTCTTTATGAAATAGAAATGTTTTCAGTGTCTGTCACAAAATTATTGTAAGGAAAATGATTTATAAACTATAAATCACTACCTTATTTATATTGATGTTATGGGTCCATTTTGGTGTTACTAAATATTTTTTCTCAAAATAATTTTTTTTCTTTAGAACTGGCGTGATTTGGATGCAAGAATTACAGATACAGCAAATGAATCAAAAGATAATGTTAGATATTTGTACACACTAGAAAAAGTATGTCAACCACTCTACAACTATGACCTAGTAAGTATACTTTTAAAAATGAAATATGGAGTTTAAATCTTATAATAAGTATTCGTTTACACTTTTTTCTAATTTGAAAATATATTCTAGGGCAAAGTTATGGTACCAGACTAGCACCTTTAATATATGTAGTACTACCATATTTCTTTGTGAAAATGTGATGTTTACAGTAATTTTAAAAATTACCTTATCTTCATTGTTGTGTTACAGTCTTTTAAAGTACTTGTCTAAACTGTTTTATTCAACTTTCACAACAGACTTGTGAAGTGAACAAGACAGGTTTTATTACCTTCATTTTTTTAGAAGCAGAGATTAAGGGTCAGAGAAGTTCATTGACTTGCTCAAGATCATAAAACTAGTAAGTGGAAGATGTAGGACTAGAACTAGGGTTTTCAGCCTCTCAATTCAATGGTCTTTTCACTTCTTCACAATTTTTTTTTAGAGATTTCACAGGTTAACATTAATAATCATTTTATGACATCTCCCACCAAGTTTGTCCTTATTTTTATTGTTAAATATCATCAATATATTTATTTTATAAATTTTTCATATAATATTAATCTCATTATCAGAATACACATCCATTTATAGAGTATGAGGAGACCTCATGGTTTCATGGATCTGGAGATGGAGGGGACCTCAGAAGCTAATGAGTCCAACTCTTTAAGAAACTAAGACCCAGAGAATTTAAATTACTTCCCTAAGGTCACAGAAAGAGTAAGCTCCAGAACTAGGATTTAAATCTTAGAGATTATCTATTATAATCTTGCCTCCTCCCAACCATTTTACAAGTGGATCAGAGATGAAATGACTTGCCTAAGCTTACATAGCTAGTAAGTAGAAGAGACAAAATTGGAACCCATATTCTTTGTTTCCCAATCTAGTACTCTCCAAAATATTGTATTCCCTGCCTCAGCCAAGCTTACAGTTGAATGAGAAAGAAAAGACAAATATACAAATATGTAAATTTCTTGTTTTTGTATTCACAGCACCCAATACAGTGCCTTGCACAAAGTAGGTACTTAATAAATGCTTTGTTGAATTAAATTGAACAAATAGCTACAAAACAAAATAGATTATAATAAATATACAAGAGGGATACAAACAAGGTGCTAGTATAAACAGAACATTGGAAGAAGGGGGGAATATTAGAGAAGAAGGCATATGAAATGTTCTGTCAAGGATAAAAAGGATCACCAAAGGTAGGATTTGAGGAAAGAATTCTAGGTGAAAGAAAAGGGATAAGTGTAGGTTTAGAAAAACGCTTAGCAGAACATGAATGGCTTGTAATGGCCATATACAGGGTCTTTTATTCCTTCTTTCTGAATACAGGAAATATTCACACAGAAGCATCATGACCATTCAGCCTTAATATTTGTAAATTGCATATTGTGGGAAAAGGGTGGAAATGGGAAGATCTTTTAGTATTATAATGAAGTGGTAAGAAGATGGTGGAGTAAGCAGCAGATCACTGTCCCTCTCCCATTCTCATCCCGGAACATCCATAAAATTGTGTCCCAGAACAGAACCCGGAACAGCAGAGCCAGCAAAAAGACAAGGAGGAGCTTGTCTTTGATCTAAGAAACTAAAAGGATTGGCAAATAATGTCTGTTTCACTTGGGTAAAAGATGAATGCAGTTCAGGAAAGGAGGCATCCCAGCAAACCATGGGAGATCCTGAGCCCCAGAGTGGTGGAGCAGGCAAACACCAACATCAGGACCCCCCATGTGCCTTAGCCTAGCCAAGGGAACCAGCAGACTTCAGCTCAGAGAACCACCACATGCTTCAACTCCATCCTAGGCGGGTAGGCATCCTTCAGTAGCTGGACCTCCTTGTGCATAAGCACAGCCCTGGGTGGACAGGCATCTTCCAGTAACAGACGTTCATGTGTTTCAGTTCAGCCCTGGATGGACAGATATCATCTAGGAGCTGAACTTCCAGGTGCTTCACTGTAGCCTTGGGAAATGTAGAAAAACACTGCCTGGTCTCAGCACATGCCAGAAACCACCACTAGGACTCCAGCTCAGCACTAGATAAGCTGCCATACCACTATAGCTTCCAGCAGCCAGCACCTGAGGCCCCAGGGCACAAAGCTAGTGACCAGGCTCCTGGTGCTCAGCACAAGAAGCTTGGGACAGTGCCTCTAAGGGCAATATAAATTGATCTCAAGACCAAAAAGCTTTCTTGGAAGAAAAACATAAAAGTCAAATAAGACAGGTAGAAGAAAAATTGGGAAAAGAAATGAGAAATATGCAAGGGAGAGTCACTAGCTTGGAAAAGGAAGGACAAAAATTGATTGAAGAAAACAACTCCTTAAAAAGTAAAATTGACCAAATGGAAAAAAGAGGTACAAAAGCTAAATGAAGAAAATGATTTCTTAAAAAAAAAAATAGAATTGGGGAAGTGGAAGACATCTATAAGACATCAAGAATTAGTCAAACAAAATCAAAAGAATGAAAAAAAAACAAAAGAAAATGTAAAATACCTCATTGGAAGAACAACTGACTTGGAAAGTAGACCCAGGGGAGACATTTTAAGAATTGTTGGACTGCCTGAAAGTCATGATCAAAAAAAGATACTGGATAGCATCTTTCAAGAAATTAACAACAAAAACTACCCTGAGGTCCTACAACTAGAGGGCAAAATAGTCATTGAAAGAATCCACTGTTTTGGGGTGGCTAGGTGGCACAGTGAATAGAGCACCGGCCCTGGAGTCAGGAGGACCCGAGTTCAATTCTGGCCTCAAACACAACACCAAAAAAAACTAGCTGTGTGACCTTGGGCAAGTCACTTAACCCCAACTTTCCTACCTTCCCTCCTTCAAAAAGCAAAAAAAAAGAGTCTACTGTTTACCTCCTGAAAGAGATGTGAAAATGAAAACTCCAAGGAATATTGTAGCCAAATTCCAGAATTATCAGGTCAGGGAGAAAATACTATGAACACCCAGAAAAAAAAGCAAACAGTTTAAATATCATGGAAGCACAGTTAGAATTATGTAGGACTTAGCAGCTTCTACATTAAAGGATCAGGGCCTAGAAAATGATATTCAAGAAGGTAAAAGAGGTTGGATTATAACAAAGAAATAACTATCCAGAAAAATTGAGTATAGTTTTTCAGGGGGAAAGATTTTTATTCAGTGATATAAGGGACTTTCAATCATTCCTGATAAAAAATCCAGAACTAAACAGAAAATTCAGTCTTCAAATATATGACTCAAGAGAAGCATGAAAAGGTAACAGGAAAGAAAAAAATGTTATTCAATAAGACAAAACGGTTTACATCACTATATAGGGAGATGATACTTGTAAATCTTGAGAACTATATCTTTATTATGGCATTTAGAAGGGGGGTATACATAGAGGGTGTGGGAATAAGTTGAATTTGATGTGATGATGAAAATAAGGGGTGAAAAGAAAGAATTGTACTGGGAAGATATGAAAGGAGGAGGCCGAAAATGGTAATTACATCACATGACAAGGCACAAAGATTGAGTACAGTAAAGGGAAAGAAAGGAGGGAAGCAAACATTGTTTGAACCTTACTGTCATCAGAATTGGTTCAAAGAAGGAATAACTTATATGCTCAATTAGGTATAGAAATATCACACTCTATAGGGAAGTAGGAGGAAAAAGGGGGAAAAAAGGGAGGGGGTTTAATAGAAGGTAGGGAAGAAAGGGAAAAAGTAGTAGGGGAAAGAAAAGGGAGAATGGCTGATAGAAGGGAGGGGAGATTAAGAGGCAGTGGTCAGAAGCAGAATGCTGGTGAGGAGGGAAAGGGGAAAGGGAGAGAGAAACGTATAAATGGAGGAAAATAGGATGGATAGAAAGACATAGTAATCATAACTGTGAATGGGATGAATTCTCCCATAAAACAGAAGCAGGTAGCAGAATGGATTAAAAGCCATAATCCTACAATATTTTGTTTACAAGAAACACGTTTGAAGCAGAGAGATACACACAGAATAAAGGTAAAAGACCAGAGTGGAATGTATTATGCTTCGGCTAAAGTAAAAAAAAGCAGGGGTAGAACTCCTGATCTCAGACAAAGCAAAAGCAAAAACAGATCTGATTAAAAGAGATAAGGAAACTAAAGGTAACACAGACAATGAAGTAATATTAATACTAAACATATATGTACCAAGTGGTATAGGATACAAATTCTTAGAGAAGTTAAATGAATTATAGGAAGAAATAGACTGCAAAACTATACTCATGGGGGACCTCAACTTCCTCCTCTCAGAATTAGATAAATCTTACCACAAAATAAACAAGAAAAAAGTTAAGGATATGAAAAGAATCTTAGAAAAGTTAGCTATGGTAGATCTCTGGAGAAAATTGAATGGATATAGAAAGGAGAATACTCTTTTCTTAGTGATACAAGGCACCTACACAAAAATTGACCATGTACTAGGGCATAAAAACCTCACAATCCAGTGCAGAAAGACAGACATATTAAATGCATTTTTTTAGATCATGTTGCAATAAAAATTACATGTAAAAAAGGACCATGGAAAAATAGATTAAAAACTATTGGAAATTTAATAATCCAATCCTAAAGAATGGGTGGGTCAAAAAACAAATTATAGAAACAGTTAATAACTTCATCCAAGAGAATTACGATAATGAGACAACATACCAAAACTTATGGGGTGGCAGCCAAAGCAGTTCTTGGGGGAAATTTTATATTTCTAAATGCTTACACGAATAAAATAGAGAAAGAGATCAGTGAATTGGGTATACAACTAAAAAGGCTAGAAAAAGAGCAAATTAAAAATCCCCAGTTAAATACCAAATTAGAAATTCTTAAAATCAAAGGAGAGATTTATAAAATTGAAAGTAAGAAAACCATTGAACTAATAAATAAAACTAAGAGCTCGTTTAATGGGGGAGGAGGGAATGAAATATATAAACTTTAGTTAATTTGATTAGAAAAAGAAGAAAGCCAAATTGCCAATATAAAAAATGTAAAGAGTAAATTTGCCACCAGTAAAAGGGAAATAAAAACAATAATTAGGAGCTATTTTGCCCAACTGTATGCCAATAAACCTAACAATCTAAATGAAATGGATGAATGTTTACAAAAATATAAATTGCCCAGATTAATAGAAGAGGAAATAAAATACTTAACCCCATTTCAGAAAAAGAAATTGAATAAATCATCAATGAACTCCATAAAAAAAATCTGGACCTGATGGATTTACAAGTGAATTTTACCAAACACTTAAAGAACAATTAATTCCAATACTATATAAACTATTTGGAAAAATAGGCAAAGGAGAAGTCTGACCAGTTTCTTTTTATGATGCAAGAATGGTGCTGATTCCTACATCATCAAGAGCCAAAATAGAAAGAAAATTGTAGACCAATTTTCCTAATGAATATGGATACAAAAGTTTTAAATAAAATATTCACACACTTAACCACAATTGCCTTGCCCTCCCCCTCCAAAATATACATGCATATATATGTATACATATATGTATTTGCAAAGAGATTATAGCAACTTATCACACAGATAAATCACTATAATTAGGTGGGATTTATGCTAGCAGTGCAGGACTGGTTCAATATTAGGAAAACTATCAGTATAATTGATCATATCAATAATAAAATTAACAACTATGATTATCTCAATAGATACAGAAAAATCTTTTGATAAAATATAGCACCATTCCTGTTAAAAATACTAGAGATTATAGGAATCAATGAAGTTTTCCTTAAAATGATAAGTAGTGTTTATTTAAAACCATCAGTAAACATTATATGTATGGATAAGTTAGAAGCATTTCCATAAGATCAGGAGTGAAACAAGGATGACCATTATCACCACTGTTATTCAGTATTGCACTAGAAATGTTAACTTTAGCTATACAAAGAAGAAATTGAAGGAATTAGAATAGGCAATGAAGAAACAAAACTGTCAGTCTTTGCAGATGATATGATGGTATACTTAGAGAATCCACCAAAAAAAAAGCCTACTTGAAATAATTAACAACTTTAAGTTGTAAGCTATAAAATTAACCCACATGAAAATCATTGGCATTGGGGAGGAGCCAAGATGACGGAGTAGAAGCAGGTAAATTCTGTGTGCTCCTCCCATAACCACTTCAAATACCTATAAAAATGACTCTAAACAAACTTTAGGGCTACAGAACCCACACAGTGACAGAGAGAAACAAATCTCCTGCCGAAGGCAGGCTGGCAGGCTGGCAGAAAGGGTTCATTGCAGCAGGCTGAGAGCAGAGCTTAGCCCCACATGAGCCTATGCTTTTAGCCTTAGGGTGGCTTCAATCAGCCTTGGCTGGAGGAACTTTGGGAGAGATGATCACCAGCAGCTGTGGCAGTTTCCAGAATTATCGACCTATAAATGCCAAAGACAAAGTGAGAGGTCAGTGTGAACTTTGGGAAGAGGGGTCAGGGAGTGAGGTCCAGGCTCTACCCCTGGAGGGAGAAGTGGCTGAGGTGTAGAGGCTGCCACCGCATGGCTGCTTCAAAGCTCCTGGCCTGCAGATTGTAGGGGGACAAAGGGACCATTCTGAGAGGTAATCACTCTTGCTTTAATCTGTTTGGATCTGGATCACTGTCTAGGGTGGAGGTCCTGGGGTGTGTGACCAGGTGCCAGAGCTGGTGGAGGCTTCAGGGAGGGCAGCCAACTAATATCTCCAGCAGCTGCAAAAATGCCAGTGATTTGGGACAAAGCTCTCCTCTCTGAAAGCAAAGTTCTACTGTGGCAAAAAGCTCAAAAATCAAGTAATCGAGTGGCAACATGAGCAAGCAAAGGAAGCAAAGTAAGCACAGGAATCTGACTTTAGATTCCTGTTTTGGGGACAAAAAGGATCAAAACATGGAACAGGAGGAAGACAACTAAGTCAGAATTCCTGTACCAAAAGCTTCCAAGAAAAATACGAACTGGTTACAGGCCATAGAGGAACTTAAGAAGGATTTTGAAAACCAAATAAGAGAAGTGGAAGAAAACTTGGGAAGAGGAATGAGAATGATGCAAGAAAACCATGAAAAGAGAGTCAACAGCTTGACTGAAGAAAATAACACCTTAAAAAATAGACTAACTCAAATGGCAAAAGAGGCTCAAAAAGCCAATTAGGAGAAAAATGACTTAAAAAGCTGAATTTGCCAGATGGAAAAAGAATCTCAAAAGCTCAGTGAAGAGAACCATTCCTTCAGAATTAGATTGGAGCAAATGGAAGCTGGTGACTTTATGGGAAATCAAGATACTATTAAACAGATCCAAACAAAAGAAAAAAATAGAAGGCAATGTGAAATATCTCATTGGAAAAACCACTGACCTGGAAAATAGATCCAGGGGAGATAATTTAAAAATTGTTGGACTACCTGAAAGCCATGATCAAAGAAAAAATCTAGAAATCACCCTTCAAGAAATTTTCAAGGAAAATTGCCCTGATGTTTTAGAACCAAAGGGCAAAATAAAGGTTGAAGGAATCCACTGATCACTTCTTGAAAAAGATCCCAAAAAGAAAACTCCTAGGAATGTTATAGTTCAGGTTCCAGAGTTCCCAGATCAAGAAGAGAATATTACAAACAGCCAGGAAGAAACAATTTGAATATTGTGGAAACACGATCAGTATAACTCAGGATCTGGCAGCTTCTACACTGAGGGATCGAAGGGCTTGGAATATCATATTCCAGAGATCAAAGGAGCTGGGATTAAAACCAAGAACCACCTACCCAGCAAAATCGAGTATCATGTTTCAGGGGGAAATATCATCATTCAGTGAAGTAGAGGACTTTCAAGCATTCTTGACGAAAAAACCAGAGTTGAATAGAAAATTTGATATTCAGATACAAGAAGCAAGAGAAGCATGACAAGGGAAACAGGGAAAAGAAATCATAAGGAACTTATCTAAGTTGAACTATTTACATTCCTACATGGAAAAATGATAATTGTAACTGATGAAACTTTTCTCATTATGAGAATAGTTGAAGGGAATATAAATGTATATATATATACATATATATATATATGTGTATGCATACATATATGTCTATATAGGAGGGTATATGGGCATATGAATACACGTGAGTGTGTACATATGTGTATAGGTATACATAGAGGGCACAGGACCAATTGAATAGAAAGGGATGATACTGAAAAGGTGAAACTGAGAGGTGAGACAGATATAATGAGAGGAGATGGGGAGAGACAGAATGGGGTAAATTATCTCATGTAGAAGAGACAAGGGAAAACTGTTACGATGGAGGCAAGGAATAGGAAAGCAAAACGGAATGGGTCAACCTTACTCTCATTGAATTTGGCTTAGTGAGGGAATGAAATACACACTAAATAGGGTATCTTGTCCTACAGTAGAGCAGGGGGGAAGGGGATGATGGAGAGGAGGGCAGGTTTGGGGGGAGAAGGAAGTTATTAGCACACACTTTTGAAAAGGGACAGGGTCAAAGTAGAGAATAGAACAAGTGGGAGGTGGGATAGGATGGAGAGAAATATAATCAGTCTTTCACAATATATCCACTATGGAAATGTTTTGCGTAGCTGCACATGTAAAACCTATATTGAATTGTTTATCTTCCCAGTAAGTTTGGGTGATGAGGGAGGAAGGGAAAGAATCTTGAATTCAAAGTTTTAAAATCAAATGTTTTAAAAATTATTATTATTATTTTTTACATGCAACTGGGAAATAAGATATACAGACACTGGGGTATAGAGATGCATCTTGCCCTACTGGGAAGTTGAAGGGGGGGGGGGGATGGGGAAGTTATAGGAGAGAGCAGATTGGGAGAGGGGTCATACAGTGGGATCATTGTTTTGGGGTGTTGGGTAGGTGAAAGAAGGGGAGAAAATTTGTAACTCAAAATCTTGTGGAAATGAATGATTTAAACTAAAATAAACAGAAAATATAATTTAAAAAATAAAAATAAAGAAAAATCTTTGGCATTTCTATATATTACTAACAAAGTCCAACAGGAAGAGCTAGAAAGATAAAGTCCATTTAAAGTAACTATAGACAACTTATGGTATTTGGGAATCTACCTATCACAACAAACCCAGAAACTATATAAACACAATTACAAAGCACTTGTCATGCAAATAAAGTTAGATCTAAACGGGAAAAATATCAGTTGCTCACTGGTAAGCCAAGCTAATATAATAAAAAATGACAATTCTGAAATAAATTAATTTATTCAATATATATATACCAATATATCAATCAAACTACCAAAAATTACTTTATAGAGCTAGAAAAAAATAATAACAAAATTCATCTGGAAAAACAAAAGATCCAGAATATCAAGGAAAATAATGAAAAGATATGCAAGGGAAGGTGGCCTAGCCATAGTAGATCTAAAACTGTATTATAAAGCAATATTCATCAAAGCTACTTGGTGCTGGCTAAGAAATAGAGATGGATCAGTGGAATAGGTTAGGTACCCAAGACACAGTAGTCAGTGACTATAGTAATTTACTAATAGTTTGATAAACCCAAAGACCCAGCCTTTGGGATAAGAATTCACTAGCTGACAAAAAATGCTAGGAAAAATGGAAAACACTATGGCAGAAACTGGGCATAGACCAACATCTAATACCATATACAAAGATAAGGTCAAAATGGGTATATGATTTGGACATAAAGGATAAAAACATGAGCAAACTAGGAGAGCAAGGAATAGTTTACCTGTCAGATATATGGAGAATTGAAGAATTTATGACCAAATAAGAGAGAACATTATGAATTGCAAAATTGATAATTTTCACTGCATTAATTAAAAAGGTTTTACACAAAACCAATTTAACCAAGATTAGAAGGAAAGCAAAAAACTGGGAAACAATTTTTACAGCCAGTGTCCCTGATAAAGACCTAATTTCTAAGATATGTAGAAAATTGAGTCAAATCTATATGAATACAAGTCATTTCCCAAATGATAAGTGATCAAAGGATATGAACAGGCATGTTTTTTGGATGAAAAAATTAAAGCTATCTATAGTCATACAAAAATGCTCTAAATAACTATTGATTAGAGAAATACAAATGATAACACCTCTGAGGTACCACATCACATCTATTAGATTGGCTAGAGTGAAAAAACAGGAGGATGATAAATGGTGGAGAAGGTGTGGGAAAATTGGAATATTAATGCATTGTTGGTGGAGTTGTGAACTGATCCAACCATTCTGGAGAGCAATTTGGAACAGTGTCCAAAGGGCTAAAAATTGTGCATATCCTTTCACCCAGCAATACCACTTCTAGGTCTGTATCCCAAAGAGATTTAAAAAAAAACTGGAAAAGGACCCACATGTAAAAGAGTTACAACAGCTTTTTTTGTAGTGGCCAAGAATTGGAAATTAAAGGGATGCCTATCAGTCGGGGAATGGCTGCACAAATTGTGGCATATGAATTAATGAAATACTATTGTTCCATAAGAAATGGTGAGCAGAATGATTTCAGAAGAACCTGGAAAAATTTACATGAACTGATGCTGAGTGAAGGGATAACATTGTACTCAGTAACAGGAACATTGTATGATGACTGACTTTTTTAGGCTTAGCTGTTCTGAACAATGCAGTGATCTAATACAATTCCAAAAGACTCATGATAGAAAATGCTATCCACATCCTAAGAAAAAAATGTTGAGTCTGAATTCAGATCAAAGCATGCTATTCCCCCCACCCCCTTTTTTTTCTTGTGGTTTTTCCCTCTCATTCTGATTCTTTCACAACATGACTAATGTGGACATAAATTTAATATGATCATACATGTATAGTCTATATCAGATTACATTCTGTCTTGAGAGGGAGGATGAAGGGGGGGGAATTTAGAACTCAGAATCTTATAAAAGTGAATACTGAATACTAAAAATAAATTATTTAGAAATACTATTTGTCATATAGGATATCTCTCTGTGAGATGGAAGTGGAAGGATACCGGGGAAAACTGTGAGCATATAAAAAGCAAAGATATCAATAAAATTTCAATTAAAAATAGAATGGCAATAGAAAATGGTAGAGAGAATAGAGTGACTTTAGTATCATGGAAAAAGAATCAATAGGCTTTGATAGAAGATTGGAAAGACAGCACATGAAAGGAAAAACTGATTTCTATAAACCACAGGTAAAAAGATTGATCTTGTTAATTTATCCATCAATAATTCCTGTTGGTGAAATTTTATATCTGACCTTCCTAATCATTCATAGCTCTATCTTAGGCTACAAGAAATATGGGGAGGTGGCATATCCTGACTTTTAAATTTTTTTTCATTTTTCAAATGCTTTATTAACTTCTGATTTATGTCATTCGTTTCCGCCAGATTTTGAGTTACAAATTTTCTCCCCATTTTTTCCCCTACCCACCACCCCAAAATAGCACTCCCACAGTATATCCCCTCCTCCAATCTGCTCTCTCCCATATTTTCTCCCATACCCCTTTTGACTTTTCCAGTAGGGCATGGTGGATTTCTATGCCCCAGTGCCCGTACATCTTATTTCCCAATTACATGTAAAATAGTATTAATAATAGTAATAGTATATATATATATACATATGCATATATATACACACACACATATATTTTAAACATTTGTTTTTAAAACTTTGAATTCGAGATTTATTCCCTTCCTCCCTCCCTTGTCACCCACCCTTACTGGGAAGATAAGCAGTTCAGTATAGGTTGTACATGTGTAGCTAATGCAAAACATTAACATAGTAGATGTATTGTGAAAGACTGACTATATTTCCCTCCCTCCTATCCCACCTCCCACTTGTTCTATTCTCTACTTTGATCCCGTCCCTTTTCAAAATTTGGTGCTTGCAACTTCCCTCCCCCCAACCTGCCCTCCCATCATCCCCCCTGTCATCCCCTTCCCCCCTACTCCCCTGTAGGGTGAGATACCATATTTAGTGTGTATTTCATTTCATCCCCAAGCCAGATTCAATGAGAATAAGATTGACCCATTCCCTTTTGCCTTCCTATTCTTCCCCTCCATTGTAACCATTTTCCTTTGCCTCTTCTATATGAGATAGTTTACCCCATTCTGTCTCTCCCCATCTCCTCTCATTATATTCCTCTCTTACCTCTTAATTTGACCTTTTAAGTATCATCCCTTCCTATTAAATTGGTCCTGTGCCCTTTACCTATGTGCACCTGTAAACATATATACACACATTCACATATGTATTCATATGCCCATATACCCTCATATATATTACACATATTTCTATTTCCTTCAACTATTTTCATACTGAGAAAAGTTTAATCAGTTACAATTATTGTTTTTCTATGTAGGAATGTTAATAGTTCAACTTTTATAAGTTCCTTATGATTTCTTTTCCCTGTTTACCTTCTCATGCTTCTCTTGCTTCTTGTATCTGAATGTCAAGTTTTCTATTCAACTCTGTTTTTTTCATCATGAATGTGTGAAAGTTCTCTATTTGATTGAATGACCATATTTCCCCCTGAAACATGATACTCAGTTTTGCTGGGTAGGTGTTTCTTGGTTTTAATCCCAGCTCCTTTGACCTCCAGAATATCACATTCCAAACCCTTTCATCCCTCAGTGTAGAAGCTGCCAGATATACCAGAGTTATCCTGATTGTTTTTCCACAATATCCAAATTCTTTCTTCCTGACTGCATGTAATATTCTTTCCTTGATATGGGAATTTTGGAACCTGGCTATAATATTCCTAGGCGTTTTCTTTTCGGGATCTTTTTCAGGAGGTGATTGGTGGATTCTTTCAACCTCTCTTTTGCCCTCTAGTTCTAAAACATCAGGGCAGTTTTCCTTGAGGATTTCTTAGAGGATGATTTCTAGGTTCTTTCTTTGATCATGGCTTTCAGGTAGTCCAATAATTTTTAAATCATCTCTCCTGGATCTATTTTCCAGGTCAGTGGTTTTTCCCATGAGATATTTCACATTGCCTTCTATTCTTTCATTTGTTTGGATATGTTTAACAACATCTTGATTTCTCATAAAGTCATTAGCTTCCATTTGCTCCAATCTAATTCTGAAGCAATGCTTTTCCTCAGTGAGCTTTTGAGATTCTTTTTCCATCTGGCAAATTCAGCTTTCTAAGGCATTCCTCTCATTGCCTTTTTGAGCCTCTTTTGCCAATTGAGTTAGTCTGTTTTTTAAGGTGTTATTTTCCTCAGTCAGGCTGTTGAATGTCATTTTGTAATTTTCTTGCATTGTTCTCATTTCTCTTCCCAATTTTTCCTCCACTTCTCTTCTCTGCTTCTTAAGGTCCTCTATGGCCTGTAACCAGCTCATATTTTTCTTTGAAGCTTTTGGTGCAGGAGTTCTGACTTCACTGTCTTCCTCCTGTTCCATTCTTTCATCCTTTTTGTCCCCGAAATAGAATTCTAATGTTGGTTCTTCTGTTTTCTTTGTTTCCTTTTCCTGGTCATGTTGCCACTCATTTACTTGACTTTTGGGCTTTTTGCCACAGTAGGACTCTGCTACCAGACAGGGGAGCTTTGTACAAAACACTGGGGTTTTCTCAGCTGCCAGAGGTATTAGTTGAGTGCCCTTGCTGAAGCCTCCACGTGCTCTGGCAAGCTGGACACACACTCCAGGACCTCCACCTTAGACTGCAATCCAGATCCAAGCAGGTTAAAGCAAGAGTGATTACCCCTCAGACTGATCACTTGTTCCCCCTACAGTGTACAGGCCAGGAGCTGAAGCTGCTACGTCCAGGGGCTGTGCCCCACCCTTAAGCAGCTTCTTCCCCCAGGGGGCAAAAGCCTACACACTCCCAACTACTGGGTCCCAAAGTCCACTCTGTACCCACCTCTCATTTTGTCCTTAGCATCTATGTGTTGATAAGTCTGAAAATGGCCACAGCTGCTGGTAATCTGGAGTCCCTCCAGCCAGAGGTTGGTCAGGCCCGCCCTGGAGCTAAAACCTCAGGGTGTGGCTGGGCTGGCCAATTCCTGCCAGCCGGCCTGCTGGGTTGTCTTTAGCAGGAGGTTAGCTTCTCTGTGTCATTTTGTGGGTTCTGTAGCTCCAAAGTTTGTTCAGAGTCCCCCTTTCCATGAATTGGGGAAGGTGGAAGCCAGAGCCTTGGGGAGGTCCTGCTTCTACTCTGCCATCTTGACTCCCCATATCCTGACTTTTAAAGGTGGTCCTTGACATATATTTTTCTCCAGAACTTTTGGTGGCTCCAACAGAACTACCATAACCTCCCTAATGCCACCACTTCTTTTTCTTCTGCTTTTTCTCTCCTTTTCTCTCTCTTCTGGTCCTTTCACTGAGGTTAGTTCCAGGTGAAGTTTCCACAGCCAGGACTTTTAGGCTTTTAGGCAGAGGCTGCATGGTGAACTATTGTATGAGAGATTCATGCTGGAAGTCCTTGGCTACTAGATGACTTCCAAAGCCCCTTTTAACTCTAAGATTCTAAATAAAGTGACAAAGGACTAGTGGTATCATAGTAGGAAGCAGGGACAGTAATGCCTTTTACCTTGTCCTCTTTCTTCTTATAATGGTGCAGTTAGGTAGGGGCTGCTTTAAGAATCCTGGAGCTGGAATTGGAAAGACTTTAAGTTGAAATCCCACCTCAGATATTTGCTAACATAAGTCAAGTCACTTAACCTCTTCCAGCTTCATTTTTTTCCTCTGTAAATTAGATGAAATAATGGTACCACTTCTATTTCACAGGGTTGTTGTGAGAATCAAATGAGTTAACATATGTACAGTGCTTTGTACAACTAAAAATAACATATGAATTTTAGCTATGTAGAGGCTTCTCTAACCTTTCTCTCAGCTTTACCCTTCTACCACACAAAGAACTGTCCTTTCATAGGGTATCTCACCCTCCAGGAGAGTAGCGGGGGAAGGGGATGAGAAGGGGGATGATGGAAGGGAGGGCAGGCTGGGGGGGAGGGAAGTTGGAAGCACACACTTTTGAAAGGGGACGGGATCAAAGTAGAGAATAGAACAAGTGGGAGGTGGGATAGGAGGGAGGGAAATATAGTCAATCTTTTACAATATATCTACTATGTTATTGTTTTGCATTAGCCCAAATGTACAACCTATACTGAACTGCTTATCTTCCCAGTAAGGGTGGGTGACAAGGGAGGAAGGGAATGAATCTGGAATTCAAAGTTTTAAAATCAAATATTCAAATATATATATATGTATATATATATATACACTATTATTAATACAATTTTACATGTAATTGGGAAATAAGATATACAGGCACTGGGGCATAGAGATCCACTGGAAAAGTCGAAAGGGTTATGGGAGAAAATATGGAGAGAGCAGATTGGAGGAGGGGATATCCTGTGGGACTGCTATTTTGGGGCGGTGGGTAGGGGAAAAACGGGGAGAAAATTTGTAACTCAAAATCTGGCGGAAATGAATGATGTAAATCAGAAGTTAAAGCATTTGAAAAATAGTAATTTAAAAAGAACTGTCCTTTCTTGCTTTTCAATTCAGTTTATGAGACTTCCTCAGTTCTGAAGTGGACCAGGAAAGGAGAGAAGTGCTAGACCAGAAACAATAGTCAACAGGGAGGCATATGGGAACATTTTTGAAAGCTGGAGAGGAAACAAGAGGGAATGATTAAATAAGGGACCAAGAAAGGTACCTAGGAATTTATATTGTCAGGAATCCCCACAACTCCTTATTAAAACTATAAAACAGTTTTATTTCCGACCCTTTCCTCCTAATTGTTATCTCTATCCCTTTAACAGCACCTATAGGTCACAGGAAGTAACATGGAACTGAAGAGTTCTTATTTTATCTTGGCAGGGAGATTTGTATCCCTTACACTTAGACATAGAAACATTGCGACCAATAGCAGTCCAATTCTGTAGTACTATTTAGATAGTACAGTGTAAATGTTAGGCACATTTTGGCCTATATAGGCTTTTGGAAACTGATCTGAGAACTTAGCCACATGTTGAACTTGGTTCTATAGGAAAATGTGTTTTAAGTTCCAAACAACCCACAAATAGATTTTTTTTTAAACACGATCTGTTTTTAAGTTGGAGGCTACCTGTATCCTTTATTAAATTCAGCAAAATTTTAAGCACTCAGGAATATTACTTTATCCACAAGTTGATTATATCTTTGTGAGTGGAGAACACATATTAGTATCTCTAGGGTCTTACACATAGTAGGGTGGAGTTAGGGTAAAGAAATTCCTAAAGTCTCTAGCCTAAAAGGAACTTAAATAGAATTCTGCTTCCTACCTCCAAGAATCTAAGAGCTATATGGTAGCACATAAGCCATCTTGTTCAATTCACACCTGAACTAGAATACTTTCAATAGCATGCCTAATAAGTTGTCATCCAGCCTCTGCTTAAAGACCTCAGTCAGGATGAACTCTCTATTTCCACCAAATCATGCTGCCTTTAGGGGAACTCCACCAGGAGTCATAAAGCCTGTGGTCTAATCCTCCAGAATTCTTTATATGAAACAATCGAAGTAGCATTAAGGAAGTTGTTCACAAGAAGTCAAATTCTGCTTCTGCCACATATAGCTGTGGATGTAAATCATTTAAGCCCCTGGGACCCCAGTTTTCTCATCTGAAAAATGAGTGAGTGGAGCTTAGATGATCTCTAAAGTCTTTTCTATCTCTAAAATTCTCTGATTGAATTTTATCATGAAGTTTAAGTGTTAGTTTTAGATATTTTAAGACTCAGAATTTTTTTTAAAAAGTATTTAAGCTAGTGCTTAAAAGTCAGGAATTGTTCTGGATAATTCCATATTCTAGAATGTTGAAGAACAGTGATGTTAGATTTGAAATGGAAATAATAGCTACTAATTTGTAGTGCAGGCCTGAATATTGACTTAGTTTTAAAATGTAATATTACCTCCTATTGTATTTTTATTTATTATATTAATGTTTCCCAATTACATTGTAATTTGATTTAGTGTTGGCATGCATGCATGTTTGCATATTGAAGAACATGATTATAAAATGTATTATATGTAGTTTGTTTAATCACTTAAATAATGAAAAGTCAAACTGCCATAGAAATAGTATTCAGAGAATATAGGTTGGTAAAATCTGAGAAGCAGAAAATACTTAATGGGTCAGTGAAAAGTACACTGAGAGTCTGAGTTCAAATCCTGTCATGTACTATTTGTGTGACTTTGGGCAAATTATTTCACTTCTCAGTTTTCTCATGTGTAACATGAGAGGGTTGGACTAACTAACCTCTAAGATCCATTCTAGCTCTAAGTCAATGAGTATATATATATACACATAAGCAAAATTAGTCCTTTTTTTGGTTAAGAAAACATGTATTATGTACTTCTGTAATGTTACCAGAATGTTAGTGTATATGTTACAGTTGATGCACATAAATTAAATATATTATTTCTATAATAATTCCATGAATCAGTTTATCTTTTTATTTAGCTGGGTGAGTTAAAGAAGCTTTTATCTGACAAACTGATATAAATCTAAGAATTTATTTGCATAATGTGAAAATTCATCATATATGTAGCAGCTATTCTGTGACTAAAATACTAGGAATATATAATTTACTCCAAAATTTAAATTTTAGGTTTCCATGGCTCATGGAATACAAAATTTGATTAATGCTATCAGAATGATTCATAGTGTTTCAAGGTATTATAATACTTCAGAAAGAATGACCTCACTCTTTATAAAGGTAAGTTTGTGAAGAAGAATATCATTTATATGTAACTTATGAAGGAAATTAATAGCTTTCACCTATTTGTATTGGTAGTTTCTTCAAAATCATAAATCTTAATGTGTCAGTGAAATAGGATGTAAATTCCAGTAAGACAGTTTCCTTATCATTTAGTACCTACGTTGTAGTTGCACATTAAAACTTGGTTCATTTAACAAATAATTTTTTTTTGTAACTGAGCCATAGAATCCTTCAGTGGTTGATTGGAATACAGATAGCAAATTATTCTTGACATGTCTTTATAAATAATCATCTCTCATTATCCTGATATTTGGGGGCACACACACTTAGCAGGCACAATTTGGATGTGGAACTTGCAAAATGAGATGGGAATAAGTAGTCAAATAGAAAAAGAGCCAAGAGTGAACAGGGTCACAAAAATCTGAAGCTCAGGAGGGGGACCTTCTGGGAGAGGAAGTTTATCAACAGTGTTAAAGGCTTCGGAGAAGTCAAGGAGTGATAAAAGGATTTAGCAATTAAGAGATCATTGTTAACTGGAGAGAGCAGCTTCAGGTGAATATGAGATCAGAATCTGATCAAAGGGTTTAGAAGGGACACATAGGATTGTGCTACAGGTAGATTCTTTTTGTAACTGTGTAGAGGATGGATTAGAGAAAGAAGAAACTAGAGACATGGATATTAGTTAAGAAACTAAGGCAAGAGGCAGTGAAAACCTGAACTAGGTTGGTGATCATGTTATTGAAGAGATGAATGTGAAGAAGTAAAATTACTAAATAAGTCAGACTTGCCTGACTTCTAGCATGGAAAGTAAGTGAATTGCTTCTTTCATAGAGAGTTTGCTAGAGCTCCAGATTAATACCTGTTATACAAAGGTTGAGGTGATGGCAAGCACCTTGGAATAGTCACCTTATTGCTGGTATTGGCAGGGATTGGCATCGTCATATGGGTATTCATTGGGTTCTTTTTATCTTTAATGTGGACTCAGATGTTTGAATCAAACTGTGATATTATCCAGGATCTAGTCTACTACTTTGTCCATTCCAGTCTTTTAGACATGGGCACAGAGTGGCTATGATTTTTCACTGTGTCAGCGTCTGTCATTTTCTGTATTGTATGATGGCTCAAATAGTCCTGGCTTACTACTCTTTTGACATGAGTTAAGAGGAACCCCTAGAGCTCAATCGCAAAAGGCATGGTCATTCTAGGATAAGTTGTCTCCAAAGGTCATATTATATCCAATATATAGTCCCAAGGTCAAAGCCCCTCTCCTTATTTTACAAATGAATGAACTGAATCCACGAGTGACATATCCAACATCACTGATAGCCTCTCAAAGATTTGTAGATTATACTAAGGATAACTGCCTAGTTTTTTTCTATATATAAATAATTCCTAGCAGTGCTCTGAATGTAGAAAGGCTTAAAAATATTTGTTGTATTTTGTTTATTGCCTGTTGGCTACTTTAATTTAATTCTCCACTTCTCTGATGATGAGTGCATAATCAGACAGTGCACCGCACCAAGGAAATCTCAGTGATTGCTTTCACCTCTGTATTTATAGTGAACATTTGTATAATGTGATGAATCCTTCCGGTGTAGTTTCGTATATGACCTTTGGCTTCTGGTTAGCCTATACAATGCTCTCCCAGGTCTATAGTGCTCTCCAAAGTGGCTCATAACCAATTGTATATCATTTCACATTTGCATTTCAAAAGCACAGCCTTCTTCAAATAGATAATGATTGCTAATGATAGTTTCTTAGGTGTTATTGCTAGTAGTCTTATAGGAGAAAGACTTTCCCATGTTAAAAAAAAATGCCTATTTTTAGATTTCATTAACTGGGACTTTTGTGTGGATCTTGCTTTGCAAATGACTTTTTGAATCTTTAGAATGTTGTATTGCATTGTAGAAATTACCTTTGCTAAGAAATAGGATAAAATGTGCCTGAATTCTAATTATGGTGATAAAATTAATGATATAGATTAGAATTTGATTAGTTGGAAAATTCCAAATGATCAGATATACTTTATTGGGTCAGATCTGTGCTTCATCTAGCCTAGTGTTCTATCTCTAACAAGGACATTTGTGGAAGAACATGATTATTTTTAGTGTCAACCTTACAAGTTATGATATTCCCTTAAAAAAACCACCTATCACTCTTTGGTAGTTCATTGTGGTTTTGTCATTCACTCATTTATTTGTACCTGTCTGGAATTTTTATGTTTTTAGTATATATATATGTGTGTGTGTGTGTGTGTGTGTGTGTGTGTGTGTGTGTGTGTGTGTGT
>NW_027187367.1:14888879-14991639 GCF_028583685.1 Petaurus breviceps papuanus
TGTGTGTGTGTGTGTGTGTGTGTGTGTGTGTGTGTGTGTGTGTGTGTATCTCTTTTGGAGTTAATGGTGTCTATATATTTATTGTCTCTTGAATGATATAGTATTTATTTTTATTTTAAAGAAATTTAACTCAGGTTTCAAGGGTGCCCTATTCATCCTAGTATTTTGAGATTTGATAAACATGCCAGTTGTCACTATCCATGCTGTTTATGATTCGTATAAACATATGTAAATTATATATATTTTAAATTGGTCGCTATCTTTTGTTTTTAGGTTACAAATCAAATGGTGACAGCATGTAAAGCATATATTACTGATGGAGGGTTAAATCATGTATGGGAACAAGAAACACCAACTGTATTAAAAAAAATTCAGGTTAGTATGAATACATTTTCATAAACTAAATTATATTGCCCATTTTGTTATTGTCTTTTTTCTCTATTCATGAAGTGCCCAGTAACTGAAGTAAACACTAAACTGAGTGATGTGACAATTAAGTTATATATGTTTTGTAAGCATTCTATTTAAAATAATTTGCCTTTAAATGATTTCAGAATATGATATAATCCCCACCATTGTTTTTATTACCATCTTCATTTTTTGAGTGTAAACATTTTTTGGAAATTTTTGGAAGTCAGTAAAGTAAAAATGACAGTGGTTTATAAAGTAGATGTGACCAGTAGGAATGTGGTAATGGAAATGGAGAAGAGATTGTGGCAATGCTATAACTAGGGTGCTGCTGACAGTTCTGGAATGTTCAATGATTAGGGGAGAGGCCCTCCTAATTCCAAACTTCTTGACTAATATCACAGAAATTCAGTCCAAATCCAAAAATCGTAGGTGAAACTTCTGGATTGGCAGATGCTTTCTTTCTTTCCTTCTTTCCTTCTTTCCTTCTTTCCTTCCTTCCTTCCTTCCTTCCTTCCTTCCTTCCTTCCTTCCTTCCTTCCTTCCTTCCTTCCTTCCTTCCTTCCTTCATTTTTTCCTTCCTCCCTTCCTTCCTTTCTTCCTTCCTTTCTTTCTTTCTGCTTTTTGGTAGGGCAATTGGGGTTAAGTGACTTACCCAAGGTCACATGGCTAGTTTTTGTGTTAAATATCTGAGGTCAGATTTGAACTCAGGTCCTCCTGACTCCAGGGCTGGTGCTCTATTTACTGCACCACCTAGTCGCCCCTTGGGAGATACTTTCTTGCTTCTTAGTCAAGTCATAAACTAGTTTGATCATTTAGAATTGAGATGTTCTGTATTCTCCTACTAACTTGGACTCTTGGAGTGAACTTCTTTTTGTATTTAAACCCTGTTGCTCAACTTTTGATGTTTAGTATCTTTATATTAAACACAAAAATTGTTAGTTTATACACCTGGAAATATGAGTAAAAAGGAGTTGAGAATAAATAATGGAAAATAGATTTGACATGTTGAGAAACTTAGATATGATGAGATAGGAAGGAAGAACAGGAGTTAGAAAAGACTGTCAGGTTAATTGGTAGCTTTATGAAACTGGTAGAAATTGAAATATGCCTAATTCAGAATTATTGGCACCCTGGTATTTGTATGGCAATAGAGTAGGTTAATTAAAATGTCAGGATAAGAAGAAAGCTGTACAGAGTTACTATTTCGACAAAGCATTAAGGCTCTTATTTCAAACTGAATATTCCAGAGACTTCTTAAATTCAACATGTCTAGAACTATACTAACTCATATTTCTCCCTTTCACCTCCCAAACTTCCTTATTTCTGTTAAACATACCTCTGTTTTTCCAATATCTCAGTTTTGTATTCTCATTGTTATCCTTGACTCTCCACACATAACCCACTTATTTGCAGAATACTCAAGGAAAATCTTTCATCTTGACTGGAGCTTGGCTTCCAATCATCCTTAAGCCAGTCATCCTTAAGGGTAGCAGAAAGTACAAACACCATCTACCCCTAGGTCATGGTAAATCGCAGTCTCCTCAGTCAATACAGAGTATCCAAGGAAAGTCTTTCATCTTGACAGGAGGCCAGCTTCCAATAATCCTTAAGTCAGTCATCCTTAAGGGTAGCAGAAAGTACAAACACCATCTACCCCTAAGTCACAATAAATTATAATATCATCAGTCAATACAGAGTATTCAGAATAAAGTTCTCTTTCATCTTGACTCGAAGCTGACTTCCAAACCCCATGGCTCCCCCTCCATGGGCTGACTGCTCCCATCTCTTGCGTGGATTCACAGATAGGCAGCTTTCCAAGCTCTTTCCTGGACCCACATGTAGGCAGCTCTCTGTTCCTGTTTCATACTTCAGCTTACTGCTCTACTCCAAGATCTTTGAAGTTGCTGCCTCTAGAAAGACAAAGCTTAACAGAGCTACAACAATATTTACACACATTACCAGCATTATCATCTTAATTCACTTTCTGTCTGACAAAGTAACACAAATCAACAGACAAGACTTCTGTCTAAGAAATCAAACACAAATCAACAATAAAGCTCCAGGACTTCTGAAAAAGCAGTAAAATCCTCTTTCAGGGCTCCTATAACAGCAGTAAAGTCCTCTTTCAGGGCTTCTGTAACAGTAGTAAAGTCCTCTTTCAGGGCTTTTATAACAGCACTAAAGTCCTCTTTCAGGACTTCTGTCTAAAAACAACAGACAGGATGCTTTTGTCTGACAGACCAACAGACAGAGTGCTACAGAGAGCCCAAATCACAAGCATTCTCCCTCTCAGTTCTGCTTGGTCCCAGCTCTGCTCAAGCTTTTTTCTGCTCTGCTCCTTCTTATTCCACCCTTCCTGTTCTCCTCTTTCAGCAAGCTCCTCCTACCTTGGGCTCCATGTGATGACATTAGACCTTTTAAGGGTAGGGAAGTCTTCAATTTCCCTTATGTCTATTAAGGGCAACACAATATATACTGTTTCCAACAAAGACTTGATAGAATCAAAGGTGAGGCTCAAAGGCACTTGAATAACTGAAACAAGCAGCAAAGTTTTTTGCTTTCCATTACATGGTCTTAAGAGAGTTGCTTTTCCCAACAGTTGGGTTTACTATGCTTGAAAAACTCTAGGTCACAAGAAAGTATATTGTCATTTTTGTGTTGTTCCAGTCATATCTAACTCTACATGACTCCATTTGTGATTTTCTTGGCAAAGATACTGGAGTGGTTTGCCATTCCTTCTCCAGCTCTCTTCCTAGATGAGAAAACTGATGCAAACAGGGTTAAGTGACTTGCCCAGGGTCACACAGTTAATGGCTGAGGCCAGGTTTGAACTTAGTTCCTCTTGACTCTAGGTCCAATGTTATCCACTGCATCATCTATCTCCCTGAATGTTAAGATTACTGATTCTCTATGTTGCCTCCAAACCAGGGTAACACATTCCAGTTTCACTCAAAGTAGTCTGGATTTTGAGAACATTTCCAAAAGTGAGGGTGAAAGGTGACATTTTTTTTTAATGATGCATGTTCATTTGTTCCATAGACCTCCTGCTTTGAGCAGTGATTATGTTCTGGAACACTTCCTTTCCTAGCTAGAATTTGAGGTGTCATTTATAAAGAATCTTTCATGAGAATTTGAAATAAACATGAATCTGGCCCTCCCTAGCATATATATTCTTTTCCCTCCATAAAAAAAAAAGAGATGTGTCTGCATCAGTTACTGCAGCCTGAACTTTACTTCTTACCTACCCATCACCATGACTATGAGGGAAAAAAACAAAAAATGTGAACTAATTTAATTCTTTTTTTGTAAATATTCTTTACAGTTCTAAAGCATGCTGTTTAGGAACGTTAGCATTTGTTATATAAAAAACTTGATTTGATCGTAAAATTATTACCTAAAATTGTATCTCAAATTTAAAAGTGAAGTTTATTTATGCATGAATTATAAATCTACTCATTTAATTTATTCTTAAATGTTTTACATTTTATGTAAGCTGCCAAACACTTATGGAATTATCTTCTTAATTTTGCTTCACGAAAAATAAACAAATGCTTAATAACAGAATATCATAAGTATTATAGTAAAAAAAAGTAGTTATATTTTCTAGAATTCTTGTCTTCCACAATGTTAATTAGTTAATGATAAAACCACTCATCTTTAAAAAAGATACTGATTAAAAATAAACTCTTTGTTCATTAAATTGAATCTCATTCTATCGAATCACACTTAACAGAAGAGGAGACAGAAAGAGGTTAAGTGACTTGCCTAAGGTCACAAAGTTAGTGATAGAGATAGACTAAAATCCTGGTGTCCTGACTCTCCCTATACTCTCCCTCTCTTTGTGCTACATTAATCTATATTTCAAAAATTTTACTATTGTATAGTTTTTGGAAATCATAGCAAAAATTGATTTTTCCCAAGTTGTTCATTTTTTAAAATTGAGATTGCTTTTGGGTGATTCATATTGGGACTGGAATCTATCCAGGAAACTTTCAGCAACTTCATAGCATCAATATTCAGATAGGATCACTGGGTGGGTGTTAGGTTAGCACTATGATCTTAAGTCCTAGGCGTCTAGAGATTTTGATCAATTTATAGGGTATATATAAACTCATTTAATGATCATAGTTTCATATAATAATAATACAAAGATAGAGATGAAGAGGAAATGAGCAAAAGGTTAAAACAATTTTTTTTTCATATGAACAGAGTTTAAAAATAATAAATTTTAGCAGACAAGACTCTGGAGGGGATGAGTTGACTTATGACACCTTGTTTTTAAGTGACCAGAGAGAATCTGTAGGGAAACCTACATAAAAGGCTCACCTGTTTTACTTTTATACTTGTAGGATTGCATTTTCCTTTTCAAGGAATATCAGAAGTCTTTTCATAAAACAAGGAAGCAGATTTTGGAAGCCTTGGGGGAAAAAACATTTGAGGTTTCTGAAATGTACATATTTGGTAAATTTGAAGCATTCTGTAAAAGACTAGAGAAGGTAAGAAGCTGGTCTTCACAGTGCTAACCTTTTCTGGGGGAGGGTTTGTTGCTTATCACTTACACTAAAAATATCTATTTTTTTTGTTATCTCACACCTTTGTCCTCTTTATATAGTCTTTTTCTTCTTTTCTTCCCCTTCCCAGTAGTTAGCCCTACTGCTATTATAGATGTCTTTGTGATAAAACCAATAGTGTTTCAGCTCTTGCTGGCAATGTTCGGTTAGGTGTAATGTAGTGACTGCCCTTGAATGGGACCAGGCTGATTTTGATAATGATAAAAATTGTAGGGTAACTGTAATGAATTGGCCACTGTGAGTTTAGAAAATCAGGAAGTACTTAAATATTTGCTTGATGTGCAATCAATATTTTTTCCTACTTTGTCCACATAAAATCACTATTAACTTCATGTGTATGAGTGTGTGTGTGTGTGTGTTGCTTTTGACAGCTCTTTGGGTTTTTTTTATAACACTGCTCTTTCTTAGTTCTTCTACTCACTTCTCAGCATCTTTTGCTCTGGATTATCTTTCATATTTAACCCTTAAACCCTAACTATGAGTGTTCCTTATTCCTGGTGCCCAGCCTGGATTCCATGACAGTACAGGGAGAATCTCGTTCACCATGGATTCTGAATGACTGGGAATCAAAAGCAAGCAGCCAGACTGAAAGAACAACATTTATTAGTGCACCAGAGAAGACTGCTCCCTGATAGCAGCTTTAGCTTCTTAGAGTATAGCCAAGGTGTTTATTGGTTTTTAGGCCAGCTTATTACATAATCAATTAGCAGTAGTCTGCCAAAGAATGGAAATGAGGGAAGTTTGCAAGCCTTGGGTCACAAAAGTTACTAAAAATCTGGTTTGTTCCTGTGGAGAAATACAATTCTTGGTGGTTAGTTTTATCCGAATATTCTGTGTTGTCAATAAATATCTAAATTAGAGGAGTCTCTTCCAGATGAAATCAGTCAAGCTCATCCTGTGGTTGCTATTAAGGAGAGGAATAAAATACAGCCTGAGGATTTCTATTTATATAACCTTGTAGTTCAGTTTCTTTGACTTCTGAGGTGACTTTATCTGGGGAGAATGTGTTTCCCCACAGATTCACAATACCTCTTTAGGTTCATCCACCTCCTCTACATCCCAAAGTTCTATTCTGGGACCTCTTCATTTAAAAAAAATTATCTTGGTGATTTCATCACCTTTCATGGATTTAATTATCAGATTTAATTTAGATAACTCATAGATCTATATTTTCATCCCTAGTCTTTCCTCTGAGCTCTAGTTCCATATCACCAGTTAGCTACTGGACATTTCAAACTAGCTTTCCAGAGATAGCTAACCTATCATATCCAAAGCAGAACTTATTATGATGATTTTCCCAAAACCTACCCACCTCTTTTAAACTTATTTCTGTTGAAGACAGAAATTGCCATTCTTTGAGCCTTCCAGGTTCATGACCTTGGTATTATACTCAATTCCTCCTTCCCTCTTGCCTTACATATTCAGTAAGTTGCCAGATATTGCCATTTATATTTACACATAATTTCTCATAACTGACCCCCAATCTTTATTCACATAGCCACCACCTGTAATGGTAATGTAATTTGAATTTGAAGATCCCTTTGTATTGGCAAAGGTAACAGGTACTTAGCACTAAGTAATTAATCAAGCTGATGTTAAAGAAACAGAAGGTACAAACTCCTGTTTCCTGTTGCTGATGTAACAGGAAAGGGCTGAACAAGGAGGAGCAATACTGTATATAAGGAAAAGCCCAGAGAGGGAGAGTCAGAACCCCTTGGAGCAGGTTTCATGGAGGCAGAAGCTGATGCTGCTAGGGAGGAACGCCGCCCCGCCCCCCCCCCCCCCCATAGAGAATGATTTTTGTTTGGAGAACCTGGATGAAGTGATTTTGATTCTGGGAGACAACTGAGACTTCTGCTGAGTCCAAGGGCCAGCTACAGCTGCTGAGGATTTCTGAGGGCCAGTCAGAGCTGAGGGCCAGCTGGAGCTGCCGAGGCTTTTGAGGATTTTTGAGGGCCATCTGGAGCTGCCGAAGACTGAGGAAACATGACTGTGATGCTGGTACTTTGCCTAAACCTGTTGGTGGCTTTGTTAAGCCTTTACTTCCCAGGAACAGAGACTGTGAAGGATTTGAGAAGGACTGGACTCTGTGAGCTCCAATGTGGAGCAGGAACTGCACAGAGAGCTGGACAAGGATCTGGGAGCTGTATGCCTTTGAACCCAGGTGACAGTTTGGTGAATCCAGGTAGGATCTGGGACCATGGAAGGGGATCCAGGGAATCTGAGAGACTACTCCAAGTCAAGCTGAAAGAAGACTTTACTTGGATACTGTGTACTGACTGAGAAATTGTAATTTATTAGTGACCTAGGGGTGGAGGGTTTGTGTATTTTCTGATGATTTGACTAGTGAATGATGGATGATTAAATGATCTGAGTTAATTGAATGATTGATTGACTAAATGATTGTACTTAGTGATTGATTACTGAACAAGTGACTGATCTGTAACTTAGTGTGCCCCATAAGTGGAGAACTTTGACTATTGTACTTTGTGTCTCTTAAGAGGCACATCTCCTTAAGGATGATTGAATGATTGAGATGATTGAAAGCTTGACTTACTAAATGATTGTCCTTTGTTGAAAACTTTGTGACCACTGTGGTTAAAACTATGTGGCCATCTTAGTGATAAGTTGTTTGAATGCTGTATTTTGATTTTCTGTGATAAGCTGTAACATTGTGAATGCTGTACCTTGATTTACTGTGAATATTTTGCTCCAATTTGTTATGGAATAGAGTGTTTATTATACTGTGTAATCAGAATCTTAAAAGCTGTTCACAGTAGCATTCTTCTAGAAAGCTGCTTGTGCTTGTCTTTACACCACCTCATCACCTCTTAGATTATTGAAGCAGCTTTCTAGTTTTCTTTATCTCTCCCTGTTTCAGTATATTGTTCATACTTTTGATAGTTATTTTTCTTAAGCAGAGATCTTACCACATCACTACTCTACTTAAACCAACTGCAATGACTCCCTATTTTCTCTAGGTTAAAATATACTCTCTTCTTTTGAGCTTTTAAGGCCCTTTTCATCCAGTCTATCTTTTGAACTTCACTGGACATTAATTTCCATCTAGAACTTTGCTATCCATCCAAACTGACCATCTCTCTCTTCCTCACACACAGCATTGCACCTCCCATCTCCATTCCTTTGCACTAGTCATTCCCCATGCCTGGATCCCCCATCCCTCCTCACCACTTCATAGATTCTCTCATTTCTTTCAATATAAGGCTCAAATACCACCTTCTCTATCAATGATTCTTAACCAGGGGTCAATGAACTTTTTGAAAAATATTTTGAAAAAATTTTTATATATTTCCTTTGTTATTTTACATATTTTATTTTATGTATTTAAAAACATTCTGAGAATGAGTCCATGGGCTTTACCAGATTGCCAAAGGAGTCCAGGAGACACAAAAGAAGGCTAACAATCTCGTTCCATATAAAGCCTTTCCTGATAACCCTATGTGCTAGGGTTCTCCCTCTCAAATAGCCTTGTATTTCTTTGTATTTTTTCTCTTCATATTCTGCATGTATTTGTATATGGACTTGTCTTCTTTGTTAGAATGCAGGCTCCTTGAGAATAAAGATTGTGTTATTGTTTTTATTTGTGTTCTTGGTGTGTAACACAGTGCCTGGCACATAGTAGGACCATAATAAATGCTTATTGATTGACTGGAGGAGCAGAGGGCAGCAGAGTAATCTGTTGCCCTTGAAGGTCAATGTGAGAAGAGCTTAATGTTTCATGGCCTAAAGCTCCAGCTAATGTAGTTATCAGCAGCTTCAGAAGAAATGACCCAGAACAGTTGAGCTCTTGCCCATTATCTGTAGTTGCTAAGTAGTAGCTGAAGGAGCATAGAACAATTCAGGCAAATCTCTTGCCAGGTAAGTTTATATGCTGCAGCATAATGAATGTATGGTTCAGAGATGATGTGCATGAGCTTGTTCAAGAAATTAGATGTTTCTTCAGCAGGTGCAAACTGTAGCCTCATGGAAGGATAAACATGATCAGTGGAACATAATTTTCAGAAACACCTGGCCGTGTAACCTTGAGCAAGTTACTTAACCCCAATTGCTTTAAAAAAAAAAAAAAGAACATGATTTTGAGTTTGGTCTAGTTTAAGGTCACATTAGCTCTGCTCTTGTCTTTTAATTGCCTAGAGTAATATCGTTTTCATGATTTAAGTTTTATTTTTCTTTGTTTTTTAGGTTATAATGTTGAATCTTGAGTATCTAGCAAAGGGCCTTGCATATAATAAGTACTTAATAAATGCTTCTTCCTCAGTAGAGTAGAATAGGATAGGACAAGACAGGATAAGCTAGGATAACATAACAGAATTAATTTATATAGCCTTGATAGTATAATTCAGGGATAGCTTTCAGTTTAATACTGCATATGTATGTGTATGTATGTATTCCAGTATAGTTGTGTAGATCGATTGATCTATCTTTCTACCTATATCTATATATTTTGATGGCATTTTGTAGGGTTTTTCTTTTGTAATCTGGTATATACATTGCAATATATCCAGTTATAATTATGTAGATTATGGTAATTTTGATTAATATGAGATAATTGCACAGCATTATACAATCTAATTGTGTAAACCACCCCAAAGGAAAACTTAGGATATGGCAACAAAAAATTAGTTTTTCACCAATTCTTCTAAAGGTTATAGGCAGTAGAGAACCTCTTAATATGGTATATTAATCCAAACTCTAAGAATTATAGTGGATAGAAGACTGTCCTTGAAGCCAGAAAGACTTGTGTTCAAGGTCTACCTTTGAAATACACTAGCTGTGTGACCTTGGGCAATTCCTTAGCCTTTCAGTGCTTTAGTCAATGACCTCAAAACAGAAGTTGTAGAGAATGTTCTGACCTGTCTGGGTAGAGAAATTCAGTTACCTGGTAGTTCCATATAATAATAAAATCCAGTTTCTATTTCTATAACCACAGCAGGAAGCTTGAAGAATGATAAAATGCTCACAATTAGGTTCATTTAGAGCTGGATCTCAGGTTTGACTCCATTTAACCAGAGAGGTCAGGTGATTTGCCCAAGGTCACATAAGTGGCAAAACTAGGATTCAAATCCAAGTGTTTTTTTATGGCATTTCTGTCTTTGAATATGAAAGAAAGTCAGACATCTTAGATGCCATAAAGACTGAAAAAAACTTGCAGAAAAAAAAATTGGATTAATCTTGTCTGGTCTGTCCTTGCTACATTATTGTATGAATGTTTATTTAATACCCTCAATGAATGATTCAACATAAGAAATTTAGTTTTAAAGGATTATTAACACTAGTGTTCCCTTTATATAATGAAATACCTGCTTTTCTTTTAAAGATTACAGAAATGATTACAATTGTGCAAACTTATTCAGCTTTGAATAATTCTACCATAGAAGGAATAGATATCATGGCAATGAAATTCAAAAATATATACCAGGGTATTAAGAAAAAACAATATGATACTCTGGATCCACGGAGGACAGAATTTGATGCAGATTTTTTAGATTTTTCAACAAAAATCAATGGGTTAGAGGTAAGTAATAATTCTATGCTGCTTTTAATTTAGTAAAAATAAATATAATACTGGGCTTTCCTATATTTGTTCTTTCATAAACCATGAAGTTAGGGCAAACATATCACTTAAAAAGGTAAGAAATATCTGTCGATCAATCTGACCAATGTTTATTGGGTAATTTAAAATTTCAACCACTGTTTTATACGTTCACAAATGACTGAAGACCTATGTCTATTTCAACACTGCTGGCAGCCTGAAGAAATATAGTACTAAGGCCATATTTTAATTTTTAATTTAATTTAATTTTTTCTTCATTTTTCAAATGCTTTATTAACTTCTGATTTACATCTTTCATTTCCACCATATTTTGAGTTACAAATTTTATCCCCATTTTTCCCCTACCCACCCCCCCAAAAATATCAGTCCCCCAGGATATCCCCTCCTCCAATCTGCTCTCTCCCATATTTTTTCCCATACCCCTTTCGACTTTTCCAGTAGGGCATGGTGGATCTCTATGCCCCAGTGCCTGTATATCTTATTTCCCAATTACATGTAATATAGTATTAATAATAATATATATATGTATTTAAACATTTTATTTTAAAACTTTGAATTAAAGATTCATTCCCTTCCTCCCTTGTCACCCACCCTTACTGGGAAGATAAGCAGTTCAGTATAGGTTGTACATGTGTAGCTAATGCAAAACAATAACATAGTAGATATATGTAAAAGATTGACTATATTTCCCTCCCTCCTATCCCACCTCCCACTTGTTCTGTTCTCTACTTTGAACCCATCCCTTTCAAAAGTGGATGCTTCCAACTTTCCTCCCCCCAGCCTGCCCTCCCTTCCAACATCCCCCCTCTGATCCCCTTCCCCCCTATTCTCCTGTAGGGTGAGATACCCTATTTAGTGTGTATTTCATTCCCTCCCTAAACCAGATTCAATGAGAATGAGGTTGACCCATTCTCTTTTGCCTTCCTATTCTTCCCCTCCATTGTAACCATTTTCCCTTGCCTCTTCTTTATGAGATAGTTTACCCTATTCTGTCTCTCCCCATCTCCTCTCTGTCTCTCTCACTTCTTAATTTCACCTTTTAAGTATCATCCCTTCCTGTTAAATTGGTCCTGTGCCCTCTATCTATGTATATCTATAAACATGTATACACACGTTCACATATGTATTCATATGCCCATATACCCTTATATATATATATATATATTTCAATTCCCTTCAAATATTTTCATACTGACAAAAGTTTCATCGTTACAATTATTGTTTTTCCATATAGGAATGTTAATAATTCCACTTTGATAAGTTCCTTATGATTTCTTTTCCCTGTTTACCTTCTCTTGCTTCTTGTATCTGAATGTCAAATTTTCTATTCAACTCTGTTTTTTTGAGCAAGAATGCTTGAAAGTCCTCTATTCCACTGAATGACCATATTTTCCCCTGAAACATGATACTCAGTTTTGCTGGGTAGGTGATTCTTGATTTTAATCCCAGCTCCTTTGACCTCTGGAATATCATATTCCAAGCCCTTCGATCCCTCAATGTAGAAGCTGCCAGATATACCAGAGTTATCCTGATTGTGTTTCCACAATATTCAAATTGTTTCTTCCTGGCTGCTTATAATATTCTCTCCTTACTCTGGGAATTCCAGAACCTGGCTATAATATTCCTAGGAGTCATATTTTTGGGATCTTTTTCAGGAGGTGATTGGTGGATTCTTTCAACCTCTATTTTGCCCTCTGGTTCTCAAACATCAGGGCAGTTTTCTTTGAGAACTTCCTGGAGGATGATTTCTAGGTTCTTACTTTGAACATGGCTTTCAGGTAGTCCAATAATTTTTAAATTATCTTTCCTGGATCTATTTTCCAGGTCAGTGGTTTTTCCCATGAGATATTTCACATTGCCTTCTATTCTTTCATTTCTTTGGATCTGTTTAACAGCATCTTGATTTCTCATAAAGTCATTAGCTTCTATTTGCTCTAATCTAATTCTGAAGGAATGCTTTTCCTCAGTGAGCTTTTGAGATTCTTTTTCCATCTGGAAAATTTGGCTTTTTAAGGCATTCTTCTCCTCATTGCCTTTTTGAGTCTCTTTTGCCATTTAAGTTAGTCTCTTTTTTAAGGTGTTGTTTTCCTCAGTCAGGCTGTTGACTCACATTTTGTAATTTTCATTCTCATTTCTCTTCCCAATTTTTCCTCCACTTCTCTTATCTGCTTCTTAAGGTCCTCTATGGCCTGTAACGAGCTTGTGTTTTCCTTTGAAGCTTTTGGTGCAGGAATTCTGACTTTACTGTCTTCCTCCTGTTCCATACTTTGCTCCTTTTTGTTCCCAAAATAGGAGTCTAATGTTGGAATCTTCTGTCTGCTTTGTTTCCTTTGCCTGGTCATGTCACCCCTCAGTCACTTGACCCCTGGGATTTTTGCCACAGTAGGACTCTGCCACCAGACAGGGGAGCTTTGGTCCCAAATGCTGGGGTTTTCTTAGCTGCTGGAAGTATTAGATGGGTGCCCTCTCTGAGGCCTCCACACGCTCTGGCAAGCTGGACACACACCCCAGGACCTCCACCCTAGACTGAAATACAGATCCAATCAGGTTAAAGCAAGAGCAATTACCCCTTAGACTGGTTGCTTGGTCCCCCTACACTCTGCAGGCCAATAGCTGAAGCTACCACATGGTGCTGGCTGGCTGTGCTGGGGGCTCAGCTGCTTCTCATCCTGGGGGCAAAAGCCATGCACTCCCACTTACTGTGTTCCAAGGTCCAGACTGCACTGACTTCTCACTTTGGCCTTCACATCTATGTGTTAATAATTCTGGAAATGGCCACAGCTGCTGCTGATCGGTAGTCCCTCTGGCCAGCAGTTGGTCAGAACTTCCCTGGGGCTAAAACCTCCGGCTCATGGTAGACCTGGGTTCGACTCCCAGAGTGCTGCACTGGCCAATTCCTTCCGGGCTGTCCTTAGTGGGAGGTTAGCTTCTCTGTGTCATTTTGTGGGTTTTACAGCTCCAGAGTTTGTTCAGAGTCCCCTTTTTACATTGATTGGTGAAGGTGGAAGCTGGAGCCGCTCAGAGGTCGTGCTTCTACTCTGCCATCTTGACTCTGCTCCCCCCCCTTAATTTTTAATTTTATACGTTCTTATTCACTTATTAAGGTATCAGTTTAATTTCTTCCATGCCCAAGGCAGGTGGCCCCATGGTAATAATTAGTAAATTGTATCTTCCTGATTCATGTTTATAAAGCTTTTAGAATATATCCTCTTGGATCATAGGGAAAATAAATCCCCCCAGTCTCTATATCCAGATTCTCAGTTACAAATCTGAGAATGAACCAACTGCCTTTTTTTTTTTTTTTTTTGCATTTTGGAGGGCAATTGGGGTTAAGTAACTTGCCCAAGGTTACACGGCTAGTTTTTTAGTGTGGGTGTTAAGTGTCTGAGGCTGGAACCGAACTCAGGTCCTCCTAACTCTGGGGCCGGAGCTCTTACTCACTGCACCACCTAGCCGCCCGCAACTGCCTTCTTGAAGCTGCTAGGTATGGTTTCAGTAGACAACTGTGGATGGAGGGAGAATGTCAAGAAAACCCTAAAGATAATGTGGTGCGTCTGTGAGGCAGTTTGTATCTCACCTTTTGGAATATGGATGGAATGCATTCCCCTCCCCAGAAAGACATAAAAGCGCAAGAGCATTCTTAAACTTTCAGTTTTTTAAAAAATGTTCTATTTTTGCTCTTGAAAAAACATTGTTTGAGGTGGCCAAGTGGTGCAGTGAGTAAGAGCACTGGCCCCAGAGTCAGGGAGACCTGGGATCGGTTCTGGCCTCAGATACTTAACACCCACACAATATAACTGGCTGTGTAACCTTGAGCAAGTTACTTAACCCCAATTGCTTTAAAAAAAAAAAAAAGAAAAAGAAAAACATTGTTCTCTATTCTAAATAATACCCCCTCTCAAGAAGAACTATTTCTTTTTATAAATAAGCACAGTTAAGCAGAATAAACCAACACATTGACCATTTCTTGAAAATGTATCTCTTACTGTGTACCTGTAGCCTGTCACCTCTCTACCAAGAGGCAAGAATTGTGCTTCCACATCAGTTCTCTGGACTCACCCTTGGTCACTGTATTGATCAGAGTTTCATTGTTGTTTTCCTTTACCTTATTGAGGTTATCATGTCATTTATTTTGCATTGAAGTATCTATAAGTTTCTCTGAAATTTTCGTAGCCATCATTTCTTACATAGCACATGGTAGTTGCTAAACAAATGTTTATTGATTGTTGATCATTGTAGGACTACAAAAAAGTGGCCTGCTATAGAATATTATTTGACAAGGCCTGCAACTTCCCTTCTTATATCTTTATTTAGGGTACCTTCCATTTTTATGTGTAGATTCTCATAAAAAATTTTATAGAATGGGAGAAGTAGGCATGTGAATTGGCTGTATTATAGTTTATGGGTCATAAATATATAATGTATATTTTTTCAAGTGTGATATTTTTCCAATTCCTGTCCACTTTAAGATATTTTTTTCCACTCTCAAAATTGTATCATCTTAACCATAGACCTCTTCATGTCTACTTGGTTTGTCTAGTCCAGCTGTTGTTCTTCCCAAGTTTATTTTTTTGAGTGCCATTTCTGCTTTTTCAATCAGTAGCTTGGGGACAATAATGTGAGAATTCATATGTGAGGATTTCACTGTCACTGATGGATAAAATAATTTATTATAAAATTACTCACAACTGTTGTTCATCTGAAGCCCTTAGGAGTCACTGAAGACCTCAATATAAGCTCACCATTCTGTTTTTAAGTCCAGGGCAGTGGTCCAGCAGGTTCATATTGTGCTTTCCCCCTGCTGTTTTGGGGAGATTTTTAGTACTGATTATTAATGCATGTCAATAAACTTCAGAACCCCAATATTAGGGAAGAGATATTTTCTGTCCCTAATGATTAGGAAGAGAATGGCCTCTCTACATTCTAATTCTGTAAAGTCTAAGTCACTGAATTTTTCACTAGGCTTTATACCAAACACTCAGAATGGAGTAAAATTGAGTTTATTTGGTGACAAAACTGGTATAAACAGGTATAAACAAATAAGACCTGAAAAAAGAAGAAAATGCCACAAAAGAAAGTGATGCAGGTTACTAGGAAGAGATAACCGTTTAGGGGATGAAAAGTAGATAAATTACTCAGGCCTCAGTGGTAGGCACAGTCAGGCAAGATCTGTCCTCAGATATCATTCTATAAATTGGTTAGTGAGCAAGGGAAAGTTTCAGCTGATTCTGCTTGTGATCAGTCCTGAGTAGCATTGTCCTCCATTTGTGATTGGCTATCTAGGCTTTTTTATTCTCCCCCTTCTCTTTTAGTTTAAAGCTCCTTTGTTTAGATTCTGAAGACTTCAGGCAGATATGTTTGATCATCTTTGTTAGTTGCACCATATTCTTGACCAAGAATCTGTCATTCCTGTATTTCTTAGCAGTCACCTAGAAATTTAAAAGCTTTGCTCAGATGATGCCTTCTTAATTAGCTGTTCACTTTACAAATCTTTATTTCTCTTCCAAAGCACTATCTGTGGTCATCAACATTGATTAAAACACTATTCTCACATGAAATACCAGAACTGGATAGCAGTCATCAGGTTGACCAATCTTGGAAGAGTATCGTGTCATGGTTGCATGTACCAAGAAGACTTCAGGCCTGTTCATTGTCATTGTCAGACTGACAAGCAGCTGCTTCTTGGCTGGGAGTCATCAACTTCAACTGGTTGTTTGTTTTTCTTTATTGAATGGTTATTTCCTCTCATAACACCTGTCATCTACAGAATTTGCTGCTATGTCTTAGCTGTCTTCTCATCAAGGAGCTTTCATCTGCTCTCTCTTCTATTTTGGGGATGGCCCAGGTTCACCCTTATTCATTCCTCTCCTGACTGTGCTTCTGACTTTGGATATGGCCACTCCCCACTTTTGCCTCCTTTCCAACTCCCTTTTATGTATTCTCTTTCTTCCATTAGAATGAGTAATTTATCCTTGAGGTCAGGGACAGCTTTTTTGGTTGTATCTGTATCCCCTGTGCTTTGCATAGTGCCTGGTACGTACTTCATGCTTAATAAGTGTTTGTTTCCTAATTGTGGCTTCTTGAAGAACAGATGTTTTCTCTTCAAAAGGTGCTGTGCCCTTCTTTTTGAGAAAATTGTAATAAAAGCTTCTCATATCTATTACTTAGATGAAAATATTTAACATTCTTTTTTCATATCTCTTCTTGTAACATTCTACCGCTGTCGTCCTGACATATCTGGATTCACTTTCCTTTGTCAAATCCTTTTATCTTCTAATTTTTTTGAAGGAAAACTTCATTCTCCAATTACCTGTCAAATGGAGAGGTATTCCTTAAGCCTGGTTATTTTCTCTTTTTTAGGAGGGAGGTCACCTTCTCTTTTTGATACAGCAACTATTTGTGCAAGCACAAAAGACAAATATAACTTATGTGTCCCTGCAAAATTCTCTCTATTCTCAATTATTTCTGGAAGCAAGGTTCTCCATCTTTTGTGATTCTTGTTAGTGTCTCTTTTGGATTGCTCCCCTAGAGCACTATCATCAAGATAACTCTCTATTGTATTTGTCCTCAAGTTTAAAGAAAGTGCTCTCTGATTCTGCTCCATTACAAAGAGATTTTAAGTTTGCAAATTGTAACAGAAGCTGGCAGCGATGAGCAAGAAGATGGTCTCACTTTGAGCATAAGGAATTCAGTGAAACATGGGAGGATTTGTATAAAGTGACAAAGTGAAAAAAACAGAACCAAGAAAAATTATATCTGGTGACTACAATTGCTTAAATAATAATTTCAAAATACTTGAATTTCAATTATCGTAATAAATAAAAAATTTCAATTAATCGTAATAAACAATCTTTGTCTTGGACAACTAATCAGGAAACGTGCCTTAGTATAGAGGATGGGGCTTAGGGATATATGGAATACAGTATATTCTGTCATAAAGGATTGATTTATCAGTTGTATTTTTTTTTTTTAATTTTTCACTGTTCAAGGAACACTTCAGTCTTTTGGGGGGATTTAAGGTGAAATGACTTGAATATTACATATATAACATATCTCATATTTTATAGATATAATTTTTAATATATAGTATAAAAGACAAAAAATTTTAAAATGAGTAAATAAATGAATAAATAACTTCAAAAAAAGGAACTTGGTCTTTTCTCATAACAACAGGCTCTCTGAAATTTGGAGACTATAAACTCCTGGGCATTAGAGCTTGCTAGCTATGGCTATCTTGTGCTTTGGGACTAAAATATCTTCTGAAAAAATTGTTTATTAGTGAATTCGTTTGTACTCTCAAGAAATGCTAAGTATTGCAAAAGAAATGATTCTCTTTACATTAACTTACCAAAATTTATTAGCTATCATTCCATTAAGTTGAATATAATAGGAGCTCCTTCTTAATATAAAAAGACATTAATCACACTTTTAATGTCTTATACTGAATATTTTTTTTTTACCATATAATCCAAATTGCTCATATATTTAAAAAAAATCAACATGAGAAGCAGTGGACATTAGAGTTAGGAAGACCCAGGTTCACTGAACACGTCATTGTTCAGTCATTTTTAGTCATGTCTGACTCTTTGTAACCTCCATTTGGGGTGGTCTTGGCAAAGATACCAGAGTGGTTTGCTATTTCCTTCTCCAGCTAATTTTACAGACTGAGGCAAATAGTCAAGTGACTTGCCCGGGGTCACACAGCTAGTAAGAATCTGAGGCCATATTTGAACTCAGTAATATGAGTCTTCCTGACCTTCCTGACTTCAGTTCCAGTATACTAATCACTGCACCACTGAACCTCCCTGAGAGTTAAACATTTCTCTTATTTAAATCCCAATTGGATGGAGAGTTCCCAGACCAGTGAAATAAGAGATCTTTGATGTATTAATATATGCTTGTTGATAATTAGTTTTACTTGCACTTTCTATAATTTTACATTTAACTATGTAGTGACTGTGTCAAAATATTGTTTCTAGCAATTTAAAGCCCATGATGTGATGCTAAGCAACATCTTACAGAGGGACTCAAGGAACAATAAAGTTAGAAGGATTTCTCATACTTTAACCTTTTATTTTCAGGATTCTCCTTGTCTCTTAAGAGTCCTTCCTCAATGACTTCTGGTATTGGTAGCTACATTTAAAGTAACTTGGAGTCTGTTAGAAATACTATAATGCTATAAATTACAGTAATCATTGTTGATCACAAATTGACTGTTTGCCACAATATATAATACTACATAGTTCAAATATTAATATTTTCTCCTAGGTACAAATACAAGCCTTCATGAGCAGTATTTTTGGGAAAATCTTGTCTTCTCAACATGCTCTTCACCAACTTCAGCGGTATTTATTAATAATTTGAATATAGCATAATTTAAAACATTGTGTTTGTAAATGAAACAGTCTTAAGTTTGGAAGTCTTAAGTTCAGTTATCATAGTCATAACATTCTCTATAATAATAATAACTTCTGAAAGTTATGGTTAAAAAGCATAATATAACATGTTATCTTTTTCATTGACAGTTTTAGAAGGGGATTTCTTAATATAAAGACATTAAACGCACTTTTAATGGCTTATACTGAATGTTATTTTTTATACCATGTAATCCAAATTTCTCATATATTTAAAACAAATTCCTTATATACTACAGTGGAGACAAATAATCTTTGACCAGCTTTATAACTGATATAATTTCTTTTTCCTTCCTTCCTTGCTTCCTTCCTTCCCTCCTTCCTCATAGAAATATTTACTTCAAGATACAACTACAATGAATAGAGCACCAGCCCTGGAGTCAGGAGGACCTGAGTTCAAATTTGGCCTCAGACACTCGAAATACTTACTAGCTGTGTGACTTTGGGCAAGTCATTTAACCCCAATTGCCCTCCACCCAAAAAAGATACAACCACAAACATACAAACTTAATTACCCAGCACATATAACACATATTCTGTCCTACCCCCTTCCCAGCATCTGTCTCTGGGAAAGGGAACAGGTTTAGGTCCACAGCTTAACTTGATTCCTTTAGAGCACAGTCCCACTCTCTAGTCCAAAAACCTCTCAGGCTTACATCCTAGCTACGCTGGCTTTTCAAGGCTTCCCTTCTGGGCTCCCAGTCGTATACCCAGTCTTCAGTCCTGGCTCCAAGGTTGCTGTGACTTGAACTCCTGGGTCCATGAGGATCACCTCCAGTATCTGAAAACGAGGAGGACAAACAACAGAGAAAAGAAAAAAATGCCCCCATTCCCATTTCTTGCAGCTGAAGTAAAAGAGAGGGAGCAGGGGAAACAAAGTCCTTCCTCTCTTAGAAGTTCATTTCGTGGCATTCTGACTGTGGGTCACCTAGGATCTTTACCCTCTGGATGCAACAATTAAAAGTGACTGAAAGGAGCAGAAAAACAGCATAAAAGGGTTGCAATTTCTAATAGTAAAATCAAAACTCCCTTCTCTTCCCCACAGAGCCAACCAGAACAGGCTGGTGGCTGCTCTCTAATAACCACATGCACAGCTCAGGGGTAGCAGGGTCGGGGGCAAGCAGAGGCAGGAACAAGGGCCAGAAGGAGTGGTTTCAATGTTCTTGTTAAAATTCTCCCCAGTGGCCACAATAGCTGCTTTGAGGAACTAACTTAAGAGTTGGCTGATCTGGGTATTTTTGTCCTTGCTCTATCCTAGATGAGCTAATTGACCTTGAGCAAGTCACAATCCTGAAATCATTTTCTTTTTCAGTAAATTGAGTATAACTTACAACTTACCTCAAGGGGTTGGTATTTAGATAAAATAATATTTAAAGGTGCTTTTAAAAAGTAAATATGTTATGAAAGCATGAAGATCCTAATCATTATTATAAATACTTAGCATTTATGTAGAGCTTCAAGATTTGCAAAGGGATTTTTTTGTCTTTTTTTTAAATTAAATTATTTATTTTTAGTTTTTAACATTTTACTTTCATGTTTTAAATTTTCTCTCCCTTCCCCCTCCCTCTCCAAGATGGCATGCAATCTGATATAGGCTCTACACATACATTCCTATTAAACACATTTTCACATTTGTCATGTTACATAGAAAAATTATAACAAATGGGAAAAAACCATGAGATAAAAAAAGAAAACAAAAAAAAAAAGGAAATAGTTTGCTTCATTCTGCATTCTGACTCTATAGTTCTTTCTCTGGATGTGGCTGGAATTTTCCATAGTGTGTCCTTAGGAATTATTTTAGATCCTTGCATTGCTGAGAAGGGCTAAGTCTATCAAAATCAGTCCTCTCACACCGTGGCTGTTACTGTATACAATATTCTCTTGCTTCTGCTCCCCTCATTAAGCATCAGTTCATATAAGTCTTTCCAGGTTTCTCTGAAGTCTGCCTGTTCATCATGTCTTATAATAGCACAATAGTATTCCATTATATTCATATAACACAACTTTGCAAACTGCTTTTCAAACATTATATCATTTTGTCCTCTCAAGAATTTGGGAAGGTAAGTGCCGTTATTATCCCCCTTTTGTAGATGAGGAAATTGAGGCAGAGGTTAAGTGGCTTGTTTAGGGTCACACAGCTGGTAACTGAGGCTGTACTTGAACTTAAGGCTTTATGACTTAAGGTACAATAGTGTCTACCATACCACCTCACTGCAAAACATACTATTAGAGATTGATTTCTGTGATTGCTGTGGTTATTTGGTGGCAACTTATTTTGCTATAAATCCTATGACTCTAAAGCTTCCTGAATATAATTTTATTTTAAATGTAGAGTTGATATGTGCATTCACATTACAAGCATGTGTTAAATGCATTAATAAATTCAGGTCAGTTCAATTCTAGCAACAAATTCTTGAATATGTTTCATCAGTAGTTAAATAGTAATCAAATAATTCATGAACTAATTCCATTTCAATTACTTTCAGATTTCAAAAGCTGAACATTCCTTGCCTACAGTTAGAAATTGCACATACCATTCAGCGCATTCTTCAGTTTTATGCTGCTGAACTTGAATCTACAAAAAAGGTAAGTGTTCTATTCAAATTGGAAACTTGGAATAATATATTCATATAAAAATATTTCTTTTGAAAATCTTTGATACCATTTGGCTTTTAGGCCCAAGGTAATTCGTCAGGACAATTTGTTGTATACCTCTTTACTACCCTAGACGACTGATTTTGTTCCACAGGAGCCATTTTTGTATTTTTGCCCATAGAAATATATAATATAGAGAAAGATTATTATTCATTGTAACCAGGTGCTCACTCTTTTATTTCTTCCTCAGAATTGAGTATGATGGTAGAAATATGTAGATGTGTGCAGGTGGAAGGTAGGCAAGAAAATGTGTTATGGCATTACTGAGCAGCAAGTTATTGGCCATAATGTTCTACTCTTTAGTGGTAGCTACCATAGACAACATATTGGTTTAACAATGGGAAAATGAATGTGGACTATTATGTTTACCATTATATATTTGACAGCAGTTTTTAAATTATAGCTTTATCTTGCTAATAAAGAAGACCCTCCCCTTGCCAGAAACATGCCTCCTGTAGCAGGAAAGATACTGTGGGTGAGGCAGCTTTTCCGGAGAATCAGTGAGCCAATCAACTACTTTTATGTAAGCTGATAATTATGTTATGCATATGACATTGCTTTGATTAATTGATATGTTGTTCCACTTAGTGAAACTTCTTACGTTAAAGATACTTTACCTCTTGCTATAATCTTAAAATCTTAAATCACATCATATAGATACCATGGTCATATTTTAATATTTGATGCCTTACTATACACACATACATGTATGTATGTGTGTGTATACACACATGTGTAATTTTCCCTAATTACATATTAAACCTTTTCTTTAACATTTGGGTTTTTTTTTTGTAGAGTTTTCAGTTCCAAATTCTACCTCTTCCTCCCCCCCATAGTAAGCAATCAGATATAAGTTATACATGTGCAATTATGGAAAACATTTTGCATACTAATAATTTTGTACAAGGCGACTTGAATAAAAGAAAAAGAATAGAAGAAAGAAAGTAAAATATAGCATGTTTCAGTCTGTATTCAGACAATGTCAGTTCTTTCTCTGGAGGCAGATAGTATACTTCATCGTTAGTCCTTTGGGATTGTCTTGGATCATTGTATTGCTGAGAGTAGCTAAGTCATTCACACTTCTTCATTGTACAGTACTGCTGTTACTGTGTACAATGTTCTTCTGGTTCTGCTCCTTTCACTTTTCATAAGTTTAAGTCTTTCCAGGTTTTTCCTGAAATCATCCTGTTTGTCATTTCTTATAGCACAATAATATTCCATCAGAATCATATACCACATCTTCTTTAGCCATTTCCCAATGGTTATGCATCCCTTTGATTTCCAATTCCAACCACAAAAAGAGCTGCTATAAATATTTTTGTATCTTTGACATACAGACCCTAGCGGTGGTATTACTGGTTCAAAGGGTGTGAACAGTTTTACACCCTTTGGGCATAGTCCAAATTGCTCTGCAGAATGGTTGGTTCAGAATGGTTCACATCTCCACCAATGGTGTATTAATGCCCCAGTTTTCCCACATTCCCTCCAATATCCATCATTTTCCTTTTTTGTAATATTAGCCAAACTTATATGTGTGAGTACCTCACAATCATTTTAATTTGCATTTCTCTAATCAATAGTAATTTAGGTCATTTTTTCCTAAGCTTGTAGATAGCTTTGATTTCTTCATTTGAAAACTGCCTGTTCATATACTTTGACCAGTATCAATTGGGGAATGACATATCTTTATAAATTTGACTCAGTTCTCTATGCATTTGAGAAACAAGGTCTTTATCAGAGGTAATTGTTGCAAAAATTTCCCCTCAGTTTTCTGTTTTCCTTTTAATTTTGGTTGCATTGGTTTTGTTTGTTCAAAAACTTTTGAATTTTATATAATCAAAATGATATGTTTTATATTTTGAAATTCTCTCTATATTTTCTTTGGTCCTAAATTCTTCCCTTTGTCCATAGATCTGGCAAATAAACTATTCCCTGCTCTCCTAATTTGCTTATGATATTACTCTTTATCCGTAAATCATGTACCCATTTTAACCTCATCTTGATATATGGTGTGAGATATTGGTCTATACCTAGTTTGTGCCATACTGTTTTCCAATTTTCTCAGCAATTTTTGTCAAATAATGAGTTTTTGTTCTAAAGGCTTGGATCTTTAGGTTTATATATACTAGACTTCTGTGGTCATTTGCTATAATGTAATGTGTACCTAATCAATTCCATTGATCCACCACTATTTCTTAGATGGTACCAAATTGTTTTGATAGTTACTGCTTAATACAATTTAAGATCTGGTATACATAGGCTACTTTAATTCAAAATTTTTTTTTATAATTTCCTTGATATCCTTGACCTTTTCTTCTTCCAGATGAATTTTATTGTTATTTTTCTATCCTTACAAAAGACTTTTTTTCATTTTTGATTGGTATGGCATTGAATAAACAGATTAGTTTAGGTAGAATTATAATTTTTACTATATTGACTCAGTCTACTCATGAGCAGTTAATATTTTTTCCGGTTGATGCATTACTTTTGCACTGAGTTCACAAAAGAGTTGGGGGAGGATCATCAATATAAAAACTATGCAAGCACATATATTCCTAATGGTTCTGACAGCAAATAAAAAGATTCAGAGCTAGAATAAACCAGAGAGATCATAAATATAACTGCCCTATTTTGTAGAAGTAGTAGCTATGTTTGTGTGATTTCCCAGCAGCCAGGAAAAATCTTGGTTCCTTTATAAGTCAGAAGCATAGTAGTTGTTGCCCTCTAATTACTACCTAAGGAATTCTATCAAAAGGTCACTGTGATCCAGCATAGCACTGGTAGTCAGAAGGAAGACCTGGCTTTCAGTCTGCCCTTTTACCTCTTTGCCTGTGTGCCCTAGCAAGCCATTTAACTTCTCTGAGACTTATTCTAAAATGTTTCTTCATTTGTAAAATGAGGTAATATCATCACCTTACAGGATCATTTTAAGGAAAATTACCCAAATTATAAAGACTTGGTTAAATTCAAGATTTTAAAAATTATGATCTTAATTGGCATCAAATACAAATATTTTAATTCATAAACAAGAACAAAAATTATTGTACATGAAATCATAAACTTCTACATTTATAATTACTTTCATAAAAAATTATAAACATTAGCAAGGTAGTAATGAAATAATCTTTTTTTCCCCTGAAATTCTTTTTCTCTTCAGTGTATTTTCTAAGTTTTGTTTTTACTATTTACATAGTTATACTTAGCATTTATACTGCTATTTTGGTCTTTGCTCTGTATTACTTTCTCATATGTCTTTGTATTCTGCATGTATTTCTTATGGCATGAAAATAATTTATTACTTGCATCTTTTTAATTCAATACAACAAATATTCATTTTTTACAACAAATATTTATTAAGCAGCTACTACATTCTATGTGCGAGGCAATATGGTGGGCTCTGAGGACAAACATAAAACTGTCTTTGCTCCTGAGGATGTTATACATTACTAGGGGAATGCAACATGTAAAATATATACAAAGTAATTTCAAGAGGGAGAAAGTGCTGGGGGAAGGGTGGATCAGGGAAGGCCTCCTGTAGGAGGTAGCACACGAACCTAGGAAGCTGAGGTTCTTTAAATTGAAAGTTGGAAAGGAATTTATTTCAGGTATTCAGGGACTACTTGTACAAAGAAAGACATAGAGGTAGGAAGATGTTGCATCTGGGAAAATAGTAAGCCAATTTGACTAGAAGGGAGAATGAAGGAAGGGAAGTAAAAATGAAATAAAATTAGAAAGCTAGATTTTAGAAAGATTTAAATGCCAAGTTGAAGATTTTTGCATTTTCTCCTGGATATAATAAAAGATCTATTGAAAATTTTGTAATCTATTGATATGACATGGTCAGATCTCTGTGTTAGGGACAGTCAATTTGGCAGCTGTGTGGTAGATGGATTGGAGAGGAGAGACCAAAAGCAAGGAGGGCAGTTAGGAACTTTGGGCAGGGGAACTTCTCTTTTTGGAAAAAGGGGCTCCAGGTCTTAGTTCAAGCCAACCCAGATTCGGCCCTCAGGGAAGACATCAAAAAGATGCGTGTCAGGCTTTTCTTGTGCTCTCTGGTTCATTATGCCCCTTTCCTCAGAGTTCTGGGGAAAATTTGTACAATAAAGCCTAGGAATGGCTGTCTTAGGACAGGGGTAGGGAAAGTTTGGATTCAGTCAGAGGGCCCAAATATTATATGTAGCCTTGAGGCTGGAGGTTCCCCACACTGTCTCAGGATCTCTCCTAAGAAATATATGAAGTATTGTTTATTGTTGAGTTGTTTCATTTATGTCTGACTTTTAATAACCTCATTTTGGGTGTTTTGGATTTTGGTTTTTTCTTTTGGCAAAGATACTAGAGTAGTTTGCCATTTCCTTCTCCAGCTTATTTTTACAGATGAGGAAGCTGAGGCAGAGAGGGTTAGTATCTGAGACTCAATTTGAGCTCAGTTCTTCCTGACTCTAGGCCAGGCAATCTTTCAGCTATGCCACCTGGCTGTTATAATGTACAAAGTAGTTAATAGATATAAGGGCAGCTTATTTATTTCCTACACTACAAAAGAAATGTTTAAAACATAAAAGTCTCATAACCAGATATTAACAAATATTTAAAAACATGAAATAACAACCTATCACACCTATTCTATTCTCCCAGAAGGTAAAAGCTTTTTGTCGGACTGTTGAATAACTATTTCACCTTTGCTTTTCTCCTGTACTATTTGCTCAGCTAACACATAGAGATCTCCTGGTTAGCCAGGGAATGACTTGGGCTTCTCAGTCCTTTTAGTCGTAATATCTTTCAGGAGATCAGTCATCTCCTTTAAGAAATTCTTTTGTTGAAAACTAAAAATAAATAAATTAATTTATATTAAAAAAGAAGTTATTTTGGAGATCACCTCCTGCTGGGCAACCAACTCAGAAACCCCAAACCTCTTAAACTCACAAGGACTGGAGACATCCATATTTCAGGATTGCTTTTCCTGACCAGGACTTAGGGAAGAAATTACAAACCAGAAGAGGGAGCCAAGGAATTGAGGTCCAGTCTCAAGCACACATGAGTAAAATGCTCCTGCTGTGTAGATGCCTTAGTAGCTGGGGAATGGAGAAGGGGTAGGGGGTGGTTAGTGGTGGTGGTGGTGATTCTGTATTCCAGTCCATTCAGGCCCATAAAAGGGAGGAGTAGTTTTTTGACTGTTCTTGTGCTCTACTGAGAGGGTAGCTCTTCCCGCCTTAGTCATTAATCATTTTTGACTTAACATGGAGACATGAGGACTAACCAGGAACATTTGGTCATCCTTGTCCATTAGTACTAAACCATTCCTGTGGAACAAGAGTTTGCCACCCCTCAAGGGCTCAGCGAATTGCTTTTTTAAAAAATTAATTAATTAATTGTTAGTTTTCAATATTTCCATAACATTTTGAGTTCTGAATTTTCTTCCCATTCCCCCACCCCAAGATGGCATACATTCTGATTACCTTTTCCCCCAGTCTGCCCTCCCTTCTATCATGCCCCCCTCTTATCCTCTTCCCCCTTATTTTCTTGTAGGGCAAGATAGATTTCTCTTCCCCAATGCCTGTGTATCTTATTTCCAAGTTGCATGTAAACACAATTTTTTTACATTTGTTTTTAAAACTTAGAGTTACAAATTCTCTCCTTTCTCCCCTCTCCATCTACTTTCATTGAGAAGGCAAGCAATTTAATATAGGTTTTACATGTGTAGTTGTGCAAAACACTTCCATAATAGTAATGTTGTAAAAGACTAACCATATTTCCTTCCATCCTATCCTGCCCCCCTTATTCTATTTTCTCCTTTGATTCTGTCACTTTTCAAAAAAGTGTTCGCTTCTGACTGCCCCCTCCCCCAATCTGCCCTTCCTTCTAATATACTCCCCCTTCTTCTTCCCCTCCTTACTTTCCTGTAGGGTAAGATAACCAATTGAGTACATATGTTATTCCCTCCTTAAGCCAAATCCAATGAGAGTAAGGTTCACTCATTCCCTCTCACTTCCCCCTTCTTTCCCTCCATTATGAAACCGTTTTCTTGCCTCTTTTATGTGAGATAATTTACCCCATTCTAGGTTTCCCTTTCTCCTTCTCCCTATATATCCCTCTCTCAATCTTTAATTTTATTTTTTAGATATCCCTTCATATTCAACTCACCCTATGCCATCTATCTCTCTATCTATCTATTTCCTCCAATTATCCTAATACTGAGAAATGACTTATGAGTTACAAGTATCATCTTTTCATGTAGGAATGTAAACAGTTCAACTTTAATAAGTTCCTTATGATTTCTCTTTCCTGTTTACCTTTTATGCTTCTCTTGAGTCTTGTATTTGAAAGTCAAATTTTCTGTTCAGCTCTGGTCTTAACAGCAAGAATGTCTTTACAATTTGAAAGTCCTCTATTTCATTGAATATCCATTTTCCCCCTCAAGTATTACACTCAGTTTTGTTGGTTTTTAATCCTAACTCCTCTGACCTCTAGAATATCATATTCCAAGCCCTTCCATCCCTTAATGTAGAAGCTGCTAGGTCTTGTGTTATCCTGATTGTATTTCCACAATACTCAAATTGTTTCTTACTCAGTACTTGTGATACTTTTTCCTTGACTTGGGAACTCTGGAATTTGGCTATTACATTCCTAGGAGTTTTCCTTTTGGGATCTCTTTCAAGAGGTGATTGGTGAATTTTTACAATTTCTATTTTACCCTTTGATTCTAGGCTATCAGGGCAGCTTTCTTTGATAATTTCTTGAAAGATGGTGTCTAGGCCTTTTTTTTGATGGTGGGTTTCAGGTAGTCCAATAATTTTTAAATTATCTCTCTTGGATCTATTTTCCAGATCAGTGGTTTTTCCAGTGAGATATTTGACATTGTCTTTTATTTGTTCATTATTTTGGTTTTTAATTTCTTGATTTCTCATAAAGTTATTAGCTTACATTTGCTCCATTCTAATTTTGAAGGAATTATTTTCTTCAGTGAACTTTTGGACCTCTTTTTCCATTTGACCAATTCTGCTTTTTAAGGCATTCTTCTCCTCATTGACTTTTTGGACCTCTTTTGCCATTTGGGTTAGTCTATTTTTTTTTAAGGTATTATTTTCTTCAGTATTTTTTGGGTCTCCTCTAGCAGTCTGTTGACTTGTTTTTCATGATTTTCCTGCATCACTGTCATTTCTCTGTCCAGTTTTTCCTCTACTTCTCTTACTTGATTTTCAAAATCCTTTTTGAGTTCTTCCATGGCCTGTGATCAATTCATATTTTTCTTGGAGACTTTTAATGTAAGAGCTTTGACTTTGTTGTCTACTTCTTGTTGTATGTTTTGTTTTTCTTTGTCACCAAAGTAAGATTCTATAGTCTGTCTATTTTTACATTTTTTTCATCTTCCCAGCCAAATACTTTATTTTCTAACTCCTTGTCAAGGTAGGACTCTGCTTCCAGTGGGCATGGGTGTGGGGATTGGGGTGGGTATAATGTCCCAGGCTTCTGGGGTTTTGTATCAACTGCTGGATCCCCAATTGTCTGTGGGTCCAGAGCACCAGAAGCAGCAGCTGCTGCTGCCACTGCTGCCACTGCCACCTCTGCTGCCCTGAGGCTGGAGCCAGGCTATGTAGCTCCTCTTTCCCCCAGGTCCCAATGAACTTCCACACTGTTCTCGGCGTTTGTGGGTTGAGAAGTCTGGAAGTGACCACAACTTCCAGCGATTAAACCCCCTGAAGCCTGCTCCAGCCTCACAGCACCTGGTGCAGTCCATGCTGGACTACGCTCCGCTCCTAGCCCAGTGAGATATACACTTCCTGTGGGTCTCCAGGCTGTTGGGCTGGAGATGTGTTTCGCTCTTGTCATTTTGTGGTTCTACAGCTCTAGAATTTGTTTAGAGTAATTTTTAACAGATATTTGGAGAGGTTGGGGGGGGGGGGAGCGAGCTCAAGCAAGTCCCTGATTTTACTCTTCCATCTTGGCTCTGCCCCTATTACTGGCTTCTAACACAGTTTGCTGTCCAACTTGTCAATATCATTCCTAAAATGTAGCACCCCAAACTGAACAGAGTACTCTAGATACAATCTGAAAAGGGCACAGCCCACAGCATAGAAGGACTAACATCTCTGTCATCCTGGTCACCATCTCTCTTAACGGAGATTTTTTAGGCACCATATCATACTGTTGATTCCTGGTGAGCTTGTAGTACACTAAAACCCTTAGATCTTTTTTAGATAACTTACTATCAAACTTTCCTTCTCCTCTGCTTCTGCTATTTGGTATTTTTAATATTAGCTAACTTCATATTGTGCTTACTATGTGCCAAGAACTTTATTATCTCATTTGATTATTACAACAACCCTGGGAGATAGGTGCTATTATTACCCCCATTTTACAGTTGAGGAAACTAAGGCAAATATCAGTTTAAATGACTTGCCCAAGGTTCATACAGCAAGTCTACCTGACTCCAGAGTCAGTGTTCCACTAGCTTGTAATTATGAAGTTGATTTTTTAAGTATAGAACTTTGTATTTATTCTTATTAAATGTCATGCTTTAAAATTGAACCTACTGTTAAAATCTTTTTTCCCCCTCTCTTCTCCTCTTACACCGTCACTCCAATGCAGGCCTTCATCACCTTATGCCTCAGTTAGTGCAGTAGCCTGCCAATCTCCATTCAGCCACTAAAGTGATTTTCTTGAAATGCAGGTCTGAATATCTCACACCTAGACGAACAGACACACAGACACTCAGTAAATTCCAGTAGCTTTCTATTTCCTGCAGGATCAAATAGAAAACACTCTATTTCCCATTCAAAACCTTTAGCCCCTTCCTACTTTTCCGGTCTTAACACCCCACTCCGGGACCTGTGCTTTTTGTGCTGTTCTTTGATCCAGTAATCCCAACCTCCCGACTGTTTCCTTAACAAGACACTCCAGACACTCTCTCTGGCTGTCCCCCCTGCCTGGAATGCTCTCATCTGCTCTGACTACTGACCTCTCTGGCTTCCGTTAAGTCCAAACTAAAATCCGACCGTCTACAGGAAGCCCTCCCCAACCTCTTTTAATTCCAGTGCCTTTTTCTCTACTATTTATTTTCTCTTCATCCTGTATACAACTTACTTTGTACGTATTTATTTATACACATCACCACCCCCTTTATATTGTAGGTTCCTTGAGGGCAGAAACTGTCTTTTGCCTCTTTTTTTGTATCTCCAGAGCTTAGCACAGTGCCTGGCATATAGTAAGCACTTAATAAATATTTACTGAATTGAACTGGTATTTTAAGCAAATTAGTTTCTAAGAACAATCAGTAACTAACACCTCTTTTTTTCCCAAAAATCCTCTAAAACCCCAAAACAGAATAATTCAGACATCTTGAAAAGTCCAGAGGGTAAAGCAATTATTCGACAATACAACAAAATTTCATATGTTTTAGTGGAATTTGAAGTACTCTATCATACAGCATGGGTCAAAGAGATCTCACAGTTACAATATGGTATGTATATAGTTATGTAAGAAAAAAATTATATGCTTTTGGATGTAGGTCAAACGATTCTAATGGTTTCATAGTTATATTTAAATTGCATTAAATTAAATAATGTTTTCAGTTATCAAAATTCTTGTTTATTAAATGAACATTTCAGTCATCTATGATCGCAAATGTCTGAGTACCCCTAGCTCCTCTAACAACTTGGCATTTCCAGGAATTGAAATGTGGGACCTGGAACCAAGGAGTCAGACAAGAAAACTAAGTGGAAAGCAGGTACAGAATAGGCATGGCTGGCTAGCATGATTTGTGTAAATCAGGGGTTATTAACTCTTTTTGAGTCATATATATACCCCTTTGGCAGTCTGGTGAAGCCCATAAATATCCCTTTCTTAAGGCTAATGTTTTTAAATGTTTTTAAATTTTAAATAAAATACATAGGATTACAAAGGAAACCACCTATATTGAAATAGTTATCAGTATTTTTTTTTTTTTGAATTCTCAAACCCCTCCTCTGAAATCTATCCATGGATCCTTGGTTAAGGACTTCTGATGTAAAGGGTCTATATTTCTGTCTAGCCACAGGCCCTACCCATCTGTGCCTCTATTAAAAGTAACAGTTTTGTCCATGGCCTGGCCATTTAGAAATAGAGCTTAAGAACATATGAAAAGAATTATCAGTATAACTTAAGTATTATATCTACTCTGAAAGGCTGTTGCAATGGAAGGAAAAGAAAGTGTTCCTATAATTAATCATATTAGTAATGAGAAAAATAGTAAATATAACGATTTCACATGAGTACAGAATTTGAGAACTGGAAGGAACCACCACCACGTCCCCTTCAGTCCATATACAAAAGGAATTCCCACTATAAAAGCAGAAAATTTGTCATTCAGTCTCTGCTTGAACATCTGCAAGAAGGGACAACCCACTACCCCTCTTGATATCAAACCTTAATTGACCTCTTTGGATATTCTGTTAACTGCTCCTGGTTCCACCATCTGGGTCAAATAGAAAAAAATTGATTCTTCCTCTACAGGAAGAACTCCTTCAAATACTTGAAAAAACTTTAATATTTCCCCTGACTCTTCTCCAGGGTGAACGTGGTTAATTTCTCCAACTGATCTTCATCTGACATAAGACTAAAGGCATTTTCACATGCTGGTTGCACTCCTCTGGACTCTATCCAACTTACCAATGTTCTTTTTAAACTGTGGGTACCTGTAACTGAACATAATACTACAGATGAAGTACGACAAGAGCAGAGAGCATAGAGAAACTATCATCTCCCTTATCCCTTTAAGCTATTTATGCCCTCTCTTAATGCAGACCAAGATTGCTTTAGCTTTCTTGACTGCTCACACATACTGGGATTTCCCAGATTTTTTTTCAGAATAACACGCTTCCCCTATCTGATATTTGTGAAGTTGCTTAAATTTATCCCTGTTGAATTTCATTTTATGAGATGCAGCCGAGTGCTTTTGCCTGTCAAGATCTTTTTCAATCTTGACTCCAGTGTGTTATTAGCTACCCCTTCAAGTTTGGTATCATTTACAAAGTTCTTGAAAGGTGTAGAGGTCATTGTCTAAAATGAAAACAGCACGAGGCCAGGCACAGATCCCTTGATAACTGCATTGGAAGATGTCTTGACACATTGACATTGAACCATCAGCAACTCTTTGAGTCTGGCCATCCAACTAGGTCTGAAATCATCTAAATTATATTTTAATTAATTCATATATCTTCTTCACAAGAATAATATGAGATAATGTTTCAAAAGCTTTGCTAAATTCTAAACTGTATCTACAGAATCCTCCTAATCTGCTAGTTTAGTAACTTGCTAAAAAAGGAAATGAGATTATTCTGAGAATGATGAAGCATGCTGGCTTTTTGTAATACTTTCCTATCTAGATATTCACCAACTCTCTGTATTAATTCATTCTATAATTTTCCCCAGGAATCAAAGTTAAGAGGCTGTAGTTTATAGACTCTATCCCTTTTTTTTTTTTAATTGGAGCAATGTTTGTTTTTACCAATCTTTTGGTACCTCTCATGTTTTCTATGATCTTTCACATATCACTAAAAGTGACTTTGCAATCACACCAGCCACTTTTTCAGGGCCTATAGGTATAGCTCATCTGAGCTAGATGACTTGAATTCATCAAAGTCAACTAGGTCCTCTCCTACTCTGTTCTTATTCATCTTGGTATCTTTTAGTTACTTTTGTCCCATCATTTCCAGTGTGTTCATCTTCATGGCAGAGAAAATAGAAATTAAAAAAAAGTTATAGATAATTTCAATAGATGCTAAAAAGGCATTTGAAGGTAGGCATTCTAGATGAAATTTATTTCAACACTTTATGACTTCATTGATTTGAGTAGTCCCTTCATTAACCAGATTATTGTTGTTCAGTTGTGTCTGATTTTTTGTAACCCCATTTGGGATTTTCTTGGAAAAGACACTGGAATGATTTGCACTTTCCTTCTTCGGTTCACTTTATGGATGAAGAAACTGAGGCATACAGGGTTTACTGACTTGCCCAGAGTCATACAACTAGTAAGCGTCTGAGGCCGAATTTGAATTCAGGTCTTTCTGACTCCAGGCCCAGCACTGTATCCATTGAGCCACCTAGATGCCCAACCAGATTACAAACTCTCTGTACCTTGGTTGGATAGGCTTCATGACATAAAACAAAACAAAACAACAACAACAACAAAAGAAAAAAAACCTTCACCTTTTAGATAAGTCTGGTGATGAGCCTCTTCCTGGTTAGCTCTGTTGGTCCCTAAAAGATAGACATACAGTTCACTGGAGGACTCATATTTAGACCCTTCCAGAGAATTCAGTTCCATAGCATAGCCTTTAAGAATCCAGACGGCAGAGAAGGAGTTGAAGGAGTTAACTGTGGAGGATTGTTTTTCTTAATCTTTAAAGAGTTAACTATTTAAGACCAAGAAGCAGCATTGTACTCAATTGAGGCACATTCCTTTTTAAAAACAATAAAAAAACAAAGATTATCCTCATCACCCCATGATTATATATGATATCCCAAAAGTCTTAGTGTACTTTTAAACTGCACTAAGCTTTAGTAGTTTAAAAGTGCAAACTTTTGAGACACTACAGTACTAGAAAAGGCATAAAGAAATATAATGTCACTTTTTCAGATGACATGATTGCATACCTAGAAAATCAAAATAAATCAGTCAGACATTAATAGTAGTAACAAATTAGTTAAGTTGTTGAAACATATAAGATAAATTCACAAAAATCAATTGCATTCCTATAAACTAGTGACACATCTAGACTGATAACAAAAACTATTAAGCACTTAGATATTAGTTTAACTTAGGACACAGGAGATTTATTCCAAGAAAACTATCTTAATGGGAGAAATAAAGGAAAACATGAATAAATGGAGAGCTATGACTAGCTCCTGGCCAGAAACATTAATATCATAAATATGACAGTACTCCCAAAGCTAATATATAGATATATCAATAAAGTTTCTGTGTGATATTTTGTAGAAATTGATAAACTGATAGTCTAGTGATTACTGGGTTTAGAAACATATTACAAAATGACAGTTATCACAAGCATATGGTATTTGGGTTAAAAAAAAATTGATCAGTAGAATAGAGATTCCAGCAACAGATTTAAACTGTATTAATAACTTGATATATGAAAAACCAAATGCAACACAAACAGTGGCCAAAAAAATCACCATTTGATAAATGCTTTGGGGACAATTGAATTCATATGCTGCAATAAATTCCAGATGTGTCCAAGAGTTAAACAGTTTTAAAAAATCTGTTAAAACAACAGAAGAAAATGGGATAACATATTTATGCCATTTATATAGGGGAAAATAAATTCAGCACTATTAAAGAAATGGAAGGTAGATATCATAAAAGAAAAGAGTATTAGAGTGACTGAGCATCTGTCCATCTAATCCAAACGTAGGTCCAGAGTGGTAACTGACTTTCCCAAGGCCAGGTAGGTGGGAGCCAGCAGCAGATGAAGGAGCTGAACATTATTACTCCCTTTACTCTAAATCCCATAGTGTACTATAGCCACAAATATGTCTAAAAATAAGATGTAGTTATACAATTAAATCTATATTAATAATATAAATATCATTAAGAACCCAACAGAATGAATGAGAAAAAAATACTAAAAAAAAGTTCCATGTTTATTATTCAAAGTACATAAAAAATGATACAAACACATGAGTATCTAGAGCCTGCTTGATTAGTGGTCAAAAGAGATGAACAAACAGTTGTCTATGTAACTCTTGTGTCCATGACTCATATGAAACAAAGGGCTTGGATGTACTTGGAGGGGGATCACTCACTTCTTTGACTCCTTTTTTTTGCCTCCCCCCCCCCCACCAGAATGAGAATGTCATGACACCTTCCAATGTGTTGCTGCCAGATTCTGTGCTAATAGCTTAGCATTTTTGTAGCAAACTGCTTTGTATGAGTTGTCTCATTTGATCCTGACAGGGATTTTTACCTGTCCAGGAGTATAACAGCTATTAAGTATCTGAGCCAGAATTTGAATTTCTGGTCTTCCAGACTCCTGGGACAGTGAGGTGGTTCAGTGGACATAGTGCCAGGCCTGGAGTCAGGAATACCTGAGTTAAAATGTGGCCTCAGGGGAGGGGAACCCATGGGCTCAAGGCCACATGTGGCCCTCTAGGTCCTCAACTGTGACCCTTTGATTGAATCCAAACTTCACAGAACAAATCCCTTTAATAAAAGTACTCCAGACTCTAATGAAAGGATTTGTTCTGTGAAGTTTGGATTCAATCAAAGGGTCACAGTTGAGGACCTAGAGGGCCACATGTGGCCTCGGCCACAAGTTCCTGCCCCTGCCTCAGATGCTTACTAGCTGTGTGACCTTGGGCACATCACTTAATTGTTTTTGACTCACTTCCTCTTCTGTAAAATGAGCTGGAGAAGGAAATGGCAAACTACTCCAGTTCTCTGCCAAGAAAACCTCAAATGGGATCACGACAAGTCAGACAGGATTGAAACAGCTGAACAACTTCCTGACTCCAGTCATTGAGCCACCAGTTGCCAACGATTTGCTTGATTCACAAACTTCAAAGAATCTAAAGGTTTCTCTGTTACCAGCAAAAAAACCCCAAATATATGTCATGGAATGTAATAACCGTCCCATAGCCCCTTCCCAGGTGCCTAGTGGGCCTTAGGCACTTGTAGGAGCTCTTCTGTCCTCTCCTTCTAGCTGACAGTGACATCATTTGTTCCTGCCTGGTTCCTCAGGCATTCTCCCTTCCCTCCCGTCTTGTCCTTCCATCTGAAATTCTCTGCACCTCCCAGGAGTGTAGGGAGGCACCTTTAGATTGGAGAGACTCTGCTAATCCTGTGGCTTCTGCTGCCTTTGTTCTGTGGCCTTATGCACCACTCCCTGCCCTACTGGAGAAAATATCTATGAACAAAGTGGAGATAATTACATTGGGAAGGGCTAGGAATGAGGTGGGTTCTGGAGATGCTTCTTGTAGCTGATGGGATTTTAGCTGAAGGGAACCAGTCAAGTCAGGAGTCAGAGGGGAAAAGGAGAATGTTCAGGTGTGGGGGACAGCCAGAGAGTATCAGGAGATCAGGAGACCTAAGTCACTTTCATGAAGGCTATATGGCAGGGAATGAAGTGAAAAGAAGACTGGAAAGGCAGGAGGGGCCTAGGTTATGGAGAACTTTGAATGTCAGGTAGAGCATTCTATATTTTATCGCGGAGGCAGTAAGGAGCTACTGGAGTTTATTGAGCTAGGGTGACAGGATCAGACTTGTACTTTAGGAGAAGTCACTTTTGTGGTTGAATGGAGGATGGAGTAGAATGGGGAGAGCCTTGAGGCAGGCAGACCCACCAGCAAGCTGTTGCACTGGTCCAGGCATGAGGTGATGTGGGCCTTCACTAGAGTGGTTGCATTGTCAGAGAAGAGAAAGGGCAAATGCTAAGGAATCCACAAGATCATGGACCTCACAACGTTAAATAACTACCTTGACAGTAAATTGGATCAAAATGAAATTCAGGATGTGAAACCAGTTTCCTCCCAGCATTTGGTAGCACTTTTTCTACCCATACCAGTATTTTGCACATATCTAATCCTCTTCAGTGCTCCCAGTTCATAATTTACCATCTTCCCTAATCCCCCAGTGTCCCTTCTGGCTCCTTAGTTTGTCTGGGATCAAAAATTACTCAGATCAGTTTATCCCTTCCTCCAGGATGGGGTGATTGGCCCAGGAGAAGTAAGGCAAAAGGGGGCAGGAGAAACGAATTTTGGGGGGATGAGAGGAGAGCTAAACAAGTTAGTGACAGGCCCAGAAAAAGTTGCAATTTCCAATAGGTGAGAAAATAACAGGCAACAAATCTAGAGAAAATCCATACCCTCACTGACAAAGAAATGCAAATTAAAACAACTTCACAGTGCTGTTATATACCAATTTAACTTATAAAAAATAAGCATCCATCATTTAACAATGGTGAAATAACTACATCAGTTTTATCAATGGCATTATACATGGTTTCAATATTTCTGGATATTGTTTAGCATTATATAATAGCTAAAAAGAAGCATTCGTATTCTTTATTATATCAATTCTCCCTTTGAGAATAAGACCCAAGGAAATGACCCAAAAGGAAAATAGATATGAGATTTGGGAAAAAAAGGAAAAGAAATCAACAACATACTAAGCAATAGAGGAATGACAAAGGAAAACTGTATGGTACATGAACATAAAGTAATACTATGTCTAGTAATACTGTATATATGTGTAGACATATATGATAGGTGGAAATGTCTATGAAATAACAATTAAATGAAAAAAATTTATCAACCATTTACTTTGTGCGAAGCAATAAAAGCAGGACACAAAATAGTACTGCACACATTGATTATATTAAAAAGTACATATTTATACAGTAATGATATAGTAATGATAAGAGAAGCTAGAATAGTTAGAATTTATTATTCATTAGTGTTGTTTAGTTGTTTCAGTCATGTCTGAGTCTTTGTGACTCCATTTTGGGGTTTTCTTGGCAAAGATACTGTAGTGGTGTGTCACCTCCTTCTCTAGCTCATTTAACAGATGAGAAACTGAGGCAGAGTTAAGTGACTTGCCCAGGGTCACACAACTAGTAAGTTTCTGAGGCCAGATTTAAACTAATTAAGATGAATTTTCCTGATTCCAAGCCTAGTTTTATGTGTTTTAATTTTTAGAATAGCCATTTTAACCCTCTTAATAAGAACCAAATTTATTTTTCTGTTTTCTACATATGGGTAATTTAAAATGTACTTAAACATAGACTCTGTTAAGTGATCTACACAGTTCATGTCTTTCAGGAGTTTACAATCTAAGTATATAGACCATTTTTGGTACTTGATATTTCTTATTGATTTTGAAATTTATTTTGTGACTTACAGTTGGACATATCGTTCATATAAACCTCTTAGAGAAACATAGTTATGCTGAATTAAGAAAATGTACCAAACCCTGGTGTGGGAGTATGTTTGTTCTTCATATTGCATTGGTCCAACAAATATTTTGTTTCTTTCCCCAGGGAATTGACACCATAAAAAAAAATCCATTTTGACCCTTAATATTATGTCTTATAGGGGCAGCTAGGTGGCGCAGTGAGTAAAGCGCCGGCCCTGGAGTCAGGAGGACCTGAGTTTGGATGCCTCCTCAGACACTTAACACACACACACACACACACACACACACAAATTAGCCGTGTAACCTTGGGCAAGTTACTTAACCCCAATTGCCCTCCAAAAAGGAAAAAAAAAATATGTCTTATAAAAGTCTTCCCTGCCCTGCTGCAAAAAAAAAAAAAAAAAAAAAAAGTGCTGGGATTAAATTGGCTTCCAGACCTAAATTCTCTACCTGGAACCAAGTGTTTTCTCTCCTCCTAACTTGTAAGGCTAAAATGAAGACTAGGTAGAATAATTAATGCAAATCCTAATTTATTTGCAGCTTTACAAGCTACACTTTTTGTACGTCATCCAGAAACTGGGAAATTGTTGGTTAATTTTGATCCCAAAATTTTAGAAATTGTTCGAGAAACTAAATGCATGATAAAGATGAAACTGGAAGTACCAGACCCAGCAAAAAGACTGTTAAAACTAGAAGCTAAGTTGAAGTCAAATAAACTCTATTTACAGGTAATGTAGAAATTATTTTTACTCAGTTTTTGAAGAAGATATTTTTCTTTTAAAGCAAGATGCTTTAATATATGTTGGATATAGCTTAATGAGCTATGTTCTCGAACTATCTTTTATCTGGTATATCTATATTAATTTTATATGCAAAGAGAAATTTATGTTGCCTTTTTATGACTAAGTTGACTATTGGCCACGTGGACAAACTTGGTAATAACTTTGTAAAACAATAAATAGGAAAAAATAAAATTGAGATAGAGGTTGGGGAAGAAAAAAGGAAGAGTGAGATGGACAGATACCAGAAAAAGAATTTTGGAGGGTGAAACTGCCAATGAAGCAAATAATGGAAGGACTTTCAAAATATCCCCTTATATATGAGAAAGATCAACTTTTTCCTCATTATGCCTAAAAGGCACAAATCTTCAATTCATAGGAAAATGCTTTTTATATACTATGATGGAAGTGTTATATACTGTTGAAAAGATAGAGGAATGAAATTCACAGCAGCAGAATAAAAATGAGGAAGATAGTTGCCAGAAAGAGAAGCAGAAAGAGAATCTTTAGTGAAAGTAACATAAATAAAATTTTGTAAAGCTAAATTCATGCATGGCAGAAAAGACAAAGTCAAGATTTTCAAACCTTACAGCACAATTTCCAAAAAATTAAACTTAGCAAATTGAAGTCAGATATATCAAAATTTAATTTTTAATACAGTCCCTTCCTTTGAAAATTATACATGGGTACAATTCTGGAATGCTATTTGGGTAACTTATTCTGGAAGAAAAATGAACAAAATATGGGAAAGTGGGACTTAAAATTACATAAAGAAAGAAATATTTGTCAGAAAAGGTAGAATCAAACAGCAGCTTGCTTAGCTTCTGTTCACAAAAATTAAAGAAGTTTTCCTGGTTCTATGATTAGCAGAGCAAAATGTACACAGTCACACACACACACACACACACACACCCACACCCACCCCAGAGGGCACTGATAAGCCATGACTTTGAAATTGATGGGCATCCATATACAGTCTAGAGGGCCTCCCAATAATGATCTCCATGGCTTGTTCACAACCTTCCTGAAGATTTCCCTTGGCATTCTGGAGTCTAATTTATTTTGCTTCCCAACAGAGAGCATTCAGCTTTCCTGCCAGCACTCAGGCAAACAAAGAATTAAACATAAATGAGATAAGGTTTATCCGAGGTAGTAAAGAATGTGGGGAAGACTAAAATGTGAGTTGTTAACATGGCAGTAGGGAAAGTCCCTCATTGTGATCCCACTTCCCATTATCTCTTCAAGTGACTGGGGCCAGACAATACACTCTGAGAAGCCCTCAAGAAATCACTAAAAACACTGGAGAAGGGAAGAAATAAAGCTGGAAGTGAATGTTGGAAACCCTTTCACAATGGCAGACTAATATGCCCATTGCCAAAGGAAAAAAAAAGTGAAGTGAGAAATACAGGTTAAATTTAAAAAGTAAAAAAATACAAGTTGGGAATCATGGAAAAACAATACGTCAGTAAGTCATGATTTGTTGATACTTCTTCCACCAAGGCAAATTGTAGCCTTTCCTCACCTTAATAGGCTACCTTTGAGGGTTGCCATAGTAAAAAATAAATACTATACACCATAGACATTTTTTTGAGGAATAATAAATTTTGCATTCTGATTTGACTAAATATGATTATGATACAACTCTTTTTAGCATTTGGCAAAATTCTACCAACACAGCCATTTTAAATGTGAAGAATTATAAGAATTTTTAATTGGAGTCAGAAAGGTCTGTTGCCAGGACTTTTCGCTCATTAATTTTTTTCGTGCTCCATTTTCTTTCTTCCTAAAGTTCTAGTCCATTTTTGGTATCTCTGGAATAGATGCTGTTAAAATCTTATTTAGAATAAGCTAGAACCATTTATCATTTACCATCCAATCCCTTGGACTAGGAGCTATGCGAGCTAAGGGGGCAAACCTTGGGGGTAGCTATGAACACAGAGTATATGGAGGAATCAATGATCAGTGCTCCATGACTCAGCAGTGCTGATGGAAATTTCTATAAGCTCAAAAGATATATTTTAAGACCTGGCAATTTTGGCTGAATATTTTCTGTTTCCTTAAAGAGTAGTTGACCAAGGCTTTTGAGAAGATTCTGGAGATTAACAGTAGAAGGTATCTCTTAAGGTTCAAATTCATCTTCCACTCCCTATCATTATTAATTATTAATAATAATTAATTATCAGTACTAATAAAAAATGAAGTGATAATGAAAACAGACCAAATCACCTTTCTGGCTCCACAATCAGTAAATAACTATTAAACCTATTTTTAAAAAGTGTCTCAAGGAGCTTCCATTTTTCAGTGGAGATAACAAATATGTCTATAATTATATGCAGAATGAACACAAAGAAGAAAATCCAGATAAATACAAAGTGGTTTAGGGAAGAGGACACTAGGAGTCAGGGGGAGATCAGGAAAGGCTCAGTGACAGAAGATGGTGCTTAAGCTGCATCTTGAAGGAAGAAAGGGATTCATTTGCTTTGGTGGTGAGGATGGCTTGGCTCCTGAAAGGCTTTGGAAACAGGAGATGGAGCATCAGGAGACTGACAGAGAGAAATTAAAATTACAAAGAACTTACAATTACAAAGCTTTGGGTCCACTATTTCCAGCCTCTAAGACTATATCCCTAGGGAAATAAATGCAAACAAGGAAAACCAGTTTATACAAGGATACTCTAAACAGTACTATTTATATAGTAAAACATGGGAAAAATCAAATGCCTGATCTCGTGGGTGAAGCTCAACAAATTGTAACAGCATTGTGTGTGTGTGTGTGTGTGTGTGTGTGTGTGTGTGTGTGTGTTTTCTTATTACAGCATGTGGGTTTAATTCTGGTTCTTCTGTTTATTTACTGACATTGATCCAATAACTTAAACTGGTCCTCAGTTTGTTCATCTGTGAAATAAGGGAGTGAGACTAAATGACCTCTAAAATACTTTTTAGTTAAATCCTATGTTCTGTTAAGATATTGTACATAACTAAATCCAGAGTTACTTTTGCTGCTTTTGCCTTATTTCTCTCGGCCTTTGAGGCTACTAGGTGGCACAGTGAATACTGACTAGAGTCAGGAAGACCTGAACTCAAATCAGATTTCAAGATATTTACTAGCTGTGTGACCCTAGAAAAGTCCCTAGACAACCCTTATATGCCTCAGAGACAATAATACCTACCTTCAAGGATAGTCGTGAAGATCAAACAAGATAATATTTTTATATCCCTTAGTAGTCTGCCTGGAGCATAGTGGGCACTTAATAAATTCTTATTACCTTCTCTTCCTTTCACTCTGCCCCTGCCCTATTTCCCTGCATGGGCTCCATAGCATGGATTGCTTTGCTGGTAGTAGGTTTTCAAAAAAAGTGGTAAGTTATACATAGCTCTCATTTACATAGCACTTTATATTTTATAAGATGTTTTTGTTGTAAGGGATTGAGGGACAAAGTTATTGCTCCCATGTTACAGATGAAGAAACTGAGGCTCAGAGAGATCATATGGTCACATAGCTAGTAAGTAGATAGAAAGGACCTGAACCCAGGTCTTCTGAATCCAATGCTTTTTCCAAAACACTGCCTCCAAAAAGTCTGTCAGATGGCAGGCATATCAATACTTTACATTGCTTTGTCTTCTCCTCAAGATATTAGTTGTTGTTATCATATTTCTATAAACCTTCTAGGAGCCATATCCAACCAATGAGGCTGGAAATCTATCATCAGTTGCTTTGTCATACTCCCACTATACCACCAGGGACCATCTTTTCAAGTTTATATTGAATCTGTTACTTTTCTGTGATTGATTGACCATCACATACTATCTTGGTTGTAATTAGGTCATTGGTAGATACTACTGCTTAAGACTGAATCCCTATAATTTATGTAAAAATCAAACAGTCCTCTAAATGATCAGGCAGAAGACTAAGCAAGCTAGCTGAAATTGTAGTTACTCTCCGCAGAAGCTTAATTTATACTCATCAGTAAGAACTGATTTGTAAGAACTTTTATATTCTTTTAGATTTTTATAAGAAAGTTAAATATAGAAATGTTTATAGAAAAAATCAAAATAAAATTAATAAATTAATATACAATTTGCTATTTTAACTCTTAATAGGGTCTTCTGCATTATTATGATGAACTATGCCAGGAAGTACCTACTGTGTTTGTTAATTTGATGGCACCCAAAATGAAAAAGGTTGGTTATCCTGAAAGCATACTAAAACAAATATAAAGTATCCTTTAACTGTTGGCAGCAGTTCGGTGTTGTATAGTTTATCTATTTTAGAGAATCTATATTTGCACTGAGGAAAAACTTTAAAAGCCCTTTGGAATACATTCCCTTCTAGCCCATTTGTAGTGCCTTACAATGTATAAAATAACTATATGTGTACTGTGTTTGGAGGACAATACAGTCCTAAATACCATGGAACTTTAAAAATCCAACATAATATATATTTGAATATATACATATATATGCATATATGCACAATAATCAGTTAAAGAGAGTAGTGAGAAATAACCAGGAAATACAAAAAAGTGATCTTCAATAAAACGGAAGGTATTTATTTTACAAATAAAGACGATGTAGCATTTTCTATAAATACAGATGTATTAGTAATGGAATGTTTTATTTTTTGATCTTTATAGGTAGAATCTGTGTTGAGACAGGGATTAACAATATTAACATGGTCATCTCTAACACTAGACAGTTTCTTTCAAGAAGTTGATTCAGTTATGAATATGTTTAATCAACTTTTAAAAAAGGTATGTTCCCGATGTTATATAAATAAAATAATATTTGTATTTGATTTAGAATATGATTAATATTTTATAAATTTATTACATCTGCTTAAAGGTAAGGTTTCTGCCTGAAAGTGAATCTCACTAAATTAAAAATAACATTTTCCATATATTTCATCTACTGTTGTGCTGAGTATTTGTAGGATTTAGGTTTTATTTTGAGCATTTCTTCAAATTAAGAGGTTTCTTATGTATAAGATGTAAGATTTACATGAAAATACTGTCTGAGAATTGTTTCTTTTATTGGTTATATGTTTTTTCTTCTCTAACCATATTTGTAGAGTATGATACTTAACATGTACTTAATGAATTTTTATTGTTGTGGCCATCACCAAGCCTTCTCTCAGGTGACATTGTTTCTTAAATAATGCCCAACTCACCAATTCTTCCCCCCACTTTCATTTGTTATTGTTGTTGTTTAGTTTTTAAGTTATGCCCAACTCTTCATGACCCTATTTGGGGTTTCCTTGGCAAAGATGCTGGAATGGTTTGCCACTTCCTTCTTCAACTCATTTTACAGATGAGGAAATTGAAACAAATGGAGTTAAGTAGCTTGCCCAGGGTCACACAGTAAGTGTCTGAGGCCAAATTTGTACCCAGGAAGACGCCACGCCAGACCTGGCACTCTATCCACCTTGCCACCTAGTTGCTCTTTCATGTACCTTGAAAAATTCCGTCTCTTATATGAAGCTTACCTCAATTGTTTTTAGCCTTAGAGACACTGGAAACAAGTCATTAAAATGTATAGGGATGTGTGACAGCACTTTAAAATGCATTAATATTGAATTTAGTGGAAAGAACACCAGATGTCCGTTATGTTTAAAATCCATATCTGTGATTTCATCAGTGTGGAGAACTCCTAGAATAGAAACTCTTTGGTATGAATCAAGAATTTAGCTATAAAGGACTGGGACTGAAATTAGGAATATCTCAGTTCAAATTTTGTCTTAGACTTACTAGCAGTGTTACTCTGGGCAAATCACTTAACCTCAGTTTGCCTTAGTTTCTTCAATTGTAGAATGGGGATAGTAATATCACCTACGTCTCAAGGTTGTTATGAAGATCATATTGGATAATATTTGTTAAGTGCTTAGCACAGCGACTGACACCTTTCCCTTTCTCTTTTCCTTCCCATCTGTACATTGTGGTCTCAGAATGCTGTCCAGGGGATACAGATTTATATAGCTTGCCTATTTCCCCACAGCCAGTATGTATCAGAGGCAAATCTTTAGCCTTTGATTCCAAGGTCAGTCCTCTGTTCCCTAGGCCACATTTTCCTATCTTACACAGCCTACTTGTGTAGGTGGGGGTTAAATCATTTCAGTTCCTTGGGCCTGTTTCCTTATATGTAAAATTAGTTTGATTGACTAGATTACTTCTAAGGGTTTCTTCCTGCTCTAAATTCTATGAAATATTGATCTGGTGTTACCAAAATTATGTTAGTGAAATCTCATTATGGCCTTATTCCATATTGCAGTTTTGGAGTATGAATATATAAGCAGTAAGCATCTAAACAAAGGTGAGGGTCTTATTAGGAATGGATAATTGCAAGAGGCAAGGTTTAAAAAATAGAATGACCGTGAATGGGTCATAGGTCACACGGATTTCTAGCATGATAGTCATAGAATGGGGTTAAATGTATTTCTGTTTTTCATTCTACTTTATAACTTCTTTGGTGATATATTATAATGCATTGGTCATGAGTAGAGACAGACACATATAAGGCTTCTAGTTGCAAATTTCTACATTAATTTACAATCTGAATGTTAAAAAAAACAAACAACAGACACATAGACAGTACTAAAAGAACCAAAAGTGTTTTATTAATGAGGTCCCTCCCTTTTCTGTAGGTCAATGACTTATGTGAAATGCATATTGATGCAGTTCTAAAAGAAATAGCAAAAACATTATTAATTTCTCTGCCAGAACATAGTGCAGCCAAAGTAGAAGATATGTTAACTCTCAATGAGGTAGGTATCATACTTATCACATTATTAAAAGATGTTACATGAATGTAACCTTGCAAGTTAAGATAGAAATTTGCAATATAAATTTTGGGTGTGAAATTGACTCTGCTTTATCTACAGTGCCTAGCACAAAGACTTGTGTATAATAGGCCTTTCACAAATGTTTGTGGGATTGGATTGGATAGTGATATGGCTACATCTCATTCTCCCCCCCTGCCCTTCTCTTGCATTTCTTTTAATTATCGAATGTTTCTTTTCTATGTTTCCTTTATTTTTCCTTATTACCTCTTTTGACCAACCATTTCATCATTTTTTCCTTCTATCTAATATCTAATTGTCTCTTTAATTTCCTCTTCATGTACTTTGCAACTTTTTTTTTTCTGTTCAGCTGTGTTGATATGATTATGAACCTCTGTGTATGACAAGTAAAACTGACAAAGGTCAAGGGCTTTGGGGCATAGAGCTTTTCCTTTTTCTTCCTCTGATAGTCAGGGAATTGCTAGAAGAAGCTTTGACAACTACACCTTTGACCATAAAATTTTTACTGATCTGACACAGTATGAAAGTGACACTCCTCTCACTCCAGTTTTATCCAGTAGAGATAATTGCATTTCTGTAAATTATAAAAATAAACGCTATATAAATATGAACTATTATTAGTATTAAAAAGAAATTTAAATTATTATGTTTGTAGCAGGTATATCATATTAACATGTATATGTAAATAACTAAAAATAAATTTCATTGTTTGATAGCATTACACAAAGGAATGGGCTGACATATTGAACCACAAGAGCAGACATGTAGAAAAAGCTGTCATTGAACTTCTGTCAATATTCGAGTCAATTTATGAAGTTACAGATCCTAGGAAAACTACAAAACAAGCAACAGGTAATTAATCTCTAATGGTAAGAGAGAAAAATTATGGGAATTGAGACTTTTGGATCATTTTTCCTTTACAACTTAACAAATTGTTAGTTCTAGTTAATTTTATTGAAAACTATAAATTTCATAAAATTTTAAACTCTCTTAAGGGTAGGTACCATTTTTTAAAAAAGCAATTGGGGTTAAGTAACTTGCCCAAGGTTACTTTTGTTTTGTGTGGGTGTTAAGTATCTGAGGCCAGAACCAATCCTGGGTTCTCCTGACTCTGGGGCTGGTGCTCTTACTCACTGTGCCATCTAGCCACCCCAGTACCAAGTTTTTTGGTAGTCATATAAAACATTTCCATATGAGTCATATTGCAAAAGAAAATGTAGACAAAAAAGCCCAAGAAAAAATAAAGAAACTTTAAAAAGTAAGCTTTAATTTGCATTCAGACTCCATTAGTTCTTTATCTGGAGTTGGATAGCATTTTTCCTCATAAGTCCTTTGGGATTCTCTTGGATCATTGTATTGCTGAGAATAGCCAAGTCAATTACAGTTGATCATTGTATGTACAATATTTTCCTAGTTCTTCTCATTTCACTTTGAATCATTTCATGTCAGTGTTCCTAGGTTTTTCAGAAAGCATCCTGCTCATCATTTCTTATTGCACAATAGTATTCATCACAAGCATATACTACATTTTGTTCAGTCATATACCAGTTGATGGACATCCCCTTGATTTTCAAATCTTTGCCACCTCAAAAAGAACTGTTATAAATGTTTTTGTGCATATAGAGTCTTTTCCCTTTTCTTTGATGTCTTTGGGATACAGGCTTAGTAGTGGTTAAAAGGGTATGCTCTGTTTTATAGCCTTTTGGGCATAGTTTTAGATTGTTCTCCAGAATGTTTGGATCTGTTCACAACTTCACCAGCAGTGCATTAGTGTCCCTATTTTTCCACATCCCTTCCAACATTTGTCATTTAACTTTTCTGTCATATTAGTCAATCTGATAGGTGTTGAGGTGGTACATTAAAGTTGTTTTAATTTTCATTTCTCTAGTCAAGAGTGATTTAGAACATTTTTCTTATGACTATAGATAGCTTTGATTTCTTCTTCTGAAAACTACTTGTTCATATTCTCTGACCATTTATCAGTTGGGGGATGATTTGTATTCTTATAAATTTATCTCAGTTCTCTATATATTTGAGAAATGAGAACTTTTTCAGAAAAACTTACTATGAAATTTTTTTCCCAGTTGTCTGCTTTACTTCTAATCTTTTTTTTTTTTTACTTCTAATCTTGGTGGCATTGATGTTCTTCATGCAAAACTTTTTAATTTGATGTGATCAAAAATTGCCCATTTACATCCCATAATGTTCTCTTTCTCTTGTTTTGTCATAAATTCTTCCATTATCCATAAATATGACAGGTAAAATATTCCATACTTCTCTAATTTGCTTATGACATTAGCTTCTTTGTCTAAATCATGTACCCATTTTTGACTACATGTCAGGGTATATGGTCTGAGATGTTTGTCTATACCTAGTTTCTGCCAAACTGCTCTCTAGTTTTCCCAGCAATAGTGAGTTCTTATCCTAAAATCTTGGATGTTTGGGTTTTTGAAACACTAGATTACTATAGTCTTACACATCCACACATCCTGTGTATTCTGTACTTAATCTGTTCCACTGATCCACCACTTGATTTCTTAGCTAGTATCAGATTGTTTTTGATGATTACTGCTTTGTAATACAGTTTGAGGTCTGGTACTGCTACTTTGTAGTGGTATACCTTCTTTAACATTTTTTTCATTGATATGCTTTATGTTCTTGTCTTTTGTTCTTCCAGATGAATTTTGTTATTATGTTTTGAGCTCTATAAAATAATTTTTGGTAGTTTGATTGGTGTGACACTGAATAAGTAAGTAAATTTAGGTAGAATTGTTTTTATTATTTTGGTTTTACCTACCCATGAGCAATTAGTTAAGATTTCTCCAGTTGTTTAGATCTGACTTTATTTATGTAAGTAGCATTTTGTAATTGTGTTCATATAGTTACTGGATATGTCTTGGCAGGTAGACTCCCAAGTATTTCATATTGTCTGTAGTTGTTTTAAATGGAATTTCTCTTTCTTATCTCTTGCTGCTGGACTTTTTTGGTAATTACAAGAAATGCTGGTGATTTATATGGATTTATTTTATATCCTTTTACTTTGCTGAAGTTGTTAATTATTTCAACTAATTTTTTAGTTGATTCTCTAAGGGTACCATTATATCATATGTAAAGAGCGATGGTATTCTCATTGCCTATTCTAATTTCTTCAAATTCTTTTTCTTGTCTCATTGCTATAGGTAGCATTTTTTGAACAATAATGAATTATTGTGATAATGAGTGATAATGATCATCCTTGCTTCAACCTTAATCTTATTGGAAAGGATTCTAGCTTATCCCCATTACAGATAATGCTTGGTGATGGTTTTAGATAGATATTACTGATAATTTTAAAGAAGACTGTTTATTCCTATGCTTTCTAATGTTTTTAATAGGAATGAGTTTTGTATTTTGTAAAAAGCTTTTTCTGAACCCGTGAGATTTATGTGAGATTATATGATTTTTGATGGTTTTTGTTATTGATGTGGTCAATTATGCTGTTAGTTTTCCTAATATTGAACCAGTTCTGCATTCCTGGTAAAATTCCCATCTGGTGTTAGTGTATGATCTTTGTAATATATTTCTGTAATCTACTTGCTAGCATTTTATTTGAAATTTTTTTGCATCAGTATTCATTGAAGAGATTAGCTTATAGTTTTGCTCTTCTTGGGTTAGGTATCACCACCATGTTTCTGTTGTAAAAGGAATTTGGCAAAGACTCCTTCTTTGCTTATTTTTCCAAATAATTTATATAGTATTGGAATTAACTGTTCTTTAAATGTTTAGTAGAATTCATTTTTGAACGTATCTGGTCTTGGGGATTTTTTTTCTTAGGGAGTTCATTTGTGGCTTGTCAGTTTCTTTTTCTATGATAGTGTTCCATTTCCTTTTCTGATAATCTGAGTGGTTTATTTTTTGTAAATATCTGTTTATTGAGATTGTCATATTTATTGTTATATAATTGGACAGAATAGCTCCTAATAATAATTTGTTTTCATTTCTTTTTTGTTGGTGGTGAATTTGCCCTCTTCATTTTTGATACTGGCAATTTGATTTTCTTCTTTCTTTAAATCAAATTAACCAATGGTTTATCTATTTTAGTGTTTTTTTTAAATAAAACTATTTCCTAGTTTTATTTATTAGTTAAATGTTTTTCTTAGTTTCAGCTTTATTATTCTAGCTTAGACACAAAGAAAAGGATCAGGCCTATCACAGAATATAATTACAGAGTAGAATCACCTATAGAGTGGAATAAGATGTGAAATACAGACTAGAGTAACCACATTGAATATATAATACCAGATCAATATCTACTTCTTTCAATTCATTGCAGACCAGCTGAATCTCTGAAATAAATTCAGAGATAAAGGGCTGTGATGTAAGCAATTACAGGACAAAATCAATTGCTGGTATATAGGATCAATAAAAATGATATAGAACTGGCCATGCAACCTTGAGCAAGTTACTTAACCCCAATTGCTTAAAAGCAAAAAAAAATGATATAGGATCAATTTTAATCTTCTCAATAAGTTAGTGAATTAATAGTGTATACACATTGATCTCTTTGTATGACTATCCCTTTTTTTTCTTATCAGAATCATTGGTGTTTATGTCATCAGAATTGTTTTCTTGGGAATATCACATCCCTCTTGTACCACTTTCCCATAAAATGTTAATCCATAGAATTCTACCTGTCCTTTCTCTTTACTTTTTGAAATTGACCCCCCTGAAATAAAGGGTATATCAGATTATCCCTGTATTTCCCCCTCATATTTTTCATGAATTTTGATATGATGTTATTGCATCCTCCCAAAATTCCCATAGATTCTGTTTTTGCAATTGATTTTTCCTTGTTTTTTGGAATTAGGGCTAGGATAGCAATTCTTTTGTCATTTTCTCTACCTTCTGAAGAATGAAATAATCATTAAAACTGTTAAAGTAGATGCTTTAGGTAGTTGCTTTATCAGACATATCAGATAGGCTATCTCAGGAATACTTTATCACATGCTCTTTTAATCCAGAAGACTAGCACCCAGCCTTTGGGAATCAAACATACCCATAGTTCTTGTGTCTGGGGTGGTGAGCTAGAACACGTCTATAGAGAAGAACCCACATCTAGGAAGGTTCCCTGAAAGCTCAACAAAAATAATTGTGCCCTTCTCAAATATTACAGCTTTGTCTGGGTCAGGGTTATTCTTTACAATCAACCAACTCTGCCATAAAGCTCTACCATACTGATGAATGGTAGGTTCTGCTCTTCTCCCTCTTTAAATTCCCTACAACATACCACCTCTGTGTACTCATAATGTCAATTCAAGACAGTTTATCTTTACTCACTATTCATGCTTTCCTATGGCCATGGTGTTGCTAAAGGTAAGTTAAGAATTTATCAGTTGCTCTACTCTAGCAGCTGTCCAAATATTTGAAGTTCCTATTCCTACTATAATGCACCGCCGCTAGTTTTGTGAGCTCTATTTAGAACTCATCATCTATTTCCTTGTTCTAGTTGAGTGGTCTGTAATATACTTACATTAGTTCTTATCTTCATTGAGTCCCATCTAAATGATTTCCATTATGCTCCTTACTTTAGTTCATTAATTTCCTCACATGGATATATTTCCTTGACATAGATAGATAGATGATAGATAGATAGATAGATAGATAGATAGATAGATAGATAGATAGATAGATAGATAGACAGACCACCCTTTTCCCTAATTTTTTTTCTCCTTTTGAATGACATACTTTTCCATTGCCACATTCTAGTCATGGTTTACATTCCCCAGAACTTTAGTGTTATCTCTATGGTCAAATTTATTTTTTTAAACTATTAAAAATATTTTTACTCAAATTTTGAACTATTAAAAAATAAAAGTCATATGTGAAAACTAATTAGGGTTTTTGATGTTTATTACATAATGTAATGTAAGATGTGGCTTGTCATCTAAGGATTATTCACTTAATTTAGTCAGCTTTACACCAAAAATAGCAAAAACATAATACTATAACTATGTTAACTTCAGAAAACCATAACAAAGATCATATACATAGTTTTTTCCAGCAATTCTAAAAAATCCCCTTATGGTATCTTTAAAAGATTAAATAATAAGTAATACTTTAACAGAAGATATTTATAAGAAAGAGCATAAAAATTAGAATGGTATGAAAACTATATAATATACTTTGTCATGGCCAGCACTAGGTAGTCTTATCCAATGATGAGGAATTTACTTCAATTCTGAAAGATTGGAATTCTGTGGGGTTTTGAGATTGATTTTGCCTTAGGTCCCACATTTGGATATACAGGGTGTCCTTGAAGTCATAGTGCACTTTCAAGCTGTTAGAGCTTGAAAAACTATATGATTTGTACTCATGTGCCTTTGGGGAGAAAAGTTTCAAGCACTGACACTTTAGGGACACCCTGTAGTATATGTCACATCTCCCAATCACTGTAAGACCCTTATTAATGTTCCTGACTGACCACTCTCCCCCGAGGCATTTCAGTGAGAATCAAATATAACACCAAGGAAGACAGAAAGGAAAACCTCCCAGACCACCAGAGCCAAACTATTAGAATTATATAGAGTCTTAACAATTTTCATCTCCCTTTTCTTATACATAGTACTATGTACTTGACTAAAGGTTTGGTTGATCTGAAAGCAGCTTGCTTAAATACCTACTGAATCTGGGTAACATATTTTAGATTATCTTGGCTCAGCAACTGTGGGCCACTCAGTACCCATGGTGGTTCCAGAGTTGGAGGATTGAGGAACGTGATGCTCGTAATTTATGATAGACTCTGAGTTACAGGGTGAAAAGTAGGAACTGAGTTTCTCCATCGCCCATGATTGTGGCTACCAGAATATGGAGATCTCATACAGGAAAACTTATGTAAGTATAAATTTTAAATAGGCACTTCTGGTTTTATAATATACAGTCATGTGCTTTGTAATTTTTATTAAATGGTTTTCCTTATAGAACAACATAAACATGTGGCTTTTGGAACTACGGGAGATGAGAGTGAAATTGCTGATGGTCAAACTAAAGAAGCTGATGATAATGAAAAGGAAGATGAATTTAAAAAGGTATTCATTGCTAAGTAAATAAATTCACAATTTATTGAATTGTAAATAACCCTAAATGTCAACTAGTGCCTTCCTCTCCCTGCCAGAGGGTCTAAGCTTGAACAGAATAGAAATGTTTAGGACAGGGTGAATAGGATTGTTTTTTCCCAGAAAAAATAAAACCCTTATAGGTTTATAAAGCATGACACATTTGTAAACACAAACATCCCCTAACAGTTAAGAAAAATCATCTTCCTTACATAGGAACAGGCTGTGAAAGGGATAAAAGTAAAGGACTTTATAGAGTACATTGCTGTGCAGTGAGGATGTGAGGACAGAGTATATATAATGTCCTGGTAAAGGAGATATGGGGACTGTTATACAGGTGAAATCTTGTTATAGGAAACTCTGTGGAATAGGAAAACTTCTCAGATAATTTTATTGCATAAGATGTTTTTTGAAATAAGCTAAAAAAGATGCTTAGTTTTACCTTTTCTCAGTCCTAGTTTTTTTTTTAATAATTCATAACCCAAATGATATCTAAGTGAAGATAGAAGAAGTGTTGAATTTCATACAATACCCCCATGGACCATCCTTACCTTGTTCTGTCCTTTGATGGGCAGCAAATTCCTCAGGAGTAAACAGTGTGAACATGACAGGTCTCCTCCTTCCCCCCAAAATGTAGCATGAGCTTATGCTCTGTCAATTGAAGCCTAGTATCCAAAACAAGGGAAATAATCATTTTCCCATGCTGTGGTTGTTCAGAACACAGCTAGAGTATTATATTTAGTCCTGGGCACAAAATAAAGGGAGGGCATTTATAAACTAGAACTCCTGAACAAGATGGTGAAACTGGAAGCCATAACACACAAGCTCTAAAATATTCATATTCTTTAAATGAATAATATTGCTATGAGTCATGAACCTCTACTACATGACAACCCTTCAAATGCTTGAAGACATCTATCGTGTCCCTCCCCACTTCCATCAGTTGTCTACAGGCTAAACATTCCTATGACATAGACTTAAAATCTTTACCATTTGAAGTCCTATCATGTGGAACAGAAATTAGGCAGTTTTTACTTGGCCCCTGAGATCAGAACTAGGAATATTGAGTGGAAGTTGCAGAGAGTTAAAATTCAGGCTTGATAGAATAAAGTTTTTTTTAATTATTAGTTAAAGCTGATCCAATGTAGAATGGACTGTTTGAGAAAGTAGCTGGTTCAACCTCACTGGAAATCTCCAAATGAGACTTGATGACCACTTAACATTAATATTATACAAGGCAAATGTTGAATTAGATGGCATCTAAGGTCCCTTCTGAGTCTCAGTTTCCGTGATTCTATGTTTATGTGAATATCCCCATATTTATATTATATCATCTATTTGTTTCTGTTATGCTGTACTGTCATAACCCTCTTTCTACTTCTTAAACTCTCATTCACTGCTTCCTTTGCTAGCTTCACCTTCTCCTTCCCCCACTTAAACATGTGTGTCACCAAGGTTCTGTTGTTAGGCCTCCTCTATACTACCTTGGTTTCAATTTTTATGTCTTTGCAAACTACTCCATACCTATATTTCTATCTCTGCTTTCTTCTAAGAACTCAATTCATGTATTTCCAGCTACCTGCTAGATATCTCTATATGAGTGTCCTATTTGTATCTCAACTCACTGTCTAAAACTGAATTTCTCTTCTTATTCCTCCTCCTAAAAACAAAAAAGAAGCCCTTGAAAAACAAAACCCTTGTTTCTTTCCCTTAATTTCTATATATCTTGTCATTCAGGCTTGAGACCTCAGAATTATCTTTGTACCTACCTAACCATTCACCCTTAGTTGATTTCCACTTCCTGTTGATTCTTCTTTAGTGATAGATGGCTCTATTGAGCCATAACTGTCTGAGGGTGACAGGCATGGCTTTTACTTTGGCAGCTGTGATGAACTTGAACCTATGATAATAGGTCAACAATAGTAATAATGGTAGTAATAATAATAATAGTAATAATAATGATAATAATAGCATTTATATAGTGTTTTGAAATTTGCCAAGCAATTTTCACAGTCATCCTATAAGGTACATGTTATTATTATTCCCATTTTACAGCTGAGGAAACTGAAGGTCAAAGATGATAAATTACTTGCCCAGAGTCATGTAACTAAGTTATGTATCTAAGGCAAGAGTCAAACTCAGATCTCCCTGATTCCAAGTCCAGCACTAGTGGAGTAGAAAGGGCAGAATTCAGGATCTAGCAATCAGATGTTTTTATTGTTCCAAACAATCAGTTTGAACCTCCTCTTGGAGGCTTGGTGAGATTCGTGGGCAGGTAGTTTAAAGTTAGTTGGATTTTAAAAAGTCAGGAAAGATTTCAGGAGAGAGGGCTATAATGTCAAACAGAATACAGAGGACTTTTTTTCCTTCAAAAAGGTTCTCCTGATGAAAGAGAACATTTTTCCTAGTTAGCCTAGGACACCTTGGTCTCCCTGCTTCTTGGGGTAGAACTCATTAGGTCTTAAAAGACCTTCATTTTGGGGCAGTGAATAGAGCACTGGCCCTGAAGTCAGGAGGACCTGAGTTAAAATCCAGCCTCAGACCCTTGATACTTAACTATCTGTGTGACCTTAGTCAAATCACTTAACCCCAATTGCCTTGACTTCCCCCCTCCAAAAAAATAAAGCCTTCATTTTTTATGGGAGCATAAGTTCTTCAGTCTTTCATGGTGAAAAACAAGAAATGGAAAAAGGAATAGATATCTTTCTTAAAGAAATTTAACTGATGTAAATTCATGTACAAAAGAGTAGAGAAATAGCTACAGTTTTCTCCATCAATGAAAATGGGTTCCTGCAAACTACATAAAGGAATAGAAATGGCAGAAAACAAAAATCAGAATTAATGAATGAAAAAGCAAAATGCTTATGGTATACAAAGTCCTATGCTATAAACTGAGGATACAAATAGAAAGGCAAGACAGACTTTGCTCTCAAAGAGCTTATGTTCTAATAGGAAGAAAAAAAATAGAGGAGGTTTTTGTTTCAAGTCAATTGAAAAGGCTCTGTTAGGGGACAGATGAAAATGAATTTTTTTTAATGTCATTTCCATTAATAAAACCGTATCCAATTTTGATGTTGAACCATTTGAAGATGCTAAGGACTTTAACAACAAGAGTTTTCTTTTCTAGATTTTCAGTATCTGTGACTTCTAACAAATCAGGGGCCACACCACTTAGAGATTTGGTTTCCAGATTCTATCTTCACGATAGTTTATTTCTAGCTTTAAGCAGTGTGTGTGGAAGGGGTAGGATAGGAGAGGCAATGTGTGGTGCTATTTCTAGGGTTCTTGGTCTCAAGGTATTGGATTTATTTTTTATTTTTTTAAATTTTTATTTATTTATTTTTTTAAAAGCAATTGGGGTTAAGTAACTTGCTCAAGGTTACACGGCCAGTTATTTCTGAGTATGGTGCTAAGTATTAGAGGCCGGATTTGATCCCAGGTCATCCTGACTCCGGGGCTCTTACTCACTGTGCTACCTGGCTGCCCCTGTCAAGGTATTGGATTTGAAGGGATATAGTGGTCAAGTTGGTGTTACTGATATGGCTAGCTCATATAGCATATACCACCTCCTGTGTCTGAGGGTACCTTGTCCACTCTCTTGGTAGAAGTTGTTTGACAGCTATTATTCATGGAGATAGTGGACCTCTTCCCCACAGGGTTGTTCTTCTATAGCAATGGGGCATAGACTGGAAGCAGGGACAGTGTGGTCTGGGTGTCATTACTATTCCTAGACTATTGGACTCGGTGCTGTCTCCATTGAAGTCTGAGAGTAGGTGGTAGTCATTTAGAAGAGCAGCTGGACCAGATCAAGTATACACAGAAGGAGGTCAGTGCTGAAGGCAACACAGTTTTGAGGGTATTGAGGTATTGTATTGATTCTCAATGAATTTGAAAGAAGGGAGGATACCATAGTCTTAGGGAAAAAAAACTCATACATTATTATCAAAAGGAGGGTAATGAATATAAATAGATAACTGATAGTTTTTGTCCTCATTTTATATCATTCAAATGTCTTCTGCCACTATCTCCTCCTTCACCTATTACATAAAAAGGCTCCTTTTATATAAGAAAGCTCCTTGGCAAGATAAACACATCTACATGCACAATTGATCCCTTTCCATCTCATCTCCTCCAACAAATTGCCTCTTCTATCAACCCATCTCCTTCACTAATTTTCACTTGTATCCCATCTACTGTCAGCTTTCCCTACCATCTACAAACATACCTGTGCCTCCCATTTTCAGAAACCCCTCTCTCTTATCCATCCATTCCTGCCACCATCCTGTATCTTTGTAAGCTTTGTGACTAAACTACTTGAGAAGGCTATCTGTATTAGGCACTTCCACTTCCTTTCTTTCACTCTCTTTTTAACTTTTTAACTCTTTGTAGTCTGGCTTCCAGCCTCATTTAACTGAAATCAACTCTCTCAAAAGTTAATTAAGATCTCTTAATTGCCAAATATTATAGCCTTTTTTCAGTCCCAATCCTTCTCGATCTCTCTGCACTGCACCGTTTCTCCTTGATGCTCTCTTTTCTCCAGGTTTCCATGACACTGATTTATCCTGATTTTTTTATCCAAATTTTGCCAATTTGGCCATTCCTTCTCAATCTCTCTTGTTGGATCTTCATCAAAGTCATACCTCCTAACCCTGAGTTTCCCTCAACACTCTGCCTTGAGTCCTCTTGTCTTTTTACTCTATAATATTCCACTTGATGATCTAATCAGCTCCTGTGGTTTCAATGATCATCACTATGCTGATGATTTCCAGATCTCCTTATCTGACTCTTCTTTCTCAGCCTCCAATTTTGCGTCTCTGACTGCCTATTGAATATATCAAACTGGACTGAGGGCATCTTTTGGTAGCTTGAGAAGGGAATAGGCAGATTTTGCAAGTGATATTTTATGTAGGCAGAACACGGTTTAAAAGTGATCCAGTCGGGGCGGCCAGGTAGCACAGCAAGTAAGAGCACCGGCTCCAGTGTTGGGATGACCTGGAGATCGAATCCTGGGCTCAAACACTTAGCACCCACCCAGAAACACCTGGCCATATAACCTTCAGCAAGTTACTTAACTCCAATTGCTTAGGGGCGGCCAGGTGGCTCAGTGAGTAAGAGCACTGGCTCCAGTGTCGGGATGACCTGGATCAAATCCGGGCTCAGATACTCAGCACCACACCCAGAAATAACTGGCCGTGTAACCTTGAGAAAGTTACTTAACCCCGATTGCTTTTTTAAAAAAAAGTGATCCAGTCAAATATTTTGTCGACATTCAAAGTATCCTACTGCTGCTAACTTCACAGGACCCATTTCAGCCATCCTCTTGTCCTAGACCTTTGTTGAGTTAATTTGTTAATGCCTGTGATTAGATTCTTTCTTAAATTTCCTCACTCTTTTTCTTCCTACATTGTTAAAAGTCCATCTCCAGATGCACAATTATGCCTTGGACTTTGTCAGTCCTCTTGGGTCTGCTCCTTCCTCAGTACTGCTCATCCAGTTTTCCCCTCAGCCAAGGGTAACCAGGGGTAACACCATTTATCCTCCCATACCCAGCCCCACTACTAGGAATGAATTTCCTCACAAAAACAATGATTCAAAATCTTATTTACTTTCCTATTAGGTGGTAGCAGCGCCCATAATGGACAGGGATATTTGTGAAAACTCCTCCCCCTTCTCTTTCTGCATAGTAGATAGAGCATGACTTGGAAACAGATAGACCTGGTTTCCAATCCCCTGGATGCATTGCTTAACTTCTCTGAATATCGGTTTCTTTATCTGTAAGGCAGGAATAATAGTACCTACTTCAAAGAGTCAATTTTGTAAGAATCAAGTAAATAATAGACTATGAATACAGCACTTTTCAAACCTTAGTGTTTATAAATGTGAGCTATTATTATTTTTTCCTGCAGCCTCTTCCAGGAAGGAGCTCAGACCATCTTTGGCTTCTCCCAATCCACTGAATGGGAATGAAGAATTTTAGTGTACCCCAGTAGTTAAAAAACAACTGTATAAGAAGCTGTAGCTCTCAAACCTGCTTATTAATCAGGCAAGGGTTGAGTACTTTCTCTTCTACCTGTCAAAATGTACTTCCTAATGAGTAACCTTATTCACAACAGAGGAAAGTCTCATGCGGAAAGACCAAGAGAAATTAATAATCTAACTTCTTTATAACTTTGAAGACCTATAAACTGACAAATTCTAGAATGGAAGGGAGGGGCTCAGTGGCAGTTCGTACTAATGCCTCCCATACCTTGATCATAGATTTCACTTAGACTTGATCAGTTCAGAGATGAGCTAACCAATACTTTTCCAGAATGAGCATACCAGGGAGGAAGTGATTTTGTTCCTGCCAGGTCTCATGGAGTATAATTTTTGGATTGAAAGATAATTCCTGCTCTAGTACAGGAAGACCTGGGTAGTTCATTCCAGTCTTATGAAGGCCCTAACTCTTGACCAGGATGAATTTCTGTGGATAAGCAAGAGCTAGTTTTAGCTGATCCTTACGGAACATAGTAATAGAAGCTTGTATTGTGGATAGCCTGATCACTACTGGGCAGAGAGTTATAGAAGGTCAAAGAAATCATTGGTGCTAATTACAGAATTTTTTGCATCTTACTTTAATTATTGATTACATTTGTGTTTTACACATTAGATAAATTCTTGAAAGTTTCTTTAGAGCTGGAAGGGACCTTAGAAATAAAGTTGGATATATTAAAATTGTTTATGATTATTATTTTGCATTTAATACCAAGAACATGTTCATACAAAAATTTTGTTCTAGAAATTATAATAACTGATACTTCTTTAAAGGAATATTCTGGCTTTGACAGTTAAAATATATGAAAGCTATCATATAATTCAACAAAGGGGCAGAAAATGTGGTTTAATAGAGACATCTGGGTGACAGTGGATTAAGCCCTGGTTATGCTATGAGGAAGACCTGAGTTCAAATCCAGTCTCAGACACTTAGCTATGTGACTGTAGGCAAGTCACTTAACCTCTCTCTGCCTCACCTTTTAAACAGGGATAATAATAGAACCTGTCTCCCGGAGTCATTGTGAAGATCAAATGAGATATTTGTAAAGCACTTTTCAAATCTTAAAGTGCTATATAAATATTCGTTATTACTATCACCACCACCACCACCACCACTACTACTACTACTACTACTACTAACTACTAATACTACTGCTGCTACCACTGCTCCTGCTACTACTACTGCTACTACTTCTGGAATCCCTTGTGGGCTAAATAGGAATGCTTGGGATGTTCCACTTGCTGTGCTTCCTTACTTGCTGAGATTTCTAGAAAAGTGTAGATATGAATTTCAGAATTTCAGGAGGAAAGGATCATGTTTCACTAGGAAAAACATTGAACTATCAGGAATTATAGATTCTGCTCTGGGCTCAATTACTAGATGTGGGAAGATAGGTATCCCATATGACTCTTTGAAGCCTCATTTTTTTTTCCTCTAGAAAATGAGATTGAAATAGTTCCTAGGGTCCCTCTCTAAAATTTTATGAGTAACTTTGGTGATTGATTTATTCTAATGATAAATGAGTGTAGTATGATGAAAAATAGAAAAGGAGTTTAAGAGTTAAATTTCATTTCATATAAAGTGACTCTAGTTTATTTTCATTATCTTATTCTCTGTATGTCATTTTTATTACTGTATTAGGATTTTTATTTTGAGAAAATTGATTTTCAGTGATCTGGGTGTAGTATATAATGTATTACTTATTTCAGGAATGTAAAGAAATCTATGCATTTTTTAGTCACCAATTATTAGACAGTCTTCAGAAAGCTACAAGGTTATCTTTGGATACTATGAAAAAAAGAATACTTGTTACAAGGTAAGTTGAAAATATTTACAATTTATCTAGTAATAGTTAACACTGTAGAAACTTAGTAATAGTTGACACTGTAAAAATAATAGAATCACATATGTAGGAGCCAAAATCAATTAGTTATATTTATATTTAAAATTCTTAAGTGATTTTTAGGACTTTAGACAAATGTACAAATTACCTAATTTTTTTGTTTAAATTAGTGCTTAAATAAAAAATCCAGAACCATGGAAATAATAGAATCCTGTAATAGGCACATGATATTCAGAACACTCTGCATATTAATAAATTATAAATTTTAGATAATGGAAAGTATGATGGTGTTTATATTTTACACATTAAAAAAATCTTATTTTAGCATGAAACATCCCAAGAATAGAAGAATGTCTTACTTGCTGTTAGTTCACTAATTCATTCAACAGAAATTTAAATGACAGACTTGGCGAAAATATCAAAATGAAAGATTTATATTTTTATTTTATTTCTGTCCATTCAAATATAGCAGGATTAATGTAAGGAAGAAACTTCATGGTTTATAAAATACTGTATGGAAATGAGCTCTTATAATAAGATGAGAACGCTTTGGGCTTCTTTGGAACAAACTCATCCTTATTACCCACTGATAATTGATGGGAAACTAAGAGAAAGATGGAATTCAACAGTTCTTAATTTCCTCTATGTAATTTTGCAGAAATTCTAGTCTAATCCTTAGCCCTGTCTCCAGCAACAACAATAACAACAAATCTATACCAATAAGTGGAATATATACATACACGCACACATATATACACACACATACATATATACATATACACCCACATGTGTGTATACATATAAACACATATATGAAAACATGCATATATATATATACATAAATGTAAGTTGTTTTTACTCTTTTACTGATTTTTACCTCATACTCAAATAGCAGTATGAAAACTTTCTTTTGAAAATTTGTTGACTGTTCTTGGGCATGTAAGCAAAAGAAAAACACATTTCAAAGTAATACTTCACTCATAAAAGGATGAGATTTTGGCATGAAGTTTTTTGTTTCTTATTTTTATTATTATACATTTTTTCTTCAAAGTAATTTGGTATTTTAAAAAATATCATTCTTAGAATTGGTATTTTAGTAGTATCCAAAACTGTGTAAGTTGGCTTAGAATGGAGTCTTTGTATAAATTTCCATCTTAATTACAGCACTTATGGGCGAAGAAAATCTGAAGAGGTTATTTCTTTTATACAAACTGAAGTACATCTTGCTATTCCTAATGTGGTAAGTTGTATTTGATATTAAGAATCATAAGGTGATGTTTCCATAGCATTTAAGAAGCAAAATGGATAGAGTAAACATTAATCTAAAACAGTACTTTAAAATTTTTTGAACTCAGAAATCCTCGACACTCTTAAAAAAATCATTGAGAACTCTCCAAAGGGCTTTTGTTTATGTGTGCTGTATCCATCAATATTTATAGTATTAGAAGTGAAAAATCTTAAGTATTATTATAAAATGGTTTTGATTTCATCAGACACCCGAAAAGGTCTTATTGATGCCTATGAGACCCTGAATCATTCTTTAAGGACCATTGATTTAAAGGATAGTGATTTTTATAGGTTGCATGTACCTTTCTTACCATATTAAATATCCTTCAACATGGTGAAGATGTTTATTATTTTCTTATACTACAATTAATTTTCACTTATTTCAGCATTTGATTTGTTGCTTTGCAGAACGTTAGCATTAGACTTACTGAAAGTATTAACTACCTGCCCATTATTTAATTGATACATTTCCTTCTTCAAATTGAGAAATACAAATAACTCTTGCATTAATTCTGTTGTTTGTGGCAGGTTACACCCCATTTCTACAAATACCATAATAAAAGTATTTAATATAACAAAAACAATTTCCCTTTTCTGGTGGATTGCCCATATAAGCAATATTCTATTACTTTGGTTATAATAAGTTCTATATAGTAGCATATGGAGCCTTCATTTAGGGCCTATAAGGCTCACTTGATAGTTTAACATTGTAATTGAATGCTTTTTCCATTCAACAAGCATTTATTAAGAATCTACTGTATGTAATACATTGTGCTAAACCCTGGGCATGCACAGATACAGGAAGTGCAGGAGAAGGGAAGTAAGATAGCAGCTTTTGTTCTGCCATCAAGATTCTTTTCTGCTCCCTACTTCAAACATGCCATCCACCTAAGTAAAAACCAGTGAAGGCCTCAAAGTATACTCCCTCCAAATTACACTTTCCAGTAGTTAAATTAATCTGGAATTTCATCAATATGGAATACCCACATTGGAGGGAATACTTTCTACTGATAAAGTTCATAGTTCAGTCATGCCTACCCCTTCTGAGCACTCTTATCCATTTTCTTCTGTAAGTTTACCAAAGGAAAACCACACTGCCCACACCCCAATGGTACCAGTGGAGCAATGTCTCTCACTACATGAATGAACAAAGTACCAAAAAACAAAACAAAAACAGAAAGAGGGTAAGTCCATGGAGTGGGAAGGAAGAAGAGATGTGATTGTTACCCCTCCCTTATTCCTATAAAGGGTTCTGAATACCTCCTTTTCACTTTTAAGAGGAATTCTGGCATAGCATTAAGGATTTTGAAGTTTACAAAATTCTTCTTTAGGAAGATAACATTTTAAATGATTTAAAATGAAAACATTTTCAGTCAGATTTCATGTCTCAATGTAAACAAGTCTCTTAAGAGGGAACAGTTACTTCATGCATATGCCAGTGGGAAACAAATAATTCTGGAAGCGACTTATAATTTAACTGCAGAGATTCATTCAGCAATTAATGCATTGGCGTAACTAAGCTCAGTTTTTCATTTTGGCATTTATAAAATAGATAATTTAAGACTATAAAGAGTAGTTCCTTTGTAATATGACAAAATGTGGTGGTAGGATCTGTGAATCTTGAAAGGACTAATTGGGTAAGTGGATTTGTATTTTATGATGGCACTATTCAGTTCAATTTACAAGCAAATCACTTAAACTCTGACTTAATGCATTATTCATCCTTAAAATGGGGGGAATTTTATCTTCACAACAACCCTGGGAGGTATATGCTATAATTATCCCCATTTTACAGATGAGGTAATGAAAGCAAATGGAGGCTAAGTGACTTGTTCAAGCCCACATAGCTAGTCAAGTGTTTGAAGCAGAATTTGAACTAAAATCTTCCTGACTGCATGTCAATTGCTCTATCAGCTACCACCCAACTGCCTCAAATAGACAAGGTACTATTGTTGATCTTCATGATAAAGACCTTTGAACACATATAATTAGTCAGAATAGGACAGTGTTTTTTTCATATGTAGCATGCCACAAATTAGTGCTTTTATTTCATGTAGGTAATGGTTCCTAGTTTGGATGACATTCAGCAAGCCATCAATCGTATGATCCAGTTAACTCTAGAAGTGAGTAGAGGAGTGGCCCACTGGGGACAGCAGCAAGTAAGGCGTGTGAAATCAGCAAAATCAGCAGTGTCAACACAAGGTAGCTCAGGGGAAGTGGAGAAGAGGGAAGAAAGTTAACTTTCCATTTATAATGTTAAAATATAAGATCTCTATACTTTTATGTTTTTAACTACAATAACAAAATATAATCATGTAACCAGGTAATAGAATTATAGAACCTCCAAACTGGAAAAGACTAAAAGAGATCATAGCTATAGTTCATCACATTGACTATAGGAGAGAGAATCAGGAAAGCATTTAAAATATGCTATATAGGCTTAAAATGACCTGTCATTTTATTGCTTTGTTAAATTACATATTTAAAATTTAGATATTGCATGTTCTGCAAATAGAAACGTGAATTTATGGATAAGGACTTTCATTTTATGAGTCTCTGGGTTTCATAAGCATAGATGAATAGTTAAAACCAGTCTTAGAACTATGTCTGCTATTAATTGGCATATATCTCATCTGGTGAACTCATCTTTTAAACCATAGTGCAACTAAGTGCATGGTTTCCCCTTGCAAAAATGAAGGAACTTTTCATTTTGCTACTCTTGTGATGTGAAGGCAATCTGGAACTGGGCAAGCTCTCCTGGGCATTTTCTTAGGGTGGAGCAAAAAGAGCAAAAAACCTTTTTTTTTTTTACTAGTCTTTGAGAACAACATTTGTTACTAGTGTGGAAATAACTTCTTTTCTTTATATGTAGGGGAGAACTGCACTTTCATAATCTTGATATCAGAGAAAGAATTGAATGAAAGAAACATAGGAAAGGAAACTATCTTTAAGAATAGACAAAAAATTTATAAACATTGATAGATAATATTACTTGGGAAGGTGGAAACAAAATAAAAAACAAATTATTATATAGTGTTGCATCTTAATATTTACTAAAGCAACATAATGTAGTAGAAAGAGGATAATTAAAGAAATAAGCCTCTCAGAGATCAAAGAAACCATAAAAACCAGAGCCCAGACCAACCTACACCTGACTTAGAATATTCTCTGTAATACAATTAATAAGTTGTTATCCAGTTGCTTCTTGAAAGCTTCTAAGTGAAGGGGAACCCACGACTTTATGACATAGCCCTATTCTACTTTCGAACAGTGCTGATTATTAGGAAGTTTTGTTCCTGATATCAAGCTAAAATTTGTTTTTTTGTTCGGCCACTGCTTGCTCTTGTTTCAGCCTTCATAGAGACAAACCAAACAAATCTAATCCTTAAACATGACAGACCTTCAGATATTTGAAGATGAATATTCTTCTCCTCTCCTAATCTTTATTTTTTTTTTTCCAGAATAAATATCCTAGTTCCTTTAGTTGATCCTTACATAGCATGGATTCAAGGCCCTTCAGCATCCCGGTTGTCCCACTGGATGTACTCCATTTTATCAATATCTTTCCTAAATTGTGCTACCCAGTAAAGAACACAATATTCTGGATCCAGCCTGACTAGGGCAAACTGCAGTGTCTGATCACTTCATTCTTTCTGGAAACTATTCTTTTTTAAAAAAAAATTTGGGTCTTTATTAATTTGTTTCTTTACTTTTAGTTTACAAGGTTCAGTTCCACAATTCCTTGAGTTTCAAATTTTCTCTCCGTCCGTCCTCTCCCTCCACCCCCATGACGGCATGCCATCAAGTATAGGATCTGCAAATACTTTCACATTAGACATTAGTCAGGTTATAAAGAAGGATTGTATCAGATGGAATGAACAATGGGAAAGAGGAAATAAAACCAAACAAGAAAAAGATCAGGTAGTTTGCTTCAATCTAGATTCAAACTCAGTTCTTTCTAGTTCTTTCTCTGGATGAGGACATCTCTCTCCATCATGAGTCTTTTGGGGTTGACTTATAACCCTGCATTGCTCAGAAGAAGAATCCAGTCTATCAAAGCTGGTCGTCAAACATATGTAGTGTGTAAATGTGTACAGATTTCTCCTGGTTCTACTCTTCTCACTCAGCATCAGTTTGTATAAGCCTCTCCGCGTTTCTTATAGCACAATAGTATTCTGTTACATTCATATATCACAACTTGTTCAGCCATTCCCCAGTTGATGGGCACCCCCTTAACTTCCGATTCTTTGCCACCACAAAAAGAGCTGCTATAAATATTTTTGTACATATGGGTCTTCCTCCCACTTCTATGATCTCTTTGGGATACAACCCTAGAAGTACTATTGCTGGGTCAAAGGGTATGAAATTATTTATAGCCCTTTGGGCATATTCCATATTGCTCTCCAGAATGATTAGATCAGTTCACAGCTCTACCAGCAATGCATTAGTCTTCCAATTTTTCCATATCCTCTCCAGCATCTGTCATTTTCCTGTTTTATCATCTAAGCCAATCTGACTAGAGAGATGTGGTACCTCAGAGTTGTTTTGATTTACATTTCTCTAATCAATAGTGATTTAGAGCATTTCTTCATGTGCTTATACATATCTTTAATTTCTTTCTCTGAAAACTGCCTGTTCATATCCTTTGACCATTTATCAATTGGGGAATGACTTGTATTCTTATAGATTTGACTCAATTCTCTGAATTATCAGAGACATAGGTTGTAAAAATTCTTTCCCCATTTCCCACTTCCCTCTTAATCTTGGATACATTGGCTTTGTTTGTACAGAAGCATTTCAATTTAACATAATCAAAATTATCCATTATGCATTTTATAATGCTCTCTAATTCTTGTTTGGTCATAAAGTCTTCCCCTCTCCACAAATCTGACAGGTAAACTATTCCTTGCTTTCCCAGATTACTTAGGGAATCTAAGGAAATTAGATCAGCCTTTATACCTAGATCATGCACCCATTTAGACCTGATTTTGGTATACACGGTGTTAGATAATGGTCTATGCCCAGTTTCTGCCATACTGTATTCCAGTTTTCCCAGCAGTTTTTGTCAAATACTTAGTTCTTATCCCCAAAACTGGGGTCTTTGGGTTTATCAAAAAGTAGATTACTATAGTCATTGACTGTTGAGTCTCGTGTACCCAGTCTGTTCCACTGATTCACTACTCTATTCCTCAGCCAGTACCAAGTAGTTTTGATGACTGCTGCTTTATAATACAGATTAAAATCTGGTATAGCTAGTCCACCTTCCCTAGCATTTCTTTTCATTAATTCCCTTGATATTCTGGACCATTTGTTCTTCCAAATGAATTTTGTTACTATTTTTTCTAGCTCTATAAAGCAGTTTTTTTTTGGTAAATTGATTGGTATGGCATTAAATATATAATTTAATTTAGGTAAAATTTTTCATTTTTATTATATTAGCTCAACCCAGCCACAAGCAATTGATGTTTTTCCAATTAGTTAGATCTGACTTTATTCGTGTGAAAAGTGTTTTGCAGTTGTGATCATATAGATCTTGGGTTTGTTTTGGCAGGTAGATTTCCAAATATTTTATAATTTCTACAGTAACTTTAAATGGGATTTCTCTTTCTATCTCTTGCTGTTGAATTTCATTAGAAATATACAGGAATGCCAAGGATTTATGTGGGTTTATTTTATATCCTGCAACTTTGCCAAATTTATTTATTGTCTCAAGTAGTTTTTTACTTGATTGTCTAGGATTCTCTAAGTATATCATCTGCAAAGAATGATAGCTTGGTCTCTTCTTTGCCTAATTTGATTTCTTTTTCTTCTCTAATTGCTACTGCTAACATTTCTAGTACCAGATTGAATAAGAGGGGTGATAGTGGACACCCTTGTTTCACCCCTGGACTTATTGGAAATGCTTCTAGCTTCTCCCCATTACATATAATACTTGCTGATGGCTTTAAATAGATGCTACCTTTTATTTTAAGGAAGGCTGCATTTATTCCTATACTTTCTAGTATTTTTAATAGGAATGGATGTTATATTTTGTTAAAAGCCTTTTCTGTATCTATTGAGATAATCATGTGCTTTCTGCTAGTTTTATTGTTGATATGATCAATTATACTGATGGTTTTCCTAATATTAAACCATCCTTGCATTCCTGGAATAAATCCTACCTGATCAAAGTGTATCATTCTTGTGATAAGTTGCTGTAGTCTTTTTGATAATAATTTATTTTAAAGTTTTGCATCTATATTCATGAGGGAAATTGGTCTATAATTTTCATTCTCTGTTTTATCTCTTCCAGATTATTTAGGTATCAGTACCATATTTGTGTCATAAAAAGAATTTGGTAGGACTCCTTCACTAATTTTCCCAAAAAGTTTGTAGAATATTGGAATCAATTGTTCTTGGGCAAAATAATTCCTAATTATTGTTTTGATTTCCTCTTCGTTGGAGGTAGATTTACCCTTTTCATTTTTGATAGTCATAATTTGGTTTTCTTCTTTCTTTTTTTATCATATTGATTAAGGGTCTATCAATTTTATTGTTTTTTTCATAAAACCAGCTCTTTGTTTTATTTATTATTTCAATAGTTTTCTTAATTTCAATTTTATCAATCTCTCCTTTGGTTTTCAGTATTTCTCATTTAGTATTCAGTTGGGGATTTTCAATTTGTTCTTTTTCTGGCTTTTTCAATTGCATGCTGAATTCTTTGACCCTCTCTTTCTCTAATTTATTCATGTATGCATTCAGGGATATAAAACTTCCCCTAAGAACTGCCCTTGCTGCATCCCACAAATTCTGGTATGTTGTCTCATTACTGTCATTCTCTTGAATGAAGTTACTGATTGTTTCTATAATTTCTTGTTTGACCCACTCATTCTTTAGGATTAAATTGTTTAATTTCCAATTAGTTTTTAGTCTATCTTTCCATGGCCCTTTATTGCATATGATTTTTATTGCATCATGATCTGAGAATGATGCATTTAATATTTCTGCCTTTCTGCACTGAATTGTGAGGGTTTTATGCCCAAGTACATGGTCGATTTTTGAGTATGTGCCATGAACCACTGAGAAGAAAGTATATTCCTTTTTATCCCCATTCAGTTTTCTCCAGAGATCTATCATAACTAGCCTCTCTTAAATTCTATTCACCTCCTTAACTTCTTTCTTGTTTATTTTGAGGTTAGATTTATCAATTTCAGAGAGGGGGAGATTAAGGTCCCCCACTAGTATAGTTTTGTTATCTATTTCTTCTTCTAATTCCCTTAAGTTCTCCTCTAGGAATTTGAATGCTATACCACTTGGTGCATATATGTTAATGATATTGCTTCATTCTCTATGGTGCCTTTTAGCAGGATATATTTTCCTTCCTTATCTCTTTTAATTAGATCTATTTTTGCTTTTGCTTCATCTGAGATAAGGATTGCTACCCCTGATTTTTTTACTTTAGCTGAGGCATAATATGTTCTACTCCAGCCTTTTACCTTTACCCTGTGGGTATCCCTTTGTTTCAAGTGTGTTTCTTGCAGACAGCATTATTTTAGAATTATGGTTTTTAATCCATTCTGCTATCCATCTCTGTTTTATGGGAGAGTTCATCCCATTCACATTCACAGTAATGATTACTATCTGTCTCTTTCCCTCTATCCTATTTCTTCCCCTGCTTATGTTTTTGTTTCTTCCATCTCCCTTCCTCTCCTTAAGGGTTTTCATTTTAACCACCACCTCCCTCAGTGTTCCTTCCCTGTGATTCCCCCCTTCTTTACCTACCCCTCTACCTTACTACTATTTCCCTCTCTTCTAATCCCTCCCCTTCATATCCTCCTTTTACCCTCCTACTGCCTATAGGACACAATAGATTTTTATACTTATCAGAGTATTTTATTCCCCCTTTGACCCCAAACCAATGAGAGTAAATTTCATACAATGCTCCTCTCCCTCCCTCCTTTCCCTCTATTTAGTGAGTTTTTTTTGTCTTTTCACATTAGAATCTTAAACTTAACTGATTATATTGATCCCTCTAAGAACCAAAACCAGTGAGAATAATGTTCAAATGATATTCCTCTCCCTCTTTCCTTCCCCTCTACTATAGTGTGTTTTTATGCCTCTTAGTATGGCATAATTTACATTATTGTGTCTCCTCCTTTCCTTTTATCCCATTACAGTCCCTTTGACCCCTTTAACAAGGTTTTTTTTAATCATCAGATTAGTTCATTTATACCCACACCCTCTATGTATAACCCCTTTAAAGGGTTATAATCATATAATGATTATCATATAAATTTCGATATTGACAGTTAACAGCTTCTCATATAGGTACGTAAACATTTTGCTCTCATTGCATCCCAAGTTATGTGCATGTGTGAGTGAGTGTGCGTGTGTGCATATGTATATGTGTGAGTGTCCGTTTTCCTTGTTTACCTTTTTATGTCTTTCTTTAGTCTTGTAATTGGAGATCAAATTTTCCATTGAGCTCTGGTTCTTTCATCAGGAAGGTCTGGATGTCTCTTGTTTCATTAGATGACCATCTCCTTGCCTGAAAGATTATGTTCAGTTTTGCTGGGTAGTTAATACCTGGTTGCAGTCCTAGCTCTTTTGCCTTACAAAATCCTAAATTCCTATCCCTCCGATCTTTTAATGTAGAAGCTGCTAGGTCCTGTGTAATCTTGACTGTAGTTCCATGATATTTGAATTATTTCTTTTTGGCTGCTTGCAATATTTTCTCTTTAATCTTGTGATTCTAGAATTTGGCTACCATATTTCTTGGAGTTTTCAATTTGGGATCTCTTTCAGGAGCAGTCTGGTGAATTCTTTTGATAACCATTTTACCTTCTGATTCTGGGACTTCAGGATAGTTTTCTTTGACAATCTCTTGGAGGATGTTTTCCAGGCTGCTTTTTTCATCAGGGCTTTCTGGTAGACCAATAATTCTTAAGGTATCTCTCCAGGATCTGTTCTCCAGGTCAGTTGTTTTTCTAGTGAGATATTTTATACTTTCTTCCAATTTTTCAGTCTTCATGTTTTGTTTGATTGACTCTAGGTGCATCATAGAATCCTGAGCTTTGATTTGACTGATTCTAATTTTTAGTGAATTATTCTCTTGGGTTAGTTTTTGAAGCTCCTTTTTCAGGGAGATATTTTCTTCAATCAGTCCACTAATTTTACTTTTTAAGGATTTGTTTTTTTCAGTGAGACTTTTTTCCAATTTGGTCACTGTAGATTTAAATTTATCTTTTACCTCTCTAATTTGGCTTTTAAAATCTTTCTTGGGCTCCTCCAAGAATGCTTTTTGGGCTTGGGACCAGTTCATATTTCCATCTGTGGTCTCAGATGTGGACACAGAGTCCATGGTGTTTCCTGAAAGTGATTCTTCTTTTTCAGAATAATAGGATTCTATTGTCTTTGGTCTTGCCTTTGCAAGTTGCTTCTGGCCCATTTTAATTGCCTATTTCCTGTCCTTTAAAGTGTATCTCTGCTCCTGGAGTACAGAGGGCTCTGACCCAAGCTTCTCAGGCTGGGAGTTAGGTGCCTGGTTGTTGGCTTTGTGTGCTGTAGCCTCTGGGTGTCTAGATTGATGCCAAGTCCAAGATTCTCAGTGTTTCCCTTGAGTTACCCTGAGGCTCACAGAGTAATCTGTGGGGGAGGGGTGGTCTGGCCACTTCAGATTTCTGCCTCTATACCCCTGGGCTACAGCTCAGGCAGGCTTTTGCTGGTCAGGTGAGGTGGTGCTTGTTGGGACCCCTTCCCCTCTTCTCTTCAGACTCCCTATTGCTTCAGTTACATCCTTTCTCTGTGACTCCTAAGCCTGAGGCTATTTCTGCTATTTCAGGATTTTACTCTAGGTGGATTTTCTTGGTCAGGGAGGGGGAATCGGAGGCCAGAGTTTACTTTGCCATCCTGGCCCCTGGAAAATCAGGCAGGTGATTTTTAAACTTCTAGGCTGTGGGCTGATAGCCCCAGGAGAAGCTGCTATCTCTGCTGTAGGCCCTGAGCTTTCTCTAACCCAGCTCTGAAGATCTCCCGTCCCATGATGAGATGCTGGTGAGATGGCTGTGAATCTCCCTTGGTGTGGGTGAGTCTGCTGGCTGGGGCTCCTTCTCTCTCTACTGTATAGTCTGTTCTCTAGTCTAAGCTGTGGCCACTCCCGTGCTTCGCACTCCCCCCTACCCCAACCCACATGGGCACTTTCCTGGGCTGGATTCTGCCATGCTGTGTCTTCCAGTGGATTCTGACACTCCAAAATCTGTTCAGATTCACTTTTTAAAGTTTAGTGACGGGATTCACGGAGAAGCTTAGAAAATTTACTATTTCCATTCTGCCATCTTGGCTCCACCTCAAAACTATTCTTTTTTGTTGTTAGAAGGGTCATTAATATTTCATTTTTTAAAAAAATAATTTTATTTTTTTTGATGTCTTTTTTTTCTAATTTATTTATCCTTCCTCTATATAAAGGAAAAACACAATCCTTGTAGCATGTAGACACAGTCAAGCAAAACAAATACACACATCTACCATACTCCCAAATATATCTCATTCTGTACCTAGAGTTCATCACCTTTGTATCATGAGCTGGGTATGCTTCATGCTTAGCCTTCTGGAGTCATTATTGGTCATTGCATTTGATCAGAGTCTTTCACAGTGTTTTTTTTAATATTATTCTATTTATCTTATTCTTCATTCTGCATCACTTCATAAAAGACTTCTTAGGTTTCTCTGAAATTATCTCTTTCATTGTTTCAAATAGTGCAGTAGTATTACATTACATTCATGTACTGTCATGATTTATTCAGTCATTCTTCAGTTAATGGGTACTCTTTTTGCTGAAAATTATTCTTAATATTGCCCAAGGTGGCATTACTTTTAAAAAATGCAATATCAACCTGCTAATTCATATTGAGTCTACAGTCTGCTTTTAAAAAAGCAAAAACAAACCTGAGATTTTTTTTTCAGAACAATTGTTACCTTACTATACCTTTCCCACCTTGTATACATGAAGTTAATTTTTGAAATTTTTGAGCCCAAGCTATAAGACTTTACATTTATATCTATTTGATGTTATCTTTAATAAGTGTAGGGCAGCACAGTGGATAGAGCCTGGAATCGGGAAGACCTGAGTTCAGATACGGCCATAGACATTTGCTAGCTATGTGACCCTGATCAAGTCATTTAATCTCTGTTTGCCTCAGTTTCCTCAGCTATAAAATAGAGATAATAATACTTGCCTCCCAGAGTTGTGAAGATTCAATAAGGTAATAATTATAAATTTCTTCCTTTTCACATAGTAAGTGCTATATAAATGTTAGCTATTATTATTATTTAGCTAGTGTTCTAGTCTCTCAAGATCTTTTTGTGCCTACCTTTCTCATTCATCATGTTAGCTTTCCTTTCCCGCTTCTTGTCATCTGAAAATTTGATACACATTTATTTTTTTCCTTTATCAAAATCATTGATAAAAATTCTTAACTTGAGGTCAAACTCTAAGATGGACAGGAAGAACTGTCGTTTGAGACCTAAGACCAGGGAGCATAGACATTAGCTGAGTCTGTTTCTGGAAGTTTGTGATGATGTGGAATGGAGAGAAGCCTGGCTCTCCACTTCATAGGCATTTGTTGCTGTTTTCCTTCTACTTTACCCATGGTGAAGAAAAGATCTCTTGGCTGGTTGCTGGGTCAGAACTTAGTGTGCATACAGAAAATGCTAACTGGCGAGACTGGACTCTTTTTTTTTGCCAGTGGTGAAGGGAAGGACTGCTATAAACTTCCAGGAGGGGAAAGAGAGGTAGTGCCAGTGGTCTGCTCTCCCCACTTGGGTGTGTGTATATATATATATATGTATGTATGTATGTATGTATATATATATATATATGGTCAGGAGTACAGTGCAGCTGCCTATCTGTTTCTATCATGTCAGTCCTTTCCTCTTCTTCAATGAGGGGGTTATGGAGATGTATACACCCTTTAAATGATGTACATTCTTCACTGATGGTTAAAGTAATTAATCCCAGCTTATTGCTTACAGCATCCTACTAGAATTTTGGAAAGACTTGAATTAGTTCAAATCAGTGTTGATGCTCCAGCGAGTATTGGAGGCTCTAGAATACTCATTCCATTTGATAGTGGAAACAGAAGGAAAAAAAATTGAGTAGTCTTTTTGCTGTCATCATTCCATCCTTTGATCTATATCTTGTCTTCCACAGAACTTTTAAAAGACATCCTTTTTGTTCATTGTCAGCTTCATTTCATTCTAAGCTTTAGTATTTTTTGGTTTTAGGCTTAGATCATCACACTATCCTGTTTTACTCTAAGGAAAGTGTTTTGGAAACTTTTATCAAGAAACTCATAGTCTAAATGAAGAAACAAATTATACACACATACACACATATTATAGATTATAAATGCCAGAATTTATGCAAAAAGCAATCATTATGGACTGAGTTGACCAGATAAGGCTTTATAAAGGAGGTGGGAAGAAAGATATATATATATATATATATATATATATATTTGAAAATATTGAGAGTTACTTAGTTACTTAGGGTAATAACTCAATTCTTTTAACTTCTCCTTATTCTGTCTTTTAATCATTTTTATTTCACTTATCCTCTGGACCTTCTGATTTTTCCATTTTTTAAAATCTATAGACAATATACCATACTCTTAAAAGTTAATATTTGATATCGAGAATAGCACATATATGGTTGTTAACTACCTGGAGCAGGAGAATATAAGTAAAGTGAGATTTGAATGTTAAATAGAGCCATTAAAATAGACTAACATTTTCTAAATAGGTAAACTAAAGGTTGAACATTTTATAATGTAAGAATTTGTTTGCTATTTGAAATATGTATTTTCTAGAATCCTTTGAAGAAATCATTCCTGCAAGGAAGCTCAAAAATTTTTATCCTGGTGTTGCAGAACACAAAGATATTGCTAAATTGGTCCTGCTGCTTTCTTCTGCAGTAAATTCTTTAAGGAAAGCAGCTGCTGAAGCACTGTTGGAGTTTCAAAAGTATAAAGCTCTTTGGACAGAGGACAGAGATGCTAGAGTTAAGGTATGCTTTAGCTAATTGCTTACAGATGTTTTTCATATCATTTCATAGCTTACATTCTCTTTGCTTGTATCCTATTGGTGGGAATGATTCCAAGGAAAGATGACACCCACAGTCCCTTTCTGCTGTCAGGGTAGACTGTGTTGAAATTTGGCTTATACAACTCTACACCGATGATCCTGTAGTCAGAAAAGTATGTCATCATGCAAGCTTTCCTCATAAGTCATTTCACATTCATTTTTCACAAACTGGAGGCTATGGGAAAGTTTTTGGAATTCCCCACAACAGCCTCCTTCTTGTGCCTGTGCAGCCCAATTAATTTTACACCCTCTGTCAGTGCCTTAAGCATTGCCATGGTCTCACTGATGGTGTTACAGGCTGAGCGGATCAACCATTTTCAGCTCCTCAAATTGCTCAGCCATAACCAGAGTTTTAGAATTATATTCAGGAAGATTGAGGCTTAAAGCTCACTGCTGCCATTTATTATCTTTATAACTCTAGATAAGTCATTTAGCCTGTCCAATACTCTATTTCCTCATTTATAAAATAGGAATAATAATAATACCTATAGAATCTACCCCACAGAGCTAGTTGGAGACTCCACAATGATAAAACAGGTCAAATATTCTGTAGACTTAGGGCATAGAGAAAGAGAGGGACTAGATCTGTGATTTTGCTGTTTTAGTCTTTGGTAAAAGAAGTTCTATCAATTTGAGTCAGCACTTTCTTTGAAATTTAGAATCACCTCAAGTACTGAAAAGCTAAGTGAATTTCCTGGGGCTATAAAGTCAGTATGTGGCAGAGGCAAGACTCCATCCAAGATTTTTGGGGCTGCAAGGCCAGAGCTTTATCTACTATGTCATGCTGCTTCTCATTTGCAAACTTTAAAGTGCTATATAAATGTCATTGTTATTGCTGCTGTTATTGCTATTATCTGTCAGCATTAAGCTCTAATTGTTGATGTACTAGTGAAATGACTGCCCTTTCATCTGGTGGCATGGGTGCCCCTTATTGCTGGTTATCACTTCTGTATATCTAGTTGTATAGTTTACTGAAGCTGTTCAGTATATTGATAGTGAGCATAAAAACTACTGTTCAGTGTGGCTGTCTAGCAGGACAAAAAGATCTGAAGAATGCTGCCCATTCCTTTATATGAAGATAAAGAAAAGAATCATTTATTAAGTATCTACTATGTACCATGCACCATTCTAAGTGCTTTAAAAATATTACCTAATTTTATCCTCATAACAACCCTGGGAGGTAGGTGCTATTATTATCTCTACTCTTTACTTGAGGAAACTGAGGCAAAGAGAAGTAAAGTAACTACTCAGCTAGTGTTTAGAGGTTGGATTTGAATTCAGTCTTCCTGTCTTCCTGACTTCAGCCCATGCTCTATCCACTATGCCACCAGACACTTCCATAAGTAGCCCATGTGGTATCCAGGGTCAGGGCCTTTGGTCTTAGAGACATGGTTTTCTTTTCATCTGATACATGAGAGAGCAAGGTTCTGTTTTGGGACTTGCTGGTTTCCATGTGTCATAGAGAGTTGGTAGTTGTCAGGGGGTACTCTTGTATTAGCATATTCACAAGTAGGTCACAGTTTGTTATGAAGTTTGGCTCACTTGAGACTAGGCAGGATAAAGGCAGAAAGTACTGGACTATCACAATTTTCTCCTCTAGCTCTGTCAAGGATACTTTCTTCTTTTTTGGATGATTTAATATGATAATGTATACTTAGATGTGTTGACACATCTGTGATTTCACTTATGTTGAGACTTCCTCCGTGGGTTCAGAGTTCATTACCCCAAAAACACATATGTGTAAGGATTTGAATATAAAAATTGTTGTTAAAAGGAATATTGAGATTTATACCTGATAAAACTAAAAATAATTAACTATTTAAACTATACACAGGAATTTTTGGCTAGCAATCCTTCTCTGACAGAAATCAGAGCAGAAATTCTTCATTATGCTACGTTTGAACAAGAGATCGAAGAGTTGAAGCCTACTATTGTTGTAGGAGCACTTGAATTACATACAGGTATTTCCTTATCACATAAATCACAGGATCAGTTAATTATTAATTACTGTAATATATATATTGTGAATGACAGATATTTATAAAGCACAAATGTTATTCTAGTGCCTACGTATGACATAGCTTGATTCTTTAATTTAACTTAGAATAAATCCATAGACAAAAAAAGTTTGTATAGATTTATATAATGTTTGGGGGGGAATAAGGGAGAAGAATTATTTAGTAATGAATCAGGCTATTATTTTTATGAAAAACTAACCACCTAATTCCTTGTTAAATCTCCTGTGTAAATCTTGGAATGGTAAAAAGTCCTATGGTAACATAATGAAAATTGACACCTAAAGTTACTGACTAGGAAGACCCCTTCTCACATGATTCATGCATACTCAGATGAATTCCTAGGAGAGCCTGATCCCAAAGGGTGGGGATTAAGACTTTTTCTTGAATTCTTGTATTTTTCTTGTATTCTCTAATTATGCCCCTAAGGCTGATGTTTTAGGAAAACCTCAAGTAAATATTAGGTATGGCTCATATCTAGAATATCATTTGAAAGGGTTCCCTTCTAGAAAGGCACTCAATGTATAAAATAGGTCAGGTGTAGTACAGTTTTTATATCCTCCACCACACATATACACAAAAATGCATAAAATACAAAAAACTCATACTAATAAAAAAAGAAATGCCATATACGTAAAACAAAAATAATAAGCCATCACACATTATGCTCTCCCAAAAAGAAAGAGACAACTGGGTGAAGACTACTGAATAGATATATCACTTTCATTTCAGTGCCAGGCTTTCTGAGCAACTCATTTTATACAGATCTTCTGGCCAACTAGGTATGACTCTAGTTTTTTTCAGGGCCATGATCCTCTTTCTTGTTTTTAGTCATCTTTACCTCCAAAAAGTATCATCATAGAGGATATCTTTCCTTCAGGGCAGCCAGCACTGATTGAGAGACTCAGAAACTCTTGAACTCCAAAAGAAGTCACCAGACTGGAAAAGTCAACTTATCAGCATATTTATTCTCAGAGAAAGAATTAGAAACAGAAGAATTAGACAGAAAAATGAGATTCAGTCTCAGACTCACCTAGTCAAGTATGTATTGATGACCACCATGTTCTTAATAGCCACTGTAGCTGTTAGGTTGGGAGAAGAGAAAAATTCTCTTTTCACTTTGCTTGGAGTCTAAGTAAGAGCTTATATTTGCTGTCTCCCAAAAGAGGCCTCCTCAAAAGATATTAGAAAACATTGTTTCTTGTCTCTTATAAGTCTCTTACAAGTCCACAAAGTGTGGCTCTCTTTGCTCTATCACCAGTAATTTTAAAAGCTCTCTCTATCTCTTAGCCACAAGCTTTTGTAATTGAATGTACTTTAGCAAGGAGCCATAGCATATGTCTCACCAGAAGAAGGGGTCCACTCTCTTGAGAAATGCTTCCATTCAATTCCTCCACTGTACATTCCTCTCAGTTAAATTTTTGTTACCTCCACTAAATTTTCTGAAATATTTTATTTTGGTGACTACAGCTTTTCAGTATAGTTTGAGGTCTGGTACTTCTAAATCTCCTTCCTTCCCATTTTTTTTCATTGATTCCCTTGGTATTCTTGATCTTTGTTCCTTCAGTTTAATATTGTTATTATTTTTCCTAGCTCTATAAAGTAATTCTTTGGTAGTTTGATTGGAATGATACTGAATAAGTAAATTAATTTAGGTAGCATTGTCACTTTTATTATATTTGCTCAGCCTACCCATGAGCAATTAATATTTCTCTGATAAATAATTAGAGCTGTCTTTATGGAAAGAGTGTTTTGTAATTGTGTTCATATAATTTCTTTGTGTGTATTGGCAGGTAGGCTCCCAAGTATTTTATATTGTCTGTAGTTATTTTAAATGGAATTTCTCTTTCTGTTTCTTCCTATTGGGTTTTGTTGGTAGTTTACAGAAATTGTGATGATTTGTGTGGGTTTATTTTATGTCTTGCAACTTTGCTAAAGTAATGTTAATTATTTCAATCAGTTTTTTAATTGACTCAGGGGTTCTCTAAATCATCATATCATGCAAAAAGTCATAGTTTTGTTTCCTCGTTGCCTATGCTTATTCCTTCACTCTTTTTCTTGTCTTATTACTATAACTAACACAATATTGAATTATAATGGTGACATTGGCTATCCTTCCTTCACCTCTGATTTTATTAGAAAAGCCTCCAGCTTATCCCCATTATAGATAATGCTTGCTCTTCATTTTAGATAAATACTGCTTATCATTTTAATGAAAATTCCATTTCTTCCTATGATTTCTAATGTTTTTAATAAGAATGGGTGTATTTTTAACAAAAACTTTTTCAGCATTTTTAAAAATAATACATTTCTCACTTTTGTTATTGATATAATCATTCTTAAAGTTTTCCTAATATTGAACCAACATTTCATTTTTGGTATAAGTCCAGCCTGGTCATAGTGTGTGATCTTTGTGATATATTGTTGGAATGTCCTTTCTAGTATTTTGTTTAAAATTTTTTGTATCAATATTCATTAAGAAAATTGGACTAGAATTTTCTTTCTCTGTTTTGACTCTCTCTGGTTTAGGTATCAAGACCATATTTCAGTCATAGAAGGATTTTGTAGGATTCCTTTGCCTGTTTTTTTTTTTTTCAGTTTATGTGCTATTGGAATTAATTATTCTCTAAATGTTTGGCGGAATTCACTTTTAAATCCAACTGGTCCTGAGAATTTTTTCTTAGGGAACTTATTTATGGCTTGTTCAGTTTCTTTTTCTGAGATGGAACAATTTAAGTATTTTATTTCTTGTTCTTTTAATTTAGGCAGTTTATATTTTTGTAAATATTCATCCATTTCTTTTGGATTGTCAATTTTATTTGCACATAGTTGGTCAAAATAACTCCTATTAATTTATTTTATTTTCCCCTAATTGGCTTTGAATTAGTTTTTTTCATTTTGATATTGGTAATTTGATGTTCTTTTCTTAAATCAGATTAGCCAATTGTTTATCAGTTTTATTAGTTTTTTTTAAAAGCTTTTAATTTTATTTATTAATTCAATAGGACTTCACTTTAATAAGAAGCTTGAGAACTTTGCAATTTTTATAGAAACAATCCAATCCTCCTTCTTTCTGTTCACATCTGGACCCAACTTGTTCTTTATCTATACTGTCTTTGCCAGACATACATACTGAAAAACAAGTTCAGCAAGGTGTCTAGCCAAATGCATGATGAAATCTGGGTAATAGACATTCTTCAGCTAAATCGTTCCTGTGAGGATGGTGAAGTCAAAATTCTTGTAATAATTACAGGTCTCTTCTAGGAGCCTCTGTAATGTTCTGGGGATTGATGCCATCAGCACAGTGTTACCCAGAAATAGGAGCAGGTAGAGAACTTTGCCTTCCATAGAGCACTACTCCTTTACCTTGACTTGGCTCTGAATCGTGAATACCTTTTGAGAGTATATATCTCCCTGTTTTATGCCTTGCTTAGTATTATTAGATGGTTGTTAACTAGGATTATTTCTGTTACATATTCCAAGGAATCTTAAATGATTTTGACATATGGAAGGGAGTAATTCTTCTGTAAAAGAACTTGTAAGCTGATATATTATTCTACCAAATTAAATGCTTTTTATAATCAACAAACAATAAGTAAAACAGGATCTCATATTCTCTACATCTTTGAATTAATTGTAAAATGGTAAAGATATGGTCCTTTGTTGAATCTTGCTCATGAAAATCTGCTTGTTCCTAATAAATAGCTCCATTATAGATGTCCTATAATTTATGTATGGATGACTCTCATAAAGTTTTTGTACTGAAAGGAGAGTAGGCATATAGGTTGGTAGTTATTAATATTCTCTCAGTTGCCTTTTTTAGTATTAATAAAATCTGAGGGTTTTTTTGTTTTTGTTTTTTTTGTTTTTCTTTTTGGAGGGGGGAAGGTAGGGCAGTTGGGGTTAACTGACTTACCAAAGGTCACACAGCTACTTTTATGTGTGTGTGTGTGTGTGTGTGCGTGTGTGTGTTAAGTGTCTGAGGCCAGATTTGAACTCAGGTTCTCCTGACTCCAGGGCTGGTGCTCTATTCACTGTGCCACCTAGCCGCCCCTCAAGGTTTTGTTTTGTTTTTTTGCAGCTTTAAAGTCTTCCTTTCCTTCAGATACCTCATATAGCAATCCTTCAACACCTTTACAATTGTTTTGTCATTAGCTGTAATGGTAATGTGATTTGAAGATCTTCTCTGCCCCTTGTACTGGCAAGAAAATAGGTACTTAGCACCTTGTTTCAATTTTGTTAAGAAACAGAAGTAAACACCTTGTTTCAGCTATTGAACTACTTAGCACCATGTTTCAGTTCATGAATGTATCAAGTATTAAGATTCAGAACTTGTGAATCCCACAACGAGATGAACTTGCTGATGTAATAGGAAGGGGTGGAACAGGGAGGAGCTAATACCATATATAAGGAAAGCCCAAGCTAGAGAGCCAGAACTGCTGGGAGTGAGCAGCTTGGAGGCTGAGCAGCTACTGCTAGAGAGAACTGAGAACTGAGAAGAGAACTGAGATCTGAGAAGAGAATTGAGAAGAACTGAGAACTTCTGGGAGCAAACATCGTGGGGGCTGAGAAGATACCATGAGTGAAGAGAGGAGGATCCTTGCTTGAAGGAGTCTGCTTTGTTTTGAAGGCCTGACTGAGGGAAGGTTTGGGAAGGCTTGGGAATGTGGGTATTCGCTGCATTGGTTATGTGTACAACTTTGTGGTTATTCTAATGAATTTGACTTTCTGCTTTTGGGACTCAGTTTTCTGGTATTTGAATAAATTCTTTGGTTCTGTCCTCTATGTGGAGAGCCTGTTCCATTTTGTGAATCACAATTATACTAGCATATTTGTAGCCACCGTGAGTATTGTGAATATTGCTTTGGTATTACATTAGGATAGATCCTTATATATACTTGGTCCATTACAGCTGCTTTTTTTTTTCACTTTGTTCTTTTTAATATCATCTCTTCTTCCTCTATAATTACATGAGTGACTGTGATGTTATTATCCAAGTGTGGATAAGTAAAAGTTTGTAATAATGAGTTTTGAATATCTTTTCTGTCTTCCTTCTGTTTGTAGCCATTCTTTTGTTTTCATCCTGAATGATCTTTGCTTAGTTAAATTTAGTAATAGGCTTTTATTTATTGGTCTCTGTTTCATGAGATGACACTGTTCTTTAACTTTATTCATAAGATTTGATAAACAAGTTTATATTTTCACCTGATGTTGCCTTTGGAAGTCATCTCTCTTCCATTTGGGAAATAAATCATGTGCTTGGTGACTAATGTGCCTTTTGGGCTTTTTTTGGTCTTGTTGCATTTAATTTGCATTGATCAGACTTGTAGATAAAATTATTATGGTCACTGTCATTTCTGTCATAAATTTCCCACTTTTAATTTTTTAATTATTTAAATTGGCAACCCAACCGAGACAACTAGAGGGAAAAAATTAAAATGTAATAACTAAAGCTAAATAAATAAAGGGGATGGATGGAAGGATGGATGGATCAATGAATGGATGGATGGATAAAGGAAATGGAAGGAAAATGAGCTTCACTCAAAGAAAGTCTTATCTCAAGCTTCCAATGAAGATGGGGCCAGGGGGTTGACTGAAAGTAACTATACCAGCTTCAAATAACAAACCAATTTGTCCTGGGCTAAAATTCCTCCATTGGGTACTTTCAGCTCCTAGGACAACTTATCTTGTTCTCTATCAGATTTTTGCCAACATGACTCTCAAAATAGAGTTCTAGACAAAATCTCTTCATATGTCAATGCAACCTTTTCTTCTATGAATCCCTGCAGAATCATAGGGTATTCCAAATGGAAGTCTAAATTCAACCCACAATAGGACAAGAGGGCTAGCTCAAAAAGAAAACACAGCAAGATGAGTTCCAAACATGTGCGACATGTTTGCATTGGGAAAAAATCCCCCAAAAGGGATTAAGCATAGGCATATTTATTTGAAATCAGCCTGTCAAATCTCACATGAACTTCCATGTATATAAACCTGTAATGACATTAATTTATATAACATATAAAACCACCATATGTCAGGTGAGAACTGAGCTACACTCATATGTAAATAGACTTCTACTTATAAAAGAAGCTTGGGCTGGTTTGCACCTGTTATATCCCTATATACATATATATATATATATCTGTATCTATATATATAAAAGAGATGCTTATATAATGATGATGATTATAATGATGACCCTAGTGTATTAATAATACATTTAACCTCACTAGCAAGGACTGATGAAGAACTGAATGCTAAAATTCCCCAGTTTTCACCTTTCTTGGACTTTTATCTATGTGACTCTCTCTAAATTTTTGGGACATGGTGATAATAATGATTCATACTTATTTTATCTCTCTCCCAGGGTGATCTCTTGAGTGGGAACAGTGTTGTCTATCTCTCTAAGAAAAAGGGAAGGGAATAAGCATTTATAGTGTTTATATAGTGCTTTCTATGTGTGAGGCACTGTCAAACAGTTTTTACAAATATTATCTCAGTTGATTCTCACAACAACCTTGGGAGAAAGGTACTGTTATTATTCCTATTTTATAGTATAGGAAACTGAGGCAAACAGAAGTCAAATGACTTGCCCGTAGTCACACAGCTAGTAAGTGAATGAAGCTAGATTTGAACTCAGATCTTCATAGAGCCAGGCCCAACACTCTATCCATTGAGTCACTAATTGCCTCTAAGGGCAATTCTTTCCTCTCTACCCCTGTCTCCCATGACAGAAAAGAAAATACAGCTTAAGTGAATTTTGGTAACTACCATTTTTCACATGAGAAATAATGAGTAAAACAGTACCAGTATTTAATCTTTCTGCCTCAAAATAAGGGTTCCATATACGTTTTTTGGATTGATATAATCATGTGGAGCAATAGTAAAGCTTTGTTGTGGTTGATGCCGTTTCCATCCAAAATGTCCTGCTTTTAAAAATCTTCAGTTACTTAAGTTAGCAACCCAACACAAACAACTAGGGAAAAACAAAAAAATGAGCAAAATGGAGGGAAAATGAGCTTCACATTTCAGAGGGAAGGTCTTGTCATTTATATATAAATCGACCAGTGATGCTTTTGCAGAATTATTATCCACTCAAATCATATGGCATCCTTATTTTTTTAGGGCATTAAGATTAAATACTGGTAATACTTCTTAGTTTGTTTCTCATATTCTGGAAAAATTGAAAAATTAAGTTTTAATTTCTTCCTAGTACTTTTCTGTCATCACCTATATATAAATGTAATAAATATTTGTAAAGGGAAACAACATTTTAGGAAGTTTTGCAGGAAGTGCAATTGAAAGTCCTATTTAACTTTTCTATTTGACATTTATTTGAAAGCCTGGCAGGAAGGAAAATTTGCAAGGTATAGGCTACTATGTGGCATAGGAGGTAGAGCTCTCAATTTAGGGTCAGAGAGACCTAAATTTGAATATTGTCTTAGATGCTTAAACTATATAACCCTGTGCAAATAGCCTGTTTTGACCTCAGTTTCATTATCTGTAAAATGAGGATAAGGGCATTATTTCATAGGGTTGTGAGGATCAACCACAATATAATCATGTAAAATCTTTGCGAACTTTCAAGTGGCTATTATTAGAATTAAAACATCTCATTTTCTAGAGTGAGCATAAAGGATATGCTGGCAAAAATCAAACTTGTAAACCTCTGGAAATCATACAGTATTAAACTACAAAAAAGGAAAACAAAATTGTCATCTAGGTCTGTTACCACCTTTGTGAACATAAGCAAGGTACTTCATTTTTCTGGGCTTTAGTTTCTTCCTCTGTAAAATTAAGGGTTTCAAATAGATGATCTCTAAGGTCATGGAAATACAAAGGGGTCATGAATTTGAAGAGATATATGTTAATTTTTAAACAAATTTTTTATTGATACTTTTTTTCTTTTCCACATCACTGTCACTTCCCATTAATCCCTTTTACCATTCCCCCTGCCCTGAAGTCGAAATGCCCCACCATCCCAACAAAGACATGCAATTAAACAAAATAAACCAACATACTGCCTGTGTGTGAAAACATGCTTTGTTCTACCACCTCTTTGCAAAGAACCAAGGTGCAGGTTTAATGCACAGTCTTCATGAATCAAAATTGGTGACTACATTGATTAGAGACCTGAGAACTTTCAGTATTTTTCTTAAATTGTCATGATTATCATTTAGACTAATCTCTTGGTTCTGTTTACTTTGCATCATTTAATGAAAGTCTCCTTGAATTTCCTTTGTGAAACACAATTATTTCCCCAACTCATCTTCCTGCACACCTTTTGTAACTTTGTAGGAAGACATTGAAGATGGTTGTAGCAAATCTAGTTGGCACTCAGATGATTTTGCCTTGAATAGGAGCATTGGTGGAGTGTGGGAGTGTGGAGTCTTTTCTATTCTCTATGCTATGGGGAAATTTGTTCCCTGTTTTTTTTAGTGAATACAATTCTTAAGTAAATCTTAAGGGTAGGGAGTATACAGTGGTCTCACCTTCCCAGAGTTAGCCCTGCTACATCTTCCCCTCAGGGTTCTAGGTGAATCCCTGTGAAATTGGGATGTTTCTTTTCTGATTCAGTTGACTTAAGTCCCCAGATGTGTTCTACCCCACCTGTAAATGACTAGCATCCCAGTTCCATTTAACCAATTAACATAGATTAGCTTTTACAAAGTTAGAAAATCTAACAAGATGGAAGTACAAACATTTTCTCGGAACACCTTAATGCCATGGTCTCCCTTATTCCACCTTAGGCTCATTCTTAGTATGGTTTCTACATAGCTTTAGTCTCACTGAGTTAGCATCCAAATTTGGCACTGCTACTTGATCGGTCCTCTTCTCATCTTCTGCTGGGCTAGGTCCTTAAGCTCACTCAGGAAAATTACTTATTCCTCATAACTACAAAATACGACATGAACTTGGATTCCTAGAATCACAGACCTTGGGTGGCTCCCAGGATCCTGGAGACTCACTCTTCTGACCTTTCAAAACTCACAAGGTTGGAGCCTGCAGGTTAATTTTCTTCATAAAATGAACAAAAGTCAAGGCATAGGACCAAGGCCTATTTTAATGAGGCTACATGTTGACCTCGGGAGAACGCCAAAGGTCTTTCCCCTTTTCAGAAGCCTTTGATGACATCATTGAGTCAGGCTGAGAGCAGAGCAGCCAAAGAGAATAAACAGTGCTCTGGTCAGTAAGAGCCAGTGCCTTTTGAAGGCATCCCCAGTTGTGGCTGCATGGCCAGAAAAAAACTTCATATGTTTGGCAGGTCAGAAGCAATTCCAGAGTGTCTACATGTCCTCTAGAGTCTCTCTAAGGCACTTCCATTATACCTTATCAGGATTCTGCTAGAAGTAGGCTCCCCAGCCTCCTCAAGCATCAGAGGCACTCAGCCTATGAGTCAGGTTCCTGGCCCAGAAAGACAAAGTTACATTCTGAAGGATGTGATAACAACAACAAACTCAGACTGTTAAATTCTTCTGTATTTTAGTTTTAATAAGTTAATAGATCCAATTACTATTGAAAAAAGTGAATATCAGTGAATATGTTTAAACATCATATTGTCTTTATGCTTTTTTGATTACTTCTCTTTTCTTCACTCTGTTTCCTCTTTGTGGACTGCCTGCTTTGGCAGTTAACCCTCACTGAATTCCAATGAATAAACATTTAGTATGCATTTACTGTGGGCAAGATTACTGTACTAGGCACTGGAAAAATAAAAATAAAATATAGAACAGTCCCTATCCTCAAGGACTTTACATTGTATTTGAAGGGGTGAGCAAGGGGAGTTGGGAGTCGACATTTATGCAGATGAGTAAATATAAAATCAGTACAGAAGTCAGGAGTTCAAATCTGACTCTCACTTCATTTCACCTCAGTGGGCCTAGTTTCCTCATCTGTTAAAATGAGGCAATTGGACCTAGACAGGGAGGGGGCTCAGTCTATAAAGCACTGGGCCTGGAGTTAGGAAGACCTAAATGTGTATCCCACCTCAGACACCAGCTATATGACCCTAGGCAAACCACTGAATCTCTTTGAATCTTTCTTCTTCTGTAAAGTGGAAATAATAATAGCACCTACTTCCAATGCTTTATAAATGTTGGCTGTTGCTATTGTTGTTATTATTTGATATCTAAGGTCCCTTCTAACTCTAGTACCTTATAAATGTGGTTATCCAAATCACATAATGTTTCTAAATAAAGAAAAAAAAAGCAGTTTAATTCTTCCTTTTGTGTTAAGGTGAGCCCTTACAGCATATCACAGGTGCCAAAGAGAGGAGTTTATATTTTCCATTTTACTTTTGCCTCCTGGACTCTCTAATGACTGTTTCTTCTTGGACATTCTAGAGAACAGCCTTGCCAGCATAAAATTTGTACTCCAGCATATCCTTCAGAATGTAACCTCATTGATAGTAGAGATTATTTCATTCTATATATGTGTATTCCAGGGTCTAGCATAGACATGACACAGAGTAGACATTTCATAAACGCTTGTTGATTAATTGATCTCTGATAACAGATATTTATTAATATATACCTTTTCTTCCCCTTTAAATATATCCTTTCAGGGAGGGTTGGAGTGAGTGTGCTCAAAAACTTGGTAGGATTATAATTCTGTTACTGTAAAAACATGCTGCTAGATTCCAGGAAACCTTTAACCCTACGTAGGGCCCACTTCCTTCTGGGATAAATAGACTTTGCCTAGGATATACATGAGTTGAATAACTTCGTACAGAATTCTTCCACTTAAGCTCAAGAGCAAACAAATCTGCTTGATAACAGCACTAACATTTATGCACAGTAGACATCTACTCTTAAAAACCACTTTACTAATTGATAAGCATAATTCTTGTGAAAAAAAACAGTTCTCTTTAGTGACCTACTTCTAAGTGAATAATGCCCAACACAAAGTTGTTCAAAAAGGTAAGAACTAAGATTACTAGTACTTTTACTTTTATGAGAAAACATAAATTAAAAGATTAATCATTGAAACCATGTTTTTCAAATGTTACAGTATCTCAGATGATACTAATAATTTAGAAGCTCTTTTAAAAAACTATTTGGAAGTTCATTTTCCTTAGTTCCCTTTTTATGTAATTATGACATTAAGCCATTTTAAATTTGTATAATAATTAATGTTTATATTATCTTTAAAAAGTTCTAATCAATATACTCTGCTTTTTTTACTTCATGTACACATTTTCATATATTAACAAGCCTGTCATTTTCATTAGCTATATAGTATTCCATCAATTAATATGCCTAGTTTGCTTAACCATGAGAATTCATTTTTAGAACCACCTTCTAATTTTCTTCTGTCTATTGCAAATGAGTTAAATTTATCAATGCTTATAGTTTGGTCAATAAATGTTAAATTATTCCCTATAATAAATTAGATTTTATTTGGAACCAGGTCTGTGCTGAAGTACAGCAAGAGTTGGGTCAGGGAAATATAGAACCTTATTGAAGTAGAGGATTGAATGTTAGACTTGGAGTTTGGAGCACCTGTTTGAATCCTACCTCAACTATTTTAGTAACTATGTGACTGGACAAGTCAATTAACCTCTCAGCTTCAGTTTCCTCTTCTGTAAAATGGGTATAATAATAGGACCCAACTTATAGGTAAATGAGATGATATATGTAAAACACTTTGCAAACCATAAAACACTTTATGATTTTTTTGCTACTCTTCTTAACTAAGCAACAAGCATTTATTTAAGTGCCTATTATACATTCAAACAACTATGTCTATATAGACATATATAGTCTATATAGACAGAATAAATTGGAGATAATGTTATTGTTATTATTATTTATCAATGATCCCACAAGATAAAAATGAAGCTCAACTCTTGGTGCCTTCCTTTTTTTTTTAAACTAAAGTATATTCCCTAAACAAAAAACCTGATTGGGAAAGCTTTTTTTCTCTGTTATTCTCATCTAACTAAAGTAAAAAGAATGGAATTAGCACACACTGAGGATCATTGAAAAATATATATATAGAACTTAAAAATCAGTGGCATTTAAAGGATCTTAAGTTCTCCAGTGGTCTGTTTCCCTTCTTAATTGTTTAAAAGAATAATAATAATAATAGTCATGCCCCACTCTCAGAATTTGCTATCTCATAGTATGCATTTATTTTTCTATTTGTATATAATAAAAACAATGTTATTTAGTTGTGTAAATATATATGTATTTGCTTAATAATATTTAGTTGTCTTTCAATATTGGTATATTCAGTTTTATTTTAAGTACCCAAATGAAAAGAACTAAATTTGTAACTCACTTTGTACAATGTCAAGCAAAGTTGGTTGCCCCACCTCAAAATTATTTTGTGTATATTTATTTATGTAGATGTGATTGCCACTTAATAGAATTAAACTCTGTGAAGGAAAAGAAGGTTTCATTATTATTAGTACCTAGTGTGATGCCTGGCATGTATTAAGTATTTAATATATACTTGTTGAAGTAGGAATTGGAAAACTACATTTAAACTTTAAATAGAGATACTGAAGACACCCAATCCAACCCCTCATTTTTCAAGTAAGGAAAAGAAGGCCCTTAGAGCTTAAGTGATTAATCTGAACAAACTAATAAGTGACAAATCCAGGATTAGAACCCCAATGTCCCTTCCAATGTTCCTTCCACATGATTCCAAGTAAGATCAATCCTTTCTTCTTTTCAGGAATAAATAAACCTCTTTTACCCTTGATCTCATCCGTTGGCATCTTCTCAAGGGCTTTGCCCCATTAATCAATCACCCAATTCTCTCATGTTTCTTCAGACTTTCCTCCACTTGTTTCTTGTGACATGCCCATTACCCTGTTCAGTTCTTTCCTGTACTAAATAACTTTTTTAAAATTTTGGCACAAAAGAGACCTTTCTCTCTTTGAGTTCCTTGGGATATACAATCTAGCAGTGGGATGTGTACCTTACATGTATAAATTTACATTTTCATTCCTTTTTTTTTTTTTGCTTTTTGGAGGGGGGAAGGTAGGGCATTTGGGGTTAAGTGACTTACCCAAGGTCACACTGCTAGTTTTGTGTTGTGTCTGAGGCCAGATTTGAACTCAGGTCCTCTTGACTCCAGGGCTGGTGCTCTATTCACTGTGCCACCTAGCTGCTCCTCATCACTTTTTAAAATCTTTTTTAATTTTAGACTTAAATACTAAAACAAATATATAATGTGAAAAGAAAAAGAAATATAAACAAATATAAAATAAGAAAATAAACGTGTCATCTGCACAGCAGAACATAAGAGAGGATTGAAAATATATAGCAATAAATTTCCATTTCAACAAAGCCTATATAATAAATACTACACATTGTGTTGAGAGATATCCATCTTTTCTTTGCTTCCTTGTAGGTTTTCTTTTGTTCTCTACTATACATTTTTTACTTTGTTCTTTTCCCCTCTTCTCGTCTGCCTTAGGCTACAATTAAGCATGGATATGTTTATATAGAAATATAGATATATACATACCTCTGTGTGTGTGTGTATGCTGTGTTTCCCCAATAATAAGACACTGTCTTATTATTTTTTTTGGACAGAAAAACACCAGAGGGCTTATTTTCAGGGGAGGGCTTATTTTAATGAACATTGACAGCAATTTTAATAAACAGATAAATGTGAACAAAAAAAATGTACCTTTATTCAATAAGAAAATCACTGGGGAAGAACAGGATGACGTGCTCACTGCTGCAGCTCTGATTGGATGCAGCTCGGAGCGCGGCGCGCGTTTCACGGGGGGGGACGGTGCATACAGAGGTTACCGCAGGGGATCTCAATAGGGCTTATTTTTGGGGGAGGGCTTATTTTAGAGGAATCTTACACAGTAAGGGGAGGGCTTATTTTCGGGATAGGTCTTATTATCGGGGAAACACGTTAAATATTTACATATATACATATACTCATAAATACATACATTCATACCTATATAAATATCTATTTGCCCTAACAGATTCTACTCCTAATCTTTGTTTTTATGTTTGTGCATGTCTCTTATTTCCTATCCCTCCTGACTCCTCTACTTTATACTTCTACCCGTTACCTTGCCCTCCTATTACTTAACCTACCTTGCCTCCAACAATTCTTCTCTTATCCTCCCATAAATCTAAACACCCTTTTATATGCCCCTTTGACCCTTACCTTTCCCTCTAAAGTTCCCTCCCTTATCCTCTCTACCCTCCCTGTCCCCTTAGCATTTTATTTTTTTTCCTAAATTTAGATGACTTTTAGACTCTTCTAGGTGTGTAAGTATTGCTCCCTCTTGAACCCATTCCTGATGAAGGTATATTTCCAGAACTAACAGCCCTCCTCCCCATCTAATTCCTCTGTATTGGCTCTTCATCTCAAACCTCATTTGTAAAAGATAACTCATCTTTTTAGCTGTTCCTGAATGGTTTTAATTAATGAAGTCATATCATGCTCAGGTTTATCTCAATATTTGTTATGAACTACCCAATTACTAGTAATAATCTTAGACATACATTTTACATACATAAAAGGTAAACAGTCTGGCCTTATTGACAACTTACTATTAACAATAATTGGGTATGGCCTTCTAATTGAGTCAAAATTTTACTTTTATTAAGGGGATTTATTCAGTGAAGTTTGGATTCAGTCAAAGGGCTGCACTTGAGGACCTGGACTCAAGGCCACAGGTTCTCCACCCTTGCGCTAGAGGACCTCTTAGGTCACTTTTAACTCTAAATCTGTGATAATATGAGATCCATTCTATCTTCCACCACTTTCACTTCCAAACTTCTTGCAAGAGTGGCCTATACTTGACACCTTTCCTTTTTCACAATCTTTATTTCTTAGTCCCTTGTAGCCTCATCACTCTACTGAAACCTCTCTCAAAAGCTACTAAATGACCTATCCAATGGCCTTTTCTCAGTCTTTATCTACTCTGACTGGGGTGTTAAGGCAAAACTAGTACTTCTGGTGTGAGGGCTACCAAGCCCTCTTTCTGGTCTGCTTTCCACCTTTGGTGTCCACCTGCCACCCAACTCTTCTCAACTGTGGCTCCAAGAAGCTGTAGCATGGGAAGCCACAACCCAGTAAAACTGTTTTGGCAGTCAGGCTAAACCAGGTTGTGGATAACCAAGGGATCTCAAATTCATCAGTGAATTAGGGGATGTCTACTGCGAATATGTGAAGATTTCCCTAGTGGAATAGGTGGATGTGAACAATTTGTTCCTACAAGCCATGAAGGTGGCAGAAACAGGCACAATGGAGCACTTATTGCTTGGTTAAACATCAAAGACACCAAGATCATCCACTGTATCCCGAGTATCACCAATTGTCTTGATTTTTGTCTTTCCACTAGATTCTGATGACTAGAAGAGAGAATGACTTCACACAACCCTACTTCATACCAAATTAAGTGTGAATAAAAAGATATCATTCACACCATTTTACCATTTTTACCTAGCTGGGAGTCCTGTGGCAATGGACAAGTGGTGAAATAGCAGGTGTGGATACATTGGGAGCTGTAATCACAACCCTGCATATAGGCAGCCCAGACCATAGGCTTGTGTCTCACTGGAGTGAAGCAGCGGTAGGATTTGGCAGCCCCATGGGTATCTGAGCAGCCTTTTTAAAGGACTACACTGCTACCATGACAAAGGGGCTAGAAGAGGTACCCTAAAAATATCTGCTTCACCCTGGCCTGCTTACTGTAAAAGGCAGGGATCCTCCTTGTAGTTGAAACACAGAAAACATACAAAAACTTTTGCAAATATTCTACTTAGTATTGGTACGCAGAATGTGTGCACACTTATGGACAACACAAAGTCAAGTAGACCTGAAATACAGTCTTCTGAGAACTCAGCAGGTATTACATCTATATAGCAGCCCCGAGTGAAACAAAGCTATCAAAGGAAGGCTACCATACCAAATTTGGAGCTGGATGCAGTTTTTTTCTGAAGTGGTAACTGTGTTGAGGAATGCCATGAAGCTGGCATAGGTTTCACAATCAAATCTAATCTAGTCAACAAGCTCATATACCTCCCAAAGGGAGTGAATGAGAGACTCATGCAATTGCCACTTGCAGGAAAGTACTGCACCACTATCATCAATGTGCATGCGTCCACCATGATGAAATGTTTACAAAGACCAGAAAAGGTCAAGCTTATAATTGTGGGTGACTTTATTGCCAGGGTAGACAGAGACTATCAGACATGGCAGGGAGTCTTTAGGAGGAATGAATTCAGAAATAGCAACAGCAACAGTCACTTACTACTGAAGATTTGTGTGTTTCATGACTTCATCACCATCACTGCCTTCCATTTTCCTAAATACAATAAAACTTCCTGGATGTAGCCATAAATAAAACATTGGCATGTAATAGATTATGTCATTTATAAGGAGAAGAGACAGAATGAGAGTGAAAAAGGCTATGTATAGCACGGAATGCTATACCAATCATGGACTTAACCTCTCTGAGACAAACATTCACATTCCACAAATACACATGGTGACTCCAAGGCAAGATGACTAGCAGAAGACTTAATGTCAACAGGTTAGATAGCTTTTTTATGTATGAACAGTTTGTTGCTGACTTGGAGGGGAAACTGAGCCAACACATGTTTGGTAACAGTGGAGTGGAAAAGGAGCGGGCAGCTTTCAGAGATTAGGTATATAGCATTGCATTTATTCAACAGGACCAGAACACTTGCAGACATTAGGATTGGTTCAACGAAAAATGTGGGAAATTCAGAAGTTACTAAATGAAAATTAGAATTCCACAGGGTTTACCAGCAGGATAGTCCATCTGTCTCTAAAAAGACAGCATTTAATTCCATCAGAAGTAAAGTGCAAGCAAATCTTAGAGAGATGCAGGATTCTTGACTCATTAAGAAGGCAGATGAAATTCAGTTTTATATGATTAGTAACAATCTAAAGCACTTTTGTTATGCTTTGAAGGCAGACCAAAGACCTATGGTTCATTTCAACTACTCAGTGCTAATGGAACCACATTGATTTTTGATAAGGATATTGATCCTGGAGAGATGAGCTGAACATTCATCATTTTGAACATAGTGTGTTCAAAAGGTCATCATCAACCAATGCTGAAGCCATTGACGGTATAACTCAGGTTGAAGTCAGTTTCTCTCTAGCTTAAGATTCTGACTGAAGAAGTTTTGAATGTCATTTGGCTCTTCTCCTGTGGAAAAGTTCCTAGTACTGATTCTATTCCAGGAGAGATTTACAAGGCAGGGATTCCACAGCTCATACAACACCTGATAATTCTTCCAGGTTATATGGCAAGAGGAGGTTATCCCCCAGGGGCTCAAGGATGCCTTCATTTTCCATTTTTCCATTTTTCACTTTCCAGGAAATAGGCTGTCCTGTGACAATCATGTGGAGGTTTCCCTTTTAGTCACTACTAGTGAGATTCTTGCCAGAGTTCTCCTTAATAGGATGATCCTTCACCTGGAAGATGGTTATCTACCCAAGAGTCAGAGTGGTCTCAAAAAGGGTCAAGGAATGTCAGTTCGTTGTCTGTTGCCCAACAACTTCATGAAAAAAAGCCAGGAGCCGACAGAAGTCTACACACAACATTTGTTGATCTGACCAAGGCCTTTCATACTGTCAATTAGAAGGTCTTGTGGAAGATCATGGCAAAGTTTAGTTGCCTCGAGAAGTTCATCAGTATTGTACACCAGTTTCATGATGGCATAGTTACATGGGTTCTGGATAACTGATGATGCTCATGTGCTTTCCCAGTCACCAGTGGAGTGAAGCAAGGTTGCGTGCTTGCTCCTGTGCTTTTAAGCTTGATGTTTTCAGCAATGTTGTCAGACACCTTCAACAAGGATGAAAATGGCATGAAGGTAAGCTACCACACTGATGGTAAATTATTTAATTTAAAAAGGCTATAAGCCAGGACTAAAGTGGAGGGAAAGTTGGCACATGATTTTTTGTTTGCAAATGTTTGTGCACTCAATGTGGCCTCTAAGGTTGAGATGCAAAAGAGTATGGATTAATTCTCTGCCACTTGTGTTAATTTTGTTCAGACAATTAACACCAGGAAAATATAAATTCTTCACCAGCCAGCACTGCACCATCCATATTAGTTACAACAAATGGAGAAATTTTGAATGCTGTGGATAAGTTCACTTACCTTGGCAGTGTACATAGATGATGAGGTTTACAAACACATTGCCAGAGCTAGTTCAGTGTTTGGGAAGCTCCAAAGGAAAGTGTGGTAGAAGAGCTGTTAGGCTGCCTACCAAACTGAAGGCCTACAGAGCCATTGTATTTACCTCGCTGTATGCCTGTGAAACCTGGATTGTATACCAGCTGCAATGCCAAGAAATTGAATCTATTCCATATGAATTTTCTTAGGAAGATTCTGAAGATCACCTGGCAAGATAAGATACCAGACACGGAGATCCTTTCTTGAACTGAACTGCCAACTATTCAAACTCTGCTGCAGAGAGTGCAACTCTGTTGGGCTGGCCACATTGTTTGAATGCCAAATTTACATTTGTCTAAAGGACTCTTTTACAGAGAACTCATATAAGGCAGGTGATCACAAAGAGTTGAGAAGTCAAACAAGGACATTCTCAAGGTGTCTCAGAAGATCTTTGGAATTGAGTGTGAGAAATGGGAGACACTGGCACAGAACCACCCAGCATAGCATGCCCACATCAAAGAAAGTACTGTGCTCTAAGAGCAAAGCAGAATTGCATTAGTTCAAAAGAAACGGGAGTTGTACAAATTTGGAGACATTTCCATGCCAAATGTTCATATGGACTATGTATGGCTGACCTGTGGTAGAGCCTTCTGAGCTCACATTGGTCTGATCAGCCACAGTCAGACACACTATACATTGACCCCCAACCTAGTGACATCATTTTGGGCTTCTTCAAGTACGAAGGACAATCACCACCATCTGTAGAATTTGATACTCCTACCCACCTCTCTTCTCTTTGTTTCTTTGATGCCTCATTTTCATTGTTTCCTGCTTCTCTTAATTCTTTCTCTTTTTAACTTGAAGGCTAGTGTCTCTTTTTTGGTTCCTTTAATATAAATATTTCCTGGGCCCTTTTTTTTTTCTCTTTCTATACCCTCTGCCTTGAGATATCATCCATTCCTATGACTTCAATCGTCAATTTTATGCAGGTAATTCAAATTTACATGTCTAGCTATGACCTTTTCTCTCAAGTTTTAGACCTGCATTTCCAACTATCTACTAGACATCTCTATATAGATGGTCTGCTGGTACCTCTAAATCAACATGTCTATACTTGGTCTTGTCTTTCTTCAAAAATATACTTTTTTGAATTCCCTATTTTTCTACCAGTATTAGCACACTTACCTAGTCACCTCTGCATTAAACTTGATATCATCTTTGTGTCTTCCTTTCCCCTTTATTTTCCACAGCTAATCCATGTTTTCTAGTTTTATTTTTTCAACATTTCTTCTGTCTTGATCTTTTCTGTTATCAGTCAATACTGTATATAGCTCAATCCCTTATTAACTCTTCTGAATGATTCTAACAGTCTCTCATTACAACAGACATCCTCCCTACCTCCAGTCTTGTCTATCTTTAACCACTCCTTTATAGATGTAATTATATATATATATATATAGACATAAAGGTATATATATATATAATCTACATATATAACAACACAAAGGTGCATATATATATATATACATATACACACATACAAATATATGTGAGCAAATATACAGTTCATATATCATTTAACTGCTAAAAACCTATGACCTACTTTCATTTAGTAGTCATTAGACTGCATTTAAGACTGAACAGTCTTGCATCAGCCTGCCTTCCTAGCTTTATTCTCTGCCCACGGCTGTCTGCTCCATTTGTAACCTGCTTATCTGCCTGCTGATTCCTTGCCAGAATTACTGGGTCCTATGCCTGCTGCCCCTGAACAATGCCTCTGGAGCCTTTTGTCTGTTCTGCTAGCATCTACTGCCTTTCTTGTGCTAGGACAGGACAGCCATCTTTGTTAGGGCCTGGGCTCATATATCCTGGGCTGGGGTACCGTTGTTGGAGAACTGTATGCTTTTGTTCTGTTATTCCTGAGGCCTTACTCTGAACTCTTATGCTGAGAAAAAGAAGCAACACAAAAAAATTGGAAAGCCAGAGACACCTTTAGGTCAGTACATGTCCTCTCTTTCCCATATGTAAATAATCCTCATTTCTTTGGGGATTGAGGAAATGTTCCTGGGGCCTGAGTTCTGTGATATTTAGGGGTCCTTCACTGGAAGCTCCAGTGAGAGAGCCAGAGACAGAGATACAGAGACAGAGAGACAGAGGCAGAGAGAGACAGGGAGAATTGGAATTCACAGTTCACATTTGGGGAATTGAAAAGTTAGAAACTTAAAGTGACGGACCTTTGCTGGTCCTTAGCTAATAAAATGGCAGTCTGTCTATATTGAAAATTCCAGAAATGTCTCTGGAATCCTGAGGAGAAATTAGCATTGTTCTTTCAGGTGCCACCTGCTCCCCTCCTCACACCCCCCCCAACTTCTAAAAGAATCACAACAAAACCCAAGAAGCAAAATTGTTGGTCTCTCAAATTCAAACAAAACCAAAAACTAAATTTCTTCAGCATAGTTAGACAATCCTAAAATTCCAGGGATCTGCCTTGTTTGCATTATTTTTCTGTTGGAGTCCTTTTTATTACCATCTCTCAATGTCTGGCTATGTCTATAATACAATTATAGGACTGAGGACTGCTGGTTCAACTACATTAGCCTTTCCTAAAGCCATTCAGAGCCAGTTTACACAAATAATGGCTCCTTAAAGCTGGAAGGGACTTTCTTTCAGGAGACATCCTCCTAGGCAATTGGGTGAACACTACCATTAATAATACAAAGGCACTGAGCTGTCTATTTCTGATGTATTTGTCTTTTTCAAATGAAGGGGAAAAAATCTCTTTTTCCAATCCCCATAAATTCAGTCCCTCCAGGCTGTTTTGAGGGTAAACTGCATTGTGAAGAAATTCCCCTAATGGAATTAATTTAGAGGAGACCTAAATTACTGGGTTGGAAGGCCCAACAAAGCTTAAAGGCCTAAAACAGTTTAACAATGATTATCTTCAAAGTACATTTTTTTTTTAAAGCAATCGGGGTTAAGTAACTTGCTCAAGGTTACATAGCCAGGTGTTTCTGGGTGGGTGCTAAGTGTCTGAGCCTGGATTTGATCCACAAGTCATCCTGACAGTGGAGCCGGTGCTCTTACTCGCTATGCTACCTGGCCGCCCCCTCAAAGTACATTTTTTAAGGACACAGAGCATACTTACATCAGTCCCTTCTTGCTAAATGGCAGCAGGCAATTTATACTGTTACTATTCCATGAATGGAGGTGAGGGAGAAGAAGGCCTCACAATAAAAACAAACAAACACCAATTATAGCTGCATCACTGAAAGCACCATTAGAATTATAAAGGTTAATACAGGGGCAGAGGTGGATGCAGTAGATAAAAGTGCTGGTCTTGGAGAATAATAGAAAGACCAGAGTTCAAATTGGGATTCAGACATTAGCTGTGTGACCATGGGCAAGTCATTTAAGCCTGTTGCCTCCATTTCATCTATAAAAATGAACTAGAAGAGGAAATGATAAACTACTCCAAAATTTTTGCCAAGAGAACTTCAAAAGGGTTCACAGAGAGTCAAAAATGAATGAAAATGCCACAATTCAGGTTCATCTTCCTCTATCCAGCTGTTGTGGGCTAGGCCTGACTCAGTCTAGTTCTCTGATAGTTTAGGTTCAATACATTTAACAATTAACAAAAAGAGCTTTACTTAGCTTTAGCGGAGAAGGATATTGAAAAAGGAGAACCAAAAACACCTAGACTTGATTCAGCTGAGCAAAGCAATACAGCATCAGGATCCACCAACCGACCATCAGAAACTCGTCTGGCTCCTTGGGGGTGTTTTGTACTCAGACTGTGTTCCAGTGACACTGACAGTCTCCTGAGCCAACTAAATCTTAATACCTTTTAAGGAAAAATTAGCCCAACTTGGATGGGTGTAAGGATTAGGATGTTTGTTCCTATCACAATTTCGAATAATTTTTGTTAAATTAATTAACTGTGTAGGAAGCTTAAAAATGTTTTTTAATCATTTATTTTGGTAATGATATAGGAAGGTATATTTGTTTTTGTTTCCAGGCTGCTTATAATAATACCATTTAATTTATTTTTGCTATAGTTTACTCTCTATGACTGCATGGCCTAAAGAGCAAAAGCTCCTTTCTTCTTACTCCTTAACTTGTTACCAAGTAGTCACTTCACCTTTTCTAAAGATCTAGATGACTAAAAAATCTTACTTTAGACATATAAATGTATAAACTAAAAGTAAAGGAAATACTAGCAACAATTTCATTTTCTAGATGTTTATGTAATGAAGGAAACGGGCTAAATGGCTATTTTCAGAAAAATCAGTGTTAATCTATAGAGTATTTTTTTCTTTGTCTTCATTAGGTCCAATGAAATTAGCTTTGTCGATTGAAGCGAAGGCATGGAAGATGTTACTCTGTCGATATTTGAACGAAAAATATAAGAAGAAAATGACTGACATGATAACATTTATAAACGAATACTTAAAAAAATTATCTAGGCCCATTCGTGACTTAGATGATGTCAGATTTGCAATGGAAGCCTTGGCCAATATACGTGATAATGAAATACAAATGGACATGACATTAGGGCCTATTGAAGTAAGAAACTTAAATTTTTGAAATAATATTTTGAAAATAGAGTTATGTTCTCAAAAGCTACAAACTATCATTATCTCATGCAAAAGCACTACACTTCAAATAATCCCCCAGTGAAGACTAGAAGTAGACAAATTAAGAATAAATACTAGTTTGGGAGCTGTGTCCTAGTCTTTATAGCTGATGGGAGGGGCTGCTCCACTTTAAGAGCCGTCGTTGTTATGGAATGTTCCCAGCAGCAATGGCTGCCTGGTAATTAGTCTTTCTACTATCATATGGTCAGTTGCCCTTACCTACTGTGTTTCTTGATCCTCAAACATGGGGATATATAGCCAACTCGTGTTTTAACAGGGGCTGAGAGACTATTTATCCTGCTTATCATCTATAGGTGCTATTGTGATAGTAATTTTTCATCTTTGATGTCCTTTTATTTTATTATTTGGGGCAACGAGGGCCATTTCTCTTTGTTAGGAAGTTATTGAGCTAGTTTAAACCTGTCCCATAGGATGTGAAAGTTTACTTAAGGCCTCAAACATTTCTCAGATAAGAAGCCAAGAAAAGGGAGTCTGGGTTTTCCAAGTAATTTGTTCTTTATTTTTATTATTTTCCCACTTAATAGTATTTCTTTTTTTTTCCCAATTACATGTAAAAATATTTTTCAGCATTCACTTTCCTAAGATTTTGAGTTCCAATTTTTTCTCCCCCTCTCCCTTCCCTTTTCCCTCCCCAAGAGAGAAAGCAATATGATATATATGTACAATCATATTAAACATATTTCCACATTAGACATGTTGTGAAAGAAGAATCGGAACAAGAGGGAAAAACATAAGAAAGAAAAAAGTGAAAATAGCATGCTTCATTCTGCATTCAGACTCCATAGCTCTTTCTCTGGGTGTGGATAGCATTTCCATTATGAGTCTTTTGGAATTGTCTTAAATCATTGTATTTCTGAGAAGAGCTAAGTCTATCAAAGTTCGTCATTGCACAATGTTGTTGTAATTGTGTACAATATTCTTCTGATTCTTCTCACTTCTCTCAGCATCAGCTCATATAAGTTTTTCCAGGTTTTTCTGAAATCTACCTGCTCATCATTTCTTATAGCACAATATTATTCCTTAACATTCATATACCACAACTTGTTCAGCCATTCCCTGATTGAAGGGCATCCCCTCAATTTCCAATTCTTGGCCACCACAAATAGTGCTGCTATAAATAATTTTTGACATGTTTCCTAAGTAATTTGACTTGAGTAAGGATTGGTCTGACACAAATACTGTAGGCATATGAATATTCCCTTTCAATCAATATATTGCAAACCCTCTACCTGTAGTTTAATCTGTTAACCTGACTTAAGTTTACCTATAGAGTCTGTTTAACTATGTTTGTTTCCTTAGGGATGTATCAAATTATGACTGCTTAACTAAGTTTGTTTAACTTTTACGACAATTGAAGGAAGGAATCTGTCTTCTTTAACTTTTATAGCTTAAAAGAAAGTACGAGATTGCAATATGTAAAAGAATTCTCAGTCACTCTGATATAATTTTGTCTATAAAGTATCTTTTAAAAATAGAATCCCAATTTTTGTTCAGTATTATTTCTCTACCTCCTGAACCTGTGCTTAAGCATAATAAAACAAGGGGTTTAAACCTTACCAGTTTTTGCATTGTTGTAGATTTGTTTCAGCAGCAGTTACCTACCACACAAACTCAGAGGAGATATTTCTCCTGTAGCACTTACTATTTGTAATTGAAACATGACAAGAGAAAGCACATTTTCTTGGGATTTTCTGGAATATCTTTCTGACTTCCTTTGGTATATATACAGGGCCATAGTTTTTTCAATCTTTTTTTAAAACAGTATTTTTATCAGTATCTTAGTAATAAATGAAAACTTTTCCTCTTGTTCCAGGAAGCTTATACTATTTTAAATAGATTTGAAGTTGAGGTAACCAAAGAGGAGTCTGAAGCGGTTGATACACTGAGATACTCATTCAACAAATTGCAAAGCAAAGCTGTAAGTACAGATGTAATTCTATCTCCCATCTTTTTTGCTTATCATTGGACACGAATATGTATTTTACTCAGTTTTGTTCAAAGTATATATAAAATTTTTCTGTCCTACAGGTCAAATATTAAAATGTTTGGGGAGGGGTGTTCATATCCTTTGATTGCACTACAACTTTGTGGTACTGAATTAGGACAGTGTTAGGAGACTGTTAAAACCCTCAGTAAGTTCAGAATTTTTAAAAAATGGCTAAGGATGATAAAGGAGGAGTCTTAAATATAAATTCAGAGGAAGAAGGAAAAAAGAGTTTATAGGCTGAGGAAGCAGAACCATTTGACTTCTATTTTGTTTGCATGTTTCTATTACCTTCATAAAATCCTACTCCAATGCCCTGATCTTCCTTTCCTTTCCTTTCCTTGTCCTTTCATTTCCTTACCTTTCCCTTTCCTTCCTTCCTTCCTTCCTTCCTTCCTTCCTTCCTTCCTTCCTTCCTTCCTTCCTTCCTTCCTTCCTTCCTTCCTTCCTTCCTTCCTTCCTTCTCTCTCTGTCTCTTTCTCTTCCT
>NW_027187367.1:14991739-15050374 GCF_028583685.1 Petaurus breviceps papuanus
CTTCCTTCCTTCCTTCCTTCCTTCTCTCTCTGTCTCTTTCTCTTCCTTCCTTCCTTCCTTCCTTCCTTCCTTCCTTCCTTCCTTCCTTCCTTCCTTCCTTCCTTCCTTCCTTCCTTCTCTCTCTGTCTCTTTCTCTTCCTCTCTTGCTTTGTTTTTCTAACATGAGCCCATTTGCCTTTCTTCAGGCAGCATTATGGCCTTCACTCCTGGTGGCCTTAGTGCAGACACCTGATAGGTTTTAGTCCTATTGCAGCTCAAAATTCTCATATGCAAACAGCCCTCCAGTGATAGCCTCCATAGCATGAGGGGCTATGGACATATGCTATCATACCTAGCTTTAGTATTTCATCTTAGCATGGAGGTGACCATCAGTTATTGAAGGCTAGACTAGTGGAATGGAAGCTCTGGAAATTTCTGCCCTGCTGAAAAAACTTTGAGTGCAGCCCCAGAAATAGACTGAATCTTATTTCTAAGGGCCAACCCAGTTAATACTGGACAGATACATTATAAAGGGGATGGTTACCTGGTGTAGAGAGTTCTACAGAAACCCACAAAACAAAGAAAAAAATGTGAGTTGTTTTCAGTCTTGTGTGGCCTCTTCCACTTTGGCAATGACAGTGGCAGGAATGGACAGAAATGAAAAGAATCATATAATCTTTAGGTTGCCCCCAAATTTAAATTTGGCTGTTGGAATTCTAAATAAAAAATCCTTGATTAATGACCAAGTGGTCATCTTGCCAGAGAAGTTGAATCATATCAATTTTAATATTCTTACTGTCAACATAAACAGAAGAAAGAAAGAAATTACAAGAAAATGGAGGAATGGTTCTCAAGTACTCCTGGAAGAAGAATAGCGAATCTTTTTTTTGTCTGTTAAAATAAAATCTATTTCAATCTTTATGTCACTCTTTGGTACTCACCATGCTCAGTATTTAACAATTCACCTGTCTATGCACCTGCCTATGTACAGTCAAACTATTGACTCCTCAGAACTAAGATCTAAATTTGTAAAATCAACAACAAGGAATAATAATGAGAAAAGGCATAGAATTTAATTAAAAGAACTGAAACTTTGAATTATTAAACTAGTAACTAAAAATATAAAATGGAAATAGGCAGTAGGACTGACATCAACACAAAGTAAAATAATTTCATTCAGAAACTGAAATGATTAACAACTTCAGGAAAGTTGTAGGTCATAAGATCCACATAAATCATTAGCATTTTTGTGTATTACCAACAAAGTTCAGCAGGAAGAAAAATTCTATTTAAAAGAACTGCAGACAATATGAGATACTTGGGAGTCTACCTGCCAAGGCAAACCCAGGAAGCACATGAACACAATTATAAGACAGTTTTCACACAAATAAAGTCAGATCTAAATAATTGGAAATTTTTAATTGTTGATGTATAGGCTGAACTAATATAATAAAAATGATAATTCTACCTAAGTTAATTTACTTATTCAGTGCCATGCCAACCAAACTACCAAAAATTATTTTTATAAAGCTAGAAAAAATAATAATAAAATTCATTTGGAAGAATAAAAGATCAAGAATGTTAAGGGTATCAATGATAAAGAGTAAAGGAAGGTGGCCTAGCAGAACCAGATCTCAAACTGCATTACAAAGCAATAATCATCAAAACAATCTGATACTGACTAAGAAATGGAGTAGTGGACCAGTAGAATAGATTACGTACACAATACATAGTAGTAAATAACCATAGTAATCTAGTATTTGACAAACCCCCAAATCCAAAATTTTGGGATAATAACTCACTATTTGACAAAAATTGCTGGGAAAACTGGAAAATAGTTTGACAAAAACTAGGTATAGGCCAACCATCTCACACCTTATACCAAGATAAGGACAAAATGAGCACATAATTTAGATATAAATAGTAATACCATAAGAATATTAGAGGAGCATAGAGTGTCTTACCTGTCAGATCTATGGATAAGAGAAGAATTTATGATAAAACAATAGACAGAAAGTGTTATGGGAGATAGAATGGATAATTTTGTTTACATTAAATTCAAAGGTTTTTGCCCAAACAAATCCAGTGTAGTCAAGATTTAGAAGGAAAGCAGAAAAGTGGAGTAAATTTTTACAGCAAGTTTATCTGATAAAGGCCTAATTTCTAAGATACATAAAGAACTGAGTCAAATCTGTATGAATATGAGTCATTCCCCAATTGACAAGTGGTCAAAGAATATAAACAGGCAGTTTTTAGAAGAAGAAATTAAAATTTTATCTATAGTCATGAAAAAATTCTCTAAATCACTATTGATTGGAGAAATGCAAATTGAAACAACTCTAAGGAACCACCCTATATGTATCATGTTGGCTAATATGACAGAAAAGTTAGATAACAAATGTTGGAGGGGATGTGGAAATAGGGGTATTAATGCACTGTTGGTGGAATTGTGAAGTCATCCAACCATTGTGTAGAATGATTTGGAACTATGCCCAGAAGTCTATAAAATCATATATACTCTCTGACCCAGCAATACCCCTACTAGGTCTGTATCCCAAAGAGATAAAAACAAAGTGGAAAAGGACCTATATGTTAAAAAAATATTTATAGCGTCTTTTTTTGGTGGCAAAGAATTAGAAATTGAGGGGATACTCATTAATTAGGGAATGGCTGAATAAGTTCTGGTATATGATTATGATAATAAGAATGATGAGCAGGAGGGTTTCAGAAAAGCCTGGAAAGACTCATATAAACAAAAGGTGCAATACAGTGAACAAAACCAGGAGAATACAGAAATACATAGTAATAGCAATATTGCATAATGACCAATTGTGAATGACTTAACTATTCTCAGTAATACAGTGATCCTAGAGAATTCTGAAGGATTTAGGATGAAGAATACTATCCATCTCCAGGGAAAGAATTGATAGATTCTGAATGCAGATTGAAGCATACATTTAAAACTTTATTATTCTTGTTTTGTTTTAGAGTGTGTATTTTCTTTTACAACATAGCTAATATAGAAACACATTTTGTATGACTGCACATGTATCGCCTGTATCAAATTGCTTGCTTTCTAAGTGGGTGGAGAGGAAAAGAATTTGGAACTCAACACTCTTTTTGAAAAAAAAAAGAATGCTAAGAGGTTTTTTACATGTAATTGGGAAAAAAATATAAATTTTTTTTAAAAAAGAAAAAATCCCAAATGGGGTCATAGAGTAAGACACAACTGAAACAACCAAACAACAAAAGACAAGAAGTTTTCAGAAGAAATCAAAGCTAAATAATAATCATATGAAAAAATACTCTAAACCACCACTTTGTCGAGGGGTGGGGCAAGACCATTATGGTTAAGTGACTTTCTCAGGGTCACATAGCTAGTAAGTATCAAGTATCTGAGGCTGCATTTGAACTCAGGTCCTTCTGACTCAAGGACCAGTGCTCTATCTACTGCACCACCTTGCTGCTCCATAAATTGCTATTGATCAGAGAAATGCAAATTAAAACAACTCTGAGGTATTGCTTCCTACCTATCAGATTGGCTAATGTGACATAAAGAAAATGATAGATGTTGGATGGGATGTGAGAAAACTGGGATACTGATGCATTGTTGATAGAGTTATGAAGTGATCCAGCCATTCTGGAGAGCAATTTGAAACTATGCCCCAGTGACTATAAAATTGTGCATACTCTTTTGACCCACTACTAGGGCTGCATCCCAAAGATATAAAAGCAAAGGGAAAAGGACCTATGTGCACAAAAATATATATATTTATAGCAACTGGTGGCTAAGAGTGGAAATCATGGGAATGCCCATCAGTTGGGGAATGGCTAAACAAGTTGTGGTATATGATTGTAATAGGACCCTTATTGTGCCGTAAGACATGATGAGCAGAATGGTTTTAGAAAAACCTGGAAAGAGACATGTGAGCTGATACATAGTGAAGTGAGCAGAACCAGGAGAACATTGTACACAGTAACAATATTGTACAATGAAGAATTGTGAATATCTTAGCTGTTCTCAAGCAATACAATGATCTACTAATTTTATATTTCCTTTAAGTGCTCAATTCAGTCTTAAGCACATAGACAGTCAAATGTTGACTGATTTGACTAAAAATTATACCTTTTTCATTCATATTTATTTCCATTCTAGTGCTCAGTACAAGATGAACTTGTTCAAGTTCAGCCCAAATTTAAAAGCAATCTACTTGAATCAGTTGAAGTTTTTCGTGAAGATGTATCCAATTTTGCTGAACAGTATGAACTGGTACTTTAATACTGCCTATTAAGAAGTATTGTCATAATTATTAAAATGAAATAGCTTTATGTGGGGAAGAATATTCTTATTAATGAAAGACAGAGAATAATGCAGAATTGGGGGGTGGGGAAAATTTCTAGTACTCTGGGTACCCATATGGAAAAAAAGATCACCAAAGTAAAGAAGTTACTGTAACTGAAGAGAAATTAGTCAGTGTCTTTTTTTTGCATGTGATATTCTGTAGCTTCAGAATAAGAAGGGCTAGTTAATAATACAATAGCACTGCTTGAATTGCTTCCTTTCCTTAAAAATCCTGGACAAATGCTGCTCCTTTGTAGGCAGAACACCAGAAACACTGACCATACCTTCCTGTCTTCACAGTTCAAATGTATTTCTTTCTCCACAGTGATAATGAGCTGTAACTTAAAGATATAGCTAGTGGAAGATAATAGCTCTTCCAGGCAGTTCATTAAAAAATACCGGAAGCTTTTCTACATATGATACACTTTTTCCCCATCACCAGAGAGGGGGGAATAGAATAGGCATCTATCCCCTTCCACGCATGTAGTCGAATATGGCTACATAGAAACTCATCTTCTACTTTTGTCCCCTTTCACAAAACCTCAAAAGACCTTTCTTCTTGCTTATCCCCATCAGTTCGGAATCCTATTACCCAAAAGAGTTGGGCATCCCAATGTTGACACTTCTCTAGATGGAAGACCACTGAACATTTAAACAGTGCTTTTTTATCACCAAGTTGATTCCTTATTCATAGCAAAATATTTAATATAATCTAATGGTAAGCTGACTTCTGTATAGTATGTGAAATCAAAGGATGCCAAAACAGTTAGTATTCCTGCTTTCTACCTCTTCAAAGTATTCATATACCTTGAGTGATATTTCCATCCTAGGCATAGAAGTCATGGCAGCCATCTCCCTCTTTAACCATTCCTGCATCACTCACAGCTAAAGAAGCAGATAAATCTTTAATAACTGGAGGTACAAACTATACAATATGAAACATCAACCTGTCTTAATTTGTAGTCTGTACTTGTGCATCAAACTCCGTTTGAAAATAATGTCAGATTCACAAGCGTAAGAATAGAGAGGGATGAGAATTAAGACAACTTAATTTTAATAAAAATATATAAATTACATAGGTCATTCAGGGGGTTAATAGGCAAGCTAGTTAAGTTAACAAATAAATTATCTTGAGTAAGAGTTAATATATGCTCTTTGTAATATTTGTCACAGGAAGGACCCATGGTACCAAACATACCACCCCAGGAAGCCAGCAATAGACTACAGATATTTCAGGTAAAAATACTTTTGATAAAAATTTTACTATACCTCATAGTTAGCCTATTATACAATTATGCTTAAAATAATTTTAAGGGGACCAATAGGTAAGACTGAATTCCCTAGGAAAAACATTGAATATAAGGAAATTATTTTTAACTACTTGAAAAGCTTGTATTCAAATAACTACATTCCATCTCAGTCTTATTATAATTTTATGTTATGTACACGTATAGCTAAATATTAATTTGTTTAGCAGCCTACTTTTCTAACCTTGTTACCATTACTTCCCTACAGATCTCCACTGTGAATCCCTAATTTTGTCAATGTGTAGAGACAGCTGGTGACAAAGTGGACAGAGTTCTGGGCTTGGAGTTGCCTGAGTTCATGAAGTCCAGCCTCAGACACTTACTAGCCATGTGACCCTGGGCAAATCACAATCTCTGTTTACCTCAGCTTCCTCAACTATAAAATGAGGACTATTACACCTTCCTCTCAGGGTTGTCCTTGATTTCAAATGAGACAATAATTGTAAAAGCACTGAGGAATGGTGACTGGCAAGTGATCATAATAATAAATGCCTATAGATTTCTATAATAAAAAAAAAATTCATGGCCTGGTGGCCAGGTTAGACTGGGTTGCAGGTGACAGATATAGACCCTTATCCTTTTATACTCAAAGCCTTTTCAGCTTAGTTGGCCGTGTCTTCTGGGCTCTACTGGCAAAGTCTTGGGTATCTCTGACTTCTCTCCTTGTACAGATGAAGCCCAGGAATAGCACTTTAATGGAGGACAGGTACCTTACATGCCAGGAAAATTTTTAATGGATAACATAATATAGAAAAACCTCTGTCCTTATTATATTCTGAATCATTGGTATCTAAATTAATAAAGTTTTACATTATTTAATAATTTCATTTACTTTTAGGCAAATTTTGATGATCTATGGAGGAAATTTGTTACATACTCATCTGGTGAACAGCTCTTTGGATTGCCTGTCACTGATTATGAAGTTTTACATAAAACCAGGTAAATTTGGAAAACGTATATCTGTTGCAGAGAGATTTCAAATTAAATACATTTGATGTATTTACACTGACTACTTTGAGAGAATCTCAAGTTTTCTGAAAGAATGTTCGTCTTGCTGCATTTATCATGTGAGTCCTAGAGAAAAGAAAGATCAAATGCTAGACAGTTTGTGAGCTGAAAATACTATATCAGGAACATCCAGAGTCAATTTAGTATCTTGTGGTACTTTCCTCTGCTTCTCTGGAACAAGTAATCCAGAAAAAGATTCTATGAAAACATGTACTGGTCTGACTACACTGCCTGTATGATCTGGACAAGTCCTTTAACTTGTCGGGATTCCAGGCCACTTGGTAAATTGCAGAGAAGGTACTGATCTGCATTGTTAGAGGGAATTAATAACTGGAATATTTCCCACACAAATGAAATCACAGATCTTATAAAAAAAACAAAAACACTAAATACAAGACTTAGGAGGTTTTGTAGCTTGAAGATTCTGATCCTATGTTTCATCTTGAAAGGGACTCCTAGATCTTCAGGATGGATGGTTTTTAGTGTGGTCCTAATGCCAGGGGAGAAAATTATAACAAAAACTGGTCTAGAATTATGCCAATTTTCAGTTACTGGAAGCTGAGTATGAATTTGAGTGCACGTGTGTATATTTATTTGTTTGTTTTACACACATGTGTATGTGTATATATACATATACATGAATATACACACGAGAATATGTACACATATGTAATATAAACATGTACCTATATTTTTAGAATTTCTTTATGTGTGCTGTTATGCATGTCTTTTGTAAAGTATTTGAATAAATATAAGAACTATTTCCTCCTACCTAGGAAGGAACTGAGTTTGTTGCAGAAGCTGTATGGACTGTATGATACTGTAATGGGCAACATTAGTGGTTATTATGAGATACTTTGGGGAGATGTAGATATTGAAAGCATTAACCTAGAACTTCAGGAATTCCAAAATAGGTAAGCTTAAACCCATTTAAGATGACCTTTCTATAATATCTAGAGATCTGGCTCTTGTCTATTATTTTGTTTATGCTTAATACTCATACTTTCTGATATATATCTTTGTAATTAATTTCCAGTTTGATATGTCTTCCATGTTATATTGTAAACTCCTGAAGAGTAAGAATTATGTCTTTTGTTTTCCACCAAAGAGTACAGTGCAGTGTTATTTCTACATATGATTCTCAAGAAATGACTGTTTAGTTAATTAAATAATTGTATGGCCAACCAAGAAGGTTGGGTATGAACATTTCCTCTCAATTACGGAAATTAATATTTGGAAATTAAGGCAAGAAAAAGAATTCTTATCATACTGATGTTGTCTCCATTTATTCCCTTTTTGCTAATATTTAGACTAAGTGAAGAAATGTGTGAGTAAAATTATAAGTAAAATGGACATTTTGTTATTTTTCTTAAAGGTGCCGCAGACTTCCCAAAGGACTGAAGGACTGGCAAGCCTTTTTGGATCTTAAAAAAAGAATAGATGACTTCAGTGAGTCTTGTCCTTTGCTAGAAATGATGACTAATAAGGCAATGAAGCAAAGACACTGGGATCGAATTGCAGAACTAACAGGAACTGCATTTGATGTAGAATCTGATTCTTTTTGTTTGAGAAATATCATGGAAGCACCACTCCTCAAACATAAAGATGATATTGAGGTATGAGCATAATTATCTATATCAAAAATGTCATCCTAGTTTAGGCAAATAAGTGATCTCTATTTGTGGCAGTAGTCAGACCAAGCCATGACTTTGGAATGGGAAAAATTAAGCATGGAGAATGAACAACTACTATTTCTGTATTTCTGGGCAAGTTACTTCCCTGATCTGGGCCCCAGTTTCCTCACCTATAAGATGATATGGCATCTGAGCTTTTTAGAGTTGTGTCATGATGGGAGAGTAAAGTAGTGTTTCTACCCTAACCCTCACCCATGTTCCTTCACCTACCAAAATAAAAAACCTAGAGACAGAGACGGTATGAATGGGGTATAGTTATTAGATCCCAGTGGTGGATTTCTGACTGAAATGGGATAATAATACCTGGCATTTATATAGTGCTTTAAAATTTTCAAAGCACTTTGTAAACATTATCTTATTCTATCCTTAAGACAGCCCTGGAAGGTAGGTGCTATTATTATGCCATTTTATAGAAGAGGAGATTAGGACAGATAGCAGTTAAGTGACTTGTTTAGGGTCACACAGCTGGTATATATCTGAGGCAGCATCTGATGTACCCCTAAATAAAATTATTTGATATGATATAAAAGTTGAAATTCTACCCCAGAGGCTTTAGAATGTGAGTTTTTAAACTTTTTTGCTTCATTTAATGTGGAAAAATTGGACTAGATGATCTCTATGGTTCTTTCTGATTCCAAAATGAAGCCTAGGAATGAAGATGGAGGGCAAATATGTCTCTCTCCCTCCACTCCTATCTATCTGTCTGTCTGTCTATCTATCTATCATATATCTCTCTTCCCTATCTTTCAAAGAGCTATTATTATAGATGATTCGAGGGGGAGGGGGTTATAGGAGGATTGGTAACTAAGGAGAGGAATATGCCTATTTAACTTATTCTGTGTCCAAGGTCTAGGTCTCTACTCTGGGAAAGATTTGGAATTTATGTTCCTTAGAGTCTGGACATCCTCCACAACTTAAGTGTTTAATTTAGATAAAAGTAATGAATATCTGAATGCTCCTTTTTTCTCATTTTTTCTTTGTAGGATATTTGTATATCAGCTATCAAGGAAAAGGATATTGAAGCCAAACTTGCTCAAGTGATTGATAACTGGACCAGCCAGACTCTGAGTTTTTCCACATTTAAGGGAAAAGGAGAGCTACTACTGAAAGGAACAGAATCAGCAGAAATCATTACATTGATGGAAGATAGTTTAATGATCCTAGGATCTTTGCTAAGTAACAGGTAATTTTAGATTTTTTTTCAGTCTCTAGTTTCTTATCCAGTGATCTAAACTGCTTTTTGAAGTCTACTTCTGCAACTATATAACATTACTGGCCTTTGTCCCCATGTTGGCCGAGGGCACCATGAGCATCTGCTGGCCTTCTCTAAGCCAAGCCACCCCTCCTGCAGAAGTCTACCTCCTTGCAGATTCTATATATTACTTCTAGCCCCACCACTGAAGAAACAAAGAACAAGAAAGTGTGCTTCTAAACACAACTTTAGTATTTCTAAGGTTTCAAAGACATTTATTGAGATGTCAAGTCTACAGGGCTCTTGACTTGGAGTCAGAAGACCTAAGTTTGAATTCTGCCTTAGATACTAGTTGTGTGACCTTGGGCAAGTCCCTTAACCTTTCTCATCCTCAGTTTTCTTACCTGTGAAATGGGGGTGGTAATAATCACACCTTTTCTTCTCTCTCCCCAAGATTATTGTGTGGATTCAATGAGATAACATAGGTAAAGTGCTTTGCAAATTTTAAAGTGCTTTGTAAATATTGAATGCTGCTTCTGCTTCCATTATTATGGATCCATTAGATCTTGGATCCTATCCCATGACTTTTAGAGATGGGAGAGAAAGAGGTATTTGGAGCAGGAGCATGGCATTGATGGGTCACTGTATTAGTTACAGGCCCCATCCTGCTGTTGGGGAGAAAATTTGGGATGCCTACAATCCATTTGTTTTTTCAGCCATTCAGAGGCCTTTTTCAAACCTCAACAGGCCACCCTCATGATGTTCTGGGGTAGAAAGTGCTTCACAGCCAAGTAAGGATCCCCAGAACAATCACATCCCTCCCACTTCAAGTCAGGGGGAGGGGCCCCTCTGCCTACTGCCATCCCCAACTCTAGCTCCCACAGAAGGTTAGGTGGTGGTTGCAAGAGCTCACACATACACTTCCAGGCATCCCGCAGTGGGGCTGAGCTTGATCCTGAGAGGCCTCTGTTCCACATTGAATGTTCTCCCTCAGGGTTGGCAGAATGCACCGATGACCCTTGCACAGACCTTGGACAGCTTTTACACTTCAAAATCTAGAACAATTGCCTGGCTTAATTTTGGTGTATTTGGGATTTCCTATACAATCTATCCCAAATAAGGCAATATTCACTTAGTTGTGCAGATCATTCATAATGATTTGGGGTTTTGGCCTAAGGTTAATGAGGTCCTGGGGGAGAGCAGACAGAGAGAGAGGGGGAAGGATCCAAGTGTGCTGGAACCAGCTCTGCTGTTGAAGTTGGAGTGTTGGAATTTTCAGTGGAAAATCATCTTGAAAATCACCAAGCACTATGAATCTGAGCACAATTTATTGTTTATTGTCTAGATTTAAGAAAATGATGGAGAAAATGTTAATGATGCAGATTAAAATTAAATTTAAAGTGTATCTTCTTCATCCCCCATCCCAACTGGTGGTTAAACATTTACCAGCAAGAGGTATTGAGGACAGGACAGCCCCCTCCTTCCTTTTGAGTCTAAGGGCTGTATTATTCCCTCATATAAACATGCATCACTATCTTCTAGCTCTGCTCCTACCCAAGTAGTTGAGTCACAGTGGAATTGTTTCAGATAATAGGGTTTGTCCAGCCCTGCCTAAACGAAGCAAAAGGACTGATGATGCCACCTGGAGCATCGTGCACAGACCAGTCATTACTCTGTACAGGGCAAAGTTCTAATCACCATGTTCTCCCTCTTTTCTGGAGGTTTGTCTGACTATTTCACTATCTTGTAAGTGGGTTGGAAATGGAGAGATGAAGTAATAATAATGATGATGCTAAAAATGGTAAATTAGCCCTGTGAAGTCAGTTGTGGAAATATTATTCCAATTAAACAGTTAGGGAGATTGAGGCTTAAAGAGAATAAATGACTCAGCTATGGTTACACAACTAATAACTATTAGAACAGGATGTCTAGCATTCTTTATGGGAGATGTGATGAGAAAGAAGCAAGGGATGATGACAAGTCAGATCAAGATAGCTTTCAGTTTATAATTATCCCTTCCATATTTCAGAGATTAGGGGCATGGCACCCCTGTGATCTGAAAACTCCACGTAAAACTTTTTGGCCTTCCTTTTGTACCAGAGCAGAAATCTAAATTATTATGGTATTAAAAGATAAAATATGATGATATTATGCAATACTACTTATTTGTAGTATTTACTTACTACTACTTATATACCACACACATTTTTTTTGCGTTTTTGAGTTTCTAAACGTTCTGTGTCATCTGCTGGATGTGTTGTCTGCCACTTCCACAATACTCCCCAAAAGTTCCCATTTAATTTCTTATGCTGACCCATGATATATCTAAACTATAGGGGGGAAAGTCACAATGTGGAAGGGATAACTGTAATTACTAGGGAGCTTTGGGGTGATGATAGTACCCAAATTAGGAGATACTTTATGGTGTAAAAAAGAGAAAACTTTTTATATGACATGGAAAAATAAAACTTCCATCATAAAGAAGTTAAAAATCTTAATAAATGCTTTGATAGAGAATTCCTTTTAGGTTGTTTTATTTCGGGGAGGGGAAGGTTTAGGGAGAGGAAGAGGTGGGAGACCAGAGCTGTATACCTATTTCATTGGTATAGGCATCTCCTAGTGAGGAAACTCTTTCTCAATGCAGATCAGCCTCTGCTCTGGCAGATTTTTACTGTTTTAAGTTTATTTATTTTTTATTTTTCACCATTCACTTCCATAAGTTTAAATTTTCTCCCACTCTCTCCCCTCCTCCCTCACCAAGGCAGCATGCACTGATATAGGCTCTATATATACATTCCTATTAAACATATTTTTTTTAATGCTTTTTGAAGAGGCAGTTGGGGGTTAAGTGACTTGCCCAAGGTCACATGGATGGTAAGTGTTAAGTGGCTGAGGCTGCATTTGAACTCAGGTCTTCCTGACTCCAGGGCCAGTGCTCTATTCACCATGTCACCTAGGCTCCCCTTAAACATATTTTTACATTAGTCATGTTGTATAGAATAATTATAATGAACGGGAGAAACCATGAGAAAGAAAAACAAAACAAAACAAGAAAAAAAGGAAAAATAGTATGCTTCGCTGCATTCAAACTCCATAGTCCTTTTTCTGTATTCAGATGGCATTTGGAATTGTTTTAAGTGCTTGCATTGCTGAGAAGGGGTAAGTGACTGTTACTGTGGTACTATTTAGAGAACTGTCTAGGACTTTGGGAGATTGTGACTTGCCCAAGATGTTGACAGTAGTCAATGTCAGAGGACATTATATCCATGTCACCCTGACTCTAAAAGCCTTTTAGAATAATGTACAATAAATAAAAAAATAGAAAAGCTTTACCTTAGAATTTGCAAAGTCTTAGTTCTTCCTTTTAGCTCACTTTGTCTATGCTATATTAGTTCCTTAATTATCTTTAAAACTTATTTTATTTTTTAGGTATAACACTCCATTTAAAAAGAGTATTCAGAATTGGGTATTTAATCTGTCAGCTTCTTCAGATATAATTGAAGAGTGGTTGGTTGTACAAAACCTCTGGGTTTACCTTGAAGCTGTTTTTGTAGGTGGAGATATTGCAAAACAATTACCTCAGGTAAAGGGATACTGAAATTTTATAAAACAAGTAAGAGTAAGTACCAAGATATAGAAATATTCACTAGTTCATACAGAAAATTTCTCATTTATACCAGTGGAGAAAAGTAAGACCAATAAACCCAAAGACTAGATTCCCTGAATCATTTACATTAGGCTCTGAGGTGTTAAATGATTTTATTTCTTTTATACATTGACCAAATTCTTTTAATTCTTGAAGATAAGAATGACTGGTCCAGAAGGTAGGAAAGGTGTTAAATATTGGCAGTACGACTGTCTTATGTTTCTGTCTTAAAGGATTAGCCTAGCTAAATTTAGAAGAGCCCATCACCAGAAAATTGACTACTAGGTGATTTGGGGGCTACAGAAACTAGTAAAGACTATTTTGTAAAGCTGGAGGGCTCACAAAATCTTCCTCAATAGGAGAGTGTGCTAGCTGTATAGTTTATTAAATTGTAGATTGATTGTGATCATATATGATATGGTATTTTAAGAAAAAATTTTAAATTACTCTTTTGATTCTATATACTCTATTGACAATCTTCATTATTGTATTAAAAGGAAATGTACTCCGTTAAAAAAAAATCCTATGTCCACAAAAATTAAACATGTCCTTCCTCAGTTGATAATCCTATAAATAAGGTATTTTATGTATTGAAAATGTTGAAAAAAATGTTTTTCAAAATGGCTTGTACACAGAACAACATACACAATGGCCACAGTACAGTAAAATACATATGAGCTATACTCAGAGTCAACTGAACTCAGATTGCATTAATTAATCTTGGTCCTAGAGAACAAATAATGAAATAACACTTTTCTCAGTGGAGAGGTAAGAAACAAATAGAGGATATCATTGTGAAGTCTGTTATCTGTGTTTTTGCTTAACTGCATTATTGTTGTTTCAACAGATGTTAGGAAGGATGTATATCAGGAAATGACTGGCATAAAAAATGACAAAAGGCATCAATAAAACTTTGAAACAAACAAAAAAAAAATCAGAAAACCCCTAACATCTCCAATTTTCTTTTCTAATGAACATAATTTATGCCAATTTTTAAGTTTTACCTTTTTGTGACCAAATCAAAATTACCATTTTTCAAAGGATATATAAATTAATAATGTGAGTTTTCATGATAGGGAGAAACCTATTTTCCTCTCATAAATTAAATGTTCTTTCAGCATAAAAATAAGAGGTACTTTTGCTTCGGGAACTCTTGAACTGAAATTGTTTTAAGGACCTGTTTTCAAAAGACTATTCTCTTTAAGCTTTATATAGTAGAACTGGATCAACTCTTCATAGAAGAGTTTCACTGAAATACTTTCAGCCACTTAGATAAATTGAAAGTTCAGATCCTATTTTGGAGAAAAATCATGAAGTTCTAACTTAAGCACTTTGATTATCAGATTATCCAAGTAGCAATTTTTAAAGACGATGTTTTTGTTTTTTAGGAAGCAAAACGTTTTCAGAACATTGATAAATCTTGGGTAAAAGTAATGCAGCGAGCTCATGAGAATCCTAATGTAATCAGTTGTTGTGTTGGAGATGAAACTATGGGACAACTTTTGCCTCATTTACACGAGCAGTTGGAAGTATGTCAGAAGTCACTTACAGGGTATGTACAAGTTGTCATTTCAAATATACTTTTACCATGTTAGAATTATAGAAGAAGAGTTGGATAGGACCTCAGAAACCATCTCATTCAATCCATACATGAACAAGCATCCTCTCAAAAACATATCTAAAAAAGTAACCATTCAGCAGCCTTTGCTTTAAGACCTATAATGAAGGGAAATCTGCTTTCTCCCAAGGCAGTACATTCTGATTTTGGATTCTTTTCCTTATGTCAAGACTATATTTCTCTTTTTTGCGGATGCTCCTCATTTGCTCCTCAATTCAAAATCTGGAGCTTAGTAGAACAAGTCTAATTCCTTTTTCACATGACAGCACTTTAATGCTAGAAGTACTAGAATTTAATAATATCTCTAATCAAAAAGGTATGATGCAGTGCCTTTTTAAAAAATCCATAAAGCACAGAAAATAGACTTAGGAGGGAGATTTTTATTTCAAAGTAAGTATGTGATAATAGCTGTCATGCAGTCTTCTTTTCTCCGTCTAACCATTCTCAAGTCCTTCTTTTGGTTTCCTTCTTCTTCATGGTTACATGATCTGAACATACACCCTTTAACATCTGGAAATTCTCAATCTTATTGATGTGCTTTCTAAAACGTGGCACTCAGGACTGAACAAAATACTCAAAATGTGATTTAGACAAATCAGAGTACAGTGGAACCATCAACTTCCTATTTTCTGGATACTGTGTCTCTCTTAATGTACTCTAAGATCTTGTATTGGTCTTTTTCACGGCCACATCATATTATAGAATACTGTTGAGCTTGCAGCTCATTAAAACTCCCAGATCTTTTTCAGAGAAACAGTTATCCACCTACAAACTTAATAATTATGCTGTTTATGGTTTCATTCAAATCATTTGTAGAAAGAATAATCACTACAAGGACAAGCACAAGGCCCTGGGGCACCCCCAATTAGAAGCCCTGCAAAGTTGCTAACATTAATCTCCTTGAATGAATTCATTGTAACAGTTCTTAGTTTATTTAACTGTACTATCATAGAATTAATTGTAAACCATATTTACCTGATGGATAGGCTCATCAGTGCTCAGTTTTGAATCACAGGTTTTAGGAAATGATTACATGAGAGAGATTTACAATTTTGGAGTTTAACAAACTTTACTGCAAAGGTAAACAGAAATAGGTGTCACTCAGAAGTTCACTAAGCAATACTGACAGCTCTAGGTTGTTGAGTGTGTTTTTGTTTGTTTTTGTTGAGACTAATTTCCACAGGATTGTGAACATAGGTATATAGAGGGTGTGCCCAGGCCTCTGTAGCTGAGCCTATGAAATCATTGTCTTTGGAAATTATCACAGTTTCAAAATTAAATCCTCCTTATTTTGCACAGGAGCTAGAGAAAACTGATTCCTGTGAAAGAGAAGTGTAAGCAAATAAATAAAACTTAATAAAATCAACTCAGGCCTACTAGATAAGTCTAAAACGAACCTTTCAAGCTGCTTCATAATAGGCCAATAATATACCGGCTGTTCTTTATTGTAGACCTCCAACTTATTCACAAGAATAGCATGAAAGACATTGTCAAAGAGTTTACTAAAATCTAGGTAAACTCTCTCTATAGTATTTCTTATGAATCAAGGGCTGTCAAGTGTGGCTTATAAGAAGGCCAAAATAGATCTCTAGCATTTCTTCTTCCCCACCCTTCTACAGGGGAGACTTTCATTCCTGCCATCAGTGGAAGTAAGAAGTTGGGGTCAGAAGCTAGGCCACTTAGTTCTCCTCAGCAAGAGACAGTCCCAGTCTAGAATTATATTTATCTGCTTCCTTAAATATTTTTAGTCTAAGGATATGATTTTTAGGTTAAAGTGAAACTTCTTATTGCTGTTTTTTAATTGGGCAAGGAAGAACTCAAGTTTTATTTTCAAGGCTTGACCCCTGTCCTGGAAAATACCAGTTCCACAATGAACACACATAGTAAAAGCAAAGACACTCAAATCCAAGTTGATAGTGAAACAGAAATCAGAGAAAGTATGCATATGAGAATATAGACCACACTATACAGAAAGAAGGATCTCTCCCATTCAGAGAACAAAGTAACCCTATTTGGGCCAGAGAATGACCCAGATCTTTTCCCAAGGGTAAAGTAAGCTGGGGATAAGGACGTGATGAAGATTGCCAGCTCCTCTTAATTTAGCTTCTTCCCACAGTCTTTTACTCCCTTATATAAACCTGAAGTGGGGTTGACATCATCCATCTTTTCTCTTGAAACTGGAAGCCAGAAACACCCAAAGAGACTGAAGAATTGGAATAACCTTTGTATTTATGTTTTCTTTTTCTAACCAACTTTTCACTGCCTCATACAGGCTCAGGGTATTGGTCTCCACCAGTGAGGATAGAATCCCATGCCAGTGGACTTTGGGACTTGGTTTATCCTTAATTTATAGATCTAGCATAGTAATCCTGTCAAAAAAGGAATTGGTTCTACTTCCATTTTCCACAAACTTTCAAATCACACATGTTAATTATTCAGCAGTCATATCTGCCATTTTTCTCAGTTACCTGTCTTTTGGGCCTGCTTATTTGAATTTATTAAAGGTTAACTGGCTGCTCTTTTGCTATATCCCTGCTCTGCCCAAAGGAATATAACTTTTTTTTTTAAGCAATTGGGGTTAAGTAACTTGCTCAAGGTTACACGGCCAGTTATTTCTGGGTGTGGTGCTGAGTATATGAGCCCGGATTTGATCCAGGTCATCCCAACACTGGAGCCGGTGCTCTTACTCGCTGAGCCACCCGGCCGCCCCTAAGCAATTGGGGTTAAGTAACTTGCTCAAGGTTACACGGCCAGGTGTTTCTGGGTGGGTGCTAAGTGTCTGAGCCCAGGGTTCGATCTCCAGGTCTTCTCAACACTGGAGCCGGTGCTCTTACTCGCTGTGCTACCTGGCTGCCCCAGGAATATAATTTTTGATTACTGAAACCTGACATGATATTTTGGGGTTTATAGGCTATATTTCTTTCTTAAGGACCATGCCTTAAACCTAAATCCATCTGGCTCTCATTGATTGACCAGCACTAGGTCCCAGGCCCAGCCTGACTTGGTCATTGTTTGGGTCCTGATTGTCTCAGAGTAAATGTAAGTAGTGATTGTCCCTATTTTGGTCAGAAACCCTGAGGATCTTCCCCTCTCACTGATAATTATTTTTCTTGAATAGGTAAAAAATGCCATTCTCTACCTCATTTCTTACCTAGCTTTAGTCCCTAAATGGGTATTGCTTCAGTCAAAGTTAAAGACCTTGACTTAAAAAGATCAAGGTCTCCCATTTGTCCTGATCCATATCTTGTCATTGGACCCAGATGGCTTGGGAGGAGAAAATGAGGCTGGTGACTTCGCATAGCTCTCCCTCACTTAAATCCATTTCACTTGCATGTCATGACTTCATCTCCCTGATGTCATGGTCCTCTTTAAGAACAAAGGACAAACAGCAGCAATAACACATTTTATTAATAACTAACCCCTATATTATCCATCATTGTTTATTTCTTTCTAGGCTACAGGTCGTTCTTGTTGACCGAAGAAAAATAAGAATTGAGCAGCTATTTCTTCTCTGGCATCAGTATTGTCCCATTCATCTGAAGAAACAATTCTATCCCTTCTTTGAATCTCCTCATTTCTGCAATAGGTTTTTTTTTTTCCTAAAAGGCTTTTTGTTGTTCTTAGCTTGCCTCACAAGTTTACTTACTAGCTCATTCTGAGCTTTGTTATAAGATTTTGGCCTCATTTTGTATTCATCCTCCATTATTTATTCTTCCCACCCCTCTCCACATCCCTGTTAACTTTCATTGCTCTATACAAGTATAGTACAGTATTACATAGATGCATATGAATGTATATGTCTTTATATGAGTATGATTATAGATATCTAGGTATATGTATACATATGTAAGTATATATATATGTATACATGTGTGTATGTGTATGTCTATATGTAAATATATGTAAAATCTATCTTGACTTAACTGTAGTCTTCTGAGTAGGGAGGCAGGGGAAAAAGAACAAAGTAATAAGTACATAGCAGAGAACAGAAGAAAACTCAAAAGCAAGCAAAGAAAAGATAGGCAGCTCTGAACACAATGTGTAGTATTTATTATATAGGTTTTCTTGAAATGGAAATTTATTGCTGAATATTTTGAATCTTTTCTTGTGTTCTGCTGTGCCCATAACAATGCTTTTTTTTCTCTTTTCTTACTTTGTATTTAAGTTTATAATATGTTCTTATTCTATATTTCAGTTTTGGTATTTAAGTTTAAAATAATTTCTTAAAATGTTCATTGGTATGGTGACTTTTAAAAATTCCAATTCATATCATAATACAATTTTTAGATTGAATAATTATAGGGGCCTAGTTTTTCTTTTGCATATCACCTTCTTTGTTAAAGAGAGACTACTTAGAGTATAGCCAACAGGTATTAAGTACTTCTTATCAGAACTTCAGTTATAGAGAGACATAAGTGAATCAAAGAGTATGTTCTTAACATCAAAAAATTTATTGATAACCTTCAACCACATGGAGTATCTGATTTAAGTCACCATGGTCCCAGCTTGATTTGAACAAATTACAAGTAGGAAACACTATGAATTTAGGAGAGAGACAAACAGAAAAACAACAAGAAAGGGAAAAAATTTCTGCTAAGCCCTTTAAAGCAGAGTCTTGCTTTTACTGATCTGCTAGGTTTTATGGCTTTGTTGGATATCACTTATAGGATAGACAAAAATGAGTTATTGCCTTTGTGTGTGAAGTGCCTTTGGGGGCACTAAACTTTTCAAAGAAAAATGAGCACTAAATGTATAAATGTTTGCTATTAATTCATTGGAAAGCTAATATTTCACATAAATAAATGTTAAGTCAAGTCTTGATAATTAAAAAATATGGTGATAGAAAAGAAAGAACAATTTTTAAAAAGAAATAGTAAACGCTACTTAATCATAATGGCAAGCATGGCACTTAAAAAGAGATACAAAAATTTACCTCTTTTTTCTTTGCAGATGTAGGGGAATATACATATATACATAGCCTGTCAGACTTGGCAGATGTGTCGGTTAGTTTTGTTGAAATACATTTTTCCCTTTCTTTTTCATTGTTAAAAAGGATATATCTTTTGGTTTAGGAAAGGGGAAGTATCTGCTTAGAAATGAGAATTACATTTTTAAAAGATAAAAGTTATTTGAAAGGATAGCATAATGAGCTTTAAAAAAAAACACTTGTTAACACGAATTTCCCTATATTTTAAGATATTTGGAGAAGAAACGACTCCTGTTTCCCAGATTCTTCTTTGTATCTGATCCAGTTCTCCTGGAAATTCTTGGACAAGCAAGTGATTCCCATACCATACAAGTATGTTTTCATTATGACTTATTAAATTTCTTTTCATGTCTAAGCAAAAAGAAAAAAGAGATTTGCCTTTTTGTTTGTTTTTTATTTTTTATTCATTTTTAAACATTTATTTAAAAAATATTGAATTCCATATTCTCTCCCTCCTTCTTGCCCCTTCCCCACACTGTGAGAAGGCAAGCATGTGATATCAATTATATGTGTGAAGTTATCCCAAACATTTCATATTAACCATGTTACAAAAAATCCCAACATCAACGAAAAAGAAAGAAACATAAAGAAAGTGAAAAAGTATTCTTCAGTCTGTGCTCAGAGTTCATCAGTTCTCTCTTTGAAGAAAACTTTTCATCATGGGTCCTTTGGAATTTTCTTGGGTCATTGTTTTAATTGGACTAGTTAAGTCTTCTACAATTAATCATTGTTACAGTATTGCTGTTACTGTGTTCAATGTTCTCCTGGTTCTGCTCATTTCACTTTGTATCACACAAGTCTGTCCAGGTTTTTCTGAAATCATCCTGCTCATCATTTTTTATGGAACAATAGTATTTCATTACAATTATATACTGCACCTCGTTCAGCCTTTTCCCAATTGATGGGTATCCTCTTATTTTTCAATTCTTTGCCACCATAAAAAAAGCTGCTATAAATATTTTTTGTGCATACAGAGGTCCTTATCCCTTTTCTTTGATTTCTTTGGGGTGTAGACCTAGAAGGGGTATTGTTGGATCAAGGAGTATGCAGGATTTTATAGCTCTTTGGAACCATTCACAGCTCTCCCAATAGTGTATCAGTGTCCCTATTTTACCACATCTGCTCCAGCATTTATCACTGTCCTTTTTTTATCATGTTAGCCAATCTCATGGGAGTGAGGTGATTCCTCAGAGTTGTTTTAATTTGCATTTTTCTAATCAATTTAGATTTAGAACTTTTTTCCATGTGACCATTGAGAGCTTTGATTTCTTCTGAAAACTGTTCATATCTTGTGACCATTTATAAATTGGGGAATGGCTCTTATTTTTATAAATTTGACTCAGTTCTCTGTATTTTATTTGAGAAATTAGGTCTTTAACAGAGAAACTTGCTGTAAATATTTTTTCCAAGTTTCCTGCTTTCCTTCTGATTTCAGCTTTATTGGTTTTGTTTATGCAAAACCTTTTGTAATTTCATGTAATTAAAATAATCCATTTTATTTCCCATAATCCTCTTTATCTCTTTTTTTGGCATAAATTCTTCCCTTAGAACTAACAGGTAAAATTTCTCATGCTCCCCTACTTTGTTTATATTTCCCTGTAAGTCTAAATTACATACTCATTTTGAGATGTGTCTATACCTAAGTTTCTGCCAAGATGCTTTTCAGTTTTCCCAGCAATTTTCTTCAAATGGGGAGTTCTTGTCCCAAACTCTTGAATCTTTGGATTTATCAAAAATGAGATTATTATGGTCATTTACCTCTGTATATAGTAATTTATTCCACTGATCCACTACTTTTTTTCTTAGCCAGTACAAGATTGTTTTGATGGTTACCACTTTGTAATATAGTATGAAATCTAGTACTGCTGAGCTGCCTTCCTTCACATCTTATTTCACTGATTCCCTTGATATGTTTGACCTTCTGTTCTTCCAGATGAATTTTATTATTTTTTTTTCTAACCTTACAAAATAATTCTTTGCTAGTTTTATTGGTATGGCATTGAATAAATAAATTAATTTAGGTAGACCTGTGTTTACATTTTTGTCTTGATCTTTGTTGTTCATTTGTTTTGGTCAAATTCAATTCTTTGTGACCCCATTTGGAGTTTTCTTGGCAAAGATACTGGAGTGGTTTGCCATTTCCTTCTCTAGTTCATATAGTTTATAATGTTCATCTAGTACTTGGATTTGTTTTGGCAGGGAGATTCCTTTGTAGATTATGAAGTCTATAGTTATTTTTTCTTCCTGCTGTGTTTTGTTGGTAATATTTAGAAATGCTGATCATTTTTGTGGGCTTATTTTGTATCCTGCAACTTTGCTAAAGTTGTTGTTTCTAGTTTTTTTTAATTAATTTTAATCAATTCTCTAAGTATACCATCATATCTGTAAAAAGTGATAATTTTATTTACTTGTTGCCTATTCTTATTCCTTCTATTTCTTTTTCCTTTTGCTATAACTAGTATTTCTAGTACAATATTGATTAATAGTGGTGACAAGGACATTTTTGCTTTACCCCTGATGTTATTAGAAAAGTCTGTAAGCTTATCACTATAACAGATAGTGCTTGATCTTGATTTTAGATTGATGCTACTTATCATTTTAAGGAACTCTATTTTTTCATATGATTTCTAGTGTTTTTAATAGGAATGGGTGTCGTATTTTGTCAAAATCTTTTTTTGCATATATTAAAATAATCATTTTGTTGTTTTTGTTATTTATATAATCAATTATGCTTATAGCTTTCCTAATGTTGCACCAGCTCTTCCTTCATTCCTGGTATAAATCCCACCTGGTCATAGTGAAAAATCTTTATGATATATTGCTGTAATCTCCTTGCTAATATTTTGTTTAAAATTTTTGCATCAGTATTCATTAGGGAAATTGGCTAGTGTTTTTTTTTTCTTTTATGTTTTTGCTGTCCCTGGTTTATGTATCAAAACCATATCTGTGCATGAAAGGAATTTTTTTACACATTTTTTCAAATAGTTTATATAGTATTTGTAATGTTAATGGGATTTAAGATCTTTCCCACCCATTAATAGGACTCATGTGGAGCTTATTAAGGGAAGCTTGTTTAGGGGAGGCTTGCTTGGAAGAAGACTTTCTTTCACACCTTTTAAAATTTCCAATTAGGCACTAAGTCATGAGGGTAGTGATGCCTTCTGGCTCTACAAAAGGGTACACATACACTGAGGTTAGCGTTTTGTTTTGGGGCTCATTCATTGGAAGTGTTCTTGTGATTTGACTAGATGATACTCTGGGTAGCTGTTAAGGAGGCCACTGGCTTTGAAAAACCCAGATGTTAGTGCTTCTCTCTCTGGTAACTATGTATATGTTGTGTTGGTGTTGGTCAGACAGTTGGATCTGTCTGTTGATCTATGCCCATTTCTCAGACAGAAGCCCTGTCTGTTGTTATTTCTCTGCTTATATTTTCTCTATTTTCTTTGTTTGGATTATCTCTACAATTCAGGGTGCTGACTTTTCCCCTGAACTAATGAATGTAATTAAAAAGATTGTTGTTCCTTGAACAGCTATCTTTCTTAGTAAAGCAGATCTTAGAACCTGTGCTAGCAACCTTTATGGGTATGCCAGTGTGGTCACTGCTACAGTATTGGGATTGATTGTTCTTTAAATGTTTGGTAGAATTAACTTGTGATTCCATCTGGTCCTGGGAATTTATTTTTAGGGAGCTCATTGATGATTTGTCCAGTTTCTTTTTCAAAGGTAAGGTTATTTAAATATTCTATTTCCTCTTTCATTAATCTGGGCAATGGATAGCTTTATAAATATTAATCCATTCCACTTAGATGTTCAGTTTTATTAGCATATATTTGGGTAAACTAACTTTTAATAATTGTTTTAGTTGCATTTTCATTGGTGCTGCATTCACCCTTATCATTTTTGATACTGGTAATTTGGTCTTCTTTTTAAAAATCAAATTAAAAACCGAATGGTGTATCTATTTTATTCCCATAAAATGAGTTCTAGGTTTATTTACTTGTTCATTGGTCTTTTTGCTTTCAATTTTATTAATCTCTTTAGATTTTTCAGGAGTTCCATTTTGTGGTTTAATTGGGGACTTTAACTTGTTCCATTTCTAGTTGTTTTTTTGTTTTTGCTAGCATAACCCAATTCATTGATCTCTTCTTTTTCTCTTTTGCTGATGTACATGTTTAGAAAATGAATTTTTCTTTAAGTGCTACTTTGGCCAAACCTATCCTACAAATTTTGGTATGTTTTCATTGTTGTCATTATCTTTAATGAAATGATTGATTTTACAGTTTGTTCTTTGACTCACTCATTCTTTAGGATTAGATGATTTAAATTTTAATTTGTTCCCATGGCCCTTTATTAAATTAAATATTAAATATTAAAAGGGTACATTTAATATTTCTGCTTTTCTGCACTTGGTTGTAAAGTTTTTATGCCCTAATACATGGGTAATTTTTATGAAGGTGCTATGTACAGCTATGTGTGCCTTTGTTATTCCCATTTAGTTTTCTCCAGAAGTCAGTCATATCTAACTTTTCTGAAATTCTATTCATGTCTTTAATTTTATTATTTATTTTATGATTAGATTTATCTAGCTGTGAGAGGGTAAAGTTGAGGTCCTTCATTAGTATAGTTTTGCTATTTACTCCCATAAATCATTTAACTTTTCCTTTGAGAATTTGGATGCTCTGCCATTTCACAGATAATATGTTTAATATTAATAATTACTTTATTATTTATGGTGCCTTTTAACAAAATGTGGTTTCCCTGATTATCTTTTTCAGTTAGGTTTATTTTTGCTTTTGCCTTGTCTGAGATCATGATCATTAGCTGTACCATTTTTCTTTAACTAAAGCATAATAGATTCTGCTCCAGTCCCTTATTTTAACTCTGTGTGTATCTCTCTATTTCTTGTCAACAACATATTGGATTCTGGTTTCTAATCCATTCTGCTATTCACTTCTATTTTATGGGTGAATTCATCCCTTTCAGATTCACAGTTATAACTAACTATACATTTCCCTCCATCCTATTTTCTTCTGTTTATCCTTCTCTTTCTCTTTTTATTCTGTCTCTTCTCAAAAGTCTGTTTTGCTTCTAACCATTTCCTCCCTTAATCTGCTGTCCCTTTTATCAACCCCCTTCTCTCTCTCTTTTTCCTTTCCCCTCCTACTTCCCTGTTGGGTAAGCTAGATGTCTATACCCAGTTGAGTGTGTATATATCTTCTCCCATCTTTAAACCAATTCAGATGAGAGTGAAGTTCAAGTACTGTCTTTCTCCCATCATTTTCCCTTCCACTGTAAAAATTTCTTCTTTGTCTACTTCTTTTATGTGACATAATTTTCTCCTTTATTCCACTCACTTCCCCCTTCTCCCATGGCATCCCTTTTTCTTATCCATCCATATTTTGGAGATCATCCCAGAATAATGGAGATAATTTCAGAATAATGAACTCACTCTTGTGCCTTCTGTGTAGAATCTAAGTGCACTAATAATAATAATAAAGTCCTTAGGAGTTACATGTGTCATCTTCCCATCTAGGAATGTAAACAGTTTAACTTTATTGAGTCTCTTACATTTTTGTGCTTCTTATGAATCTTGTCTTTGAATGTCAACTTTCCAGCACTGGTCTTTTCACTAGGAATCCTCGAAGTCCTCTTTTTCATTAAATACCAATTTTCCCCTGAAGGATTATGGTTGGTTTTGCTGCATAGGCTATTCTTGGTTGTAATACCCTTTGGAATATCCTATTTGAAGGCCTTTGCTCCTTTAATGTGAAAGTTGCAAAATCTTGTGTGATCCTGATCCTCAGTGTGGCTCCATATTTAAATGTTTTGGGCTTTTTTTCTGGCTGCTTGAAGTATTTTCTCTTTTACCTGGAAGTTTTCATTTTGGGATCTTTTTCAGTAGGTAAGTGGTCGATTCTTTCAACTTCTATTTTGCCTTCTGGTTCCAGAATATTGAGGCAGTTTTCCTTTATATATATATTTGCTTTTTGGAGGGGGGAAGGTAGGGCAATTGGGGTTAAGTGACTTGTCCAAGGTCACATGGCTAGTTTTTGTGTTACGTGGCTGAGGCCGGATTTGAACTCAGGTCCTCCTGTCTCCAAGGCCAGTGCATTCTTCACTGCACTACCTAGCCTCCCCTCCTTTATAATTTCTTGAAGCATGATATCTAGGCTCTTTCTTTTATCACGGTTGTTAGTTATTCTTAAATTATCTCTCCTCAATCTATTTTCCAGGTAAGTTGTTTTCTGATTTCACATTTTCTTTTATTTTTTTCATTCTTTTGACTTTATTTTGTTTCTTGAAGTCTCGTGGAGTCATTAACTTCCGTTTGCCCAATTGTAATTTTTAAGGAATTATTTTAGTGATCTTTTATTACTCTTTTTCTATTTGACAATTTTGTACCTCCTTTTCCATTTTGCCAATTTTGTTTTTTGTTTTTCTTTTTTTGGAGGTGGGAATGCAAGGCAACTGGGGTTAAGTGACTTGCCCAAAGTCATACAGCTAGTAAGTGAGGTTGGATTTGTACTCAGGTCCTCCTGACTCCAGGGCCAGTGCTCTATTCACTGTACCACCTAGCTGCCCCCAATTTGTTTTTTTCTTTAGTATTTTTTATACTTCTTTTACCAAGCCATTAATTGTTTTTTCATGATTTTCTTGCATCACTCCAATTCCTTTTCCCAATTTTTCCTCTATTGTTCTTAATTGATTTTGAAAACCATTTTATCATTTCTAGGAATTCTTGTTTGGCTTATGTTACATCTTTCTTTAAGGCTTTCCTTGTAGCTGTTATGACATCATTGCCTTCTTTTGAGTTTGTGCCTTGATCTTTGCTGTCACCATATTAGGTAGTTATGTTTTTGTTTGTTTGTTTGCTTATTTTTCTAGCCTATTTCTTGACTTTAATTTAGTGTTAAAGTTGGACTCTATTCTTGGGTACTAGAGGGCATAGTGAATAGATTGCCAGGCTTGGAGTCAGGAAGGCCCGAGTTCCAGTCAGGGTTCAGACACTTGCTAGCTGTATGACCCTGGGCAATTCACTCAATCTTAAACAGTCTATTATCTTTTCCAAGAAAACCTCAAATTAGGGTCATGACGAGTAGAATATTACTGAAACAACTGAACAACAGCAACTAAGGATGGAGATGGAAAGAACAGTGTTCTAAGCTTCAGGCTTTTTCATAGTGTTGTTTTCACAGTTAGTTCTGGGGGTTTGGAAGTTTTTAGTGCTTCCAAAGTGGTTTGATCTGAGGAAAAGTATCATCACTGCTCCCTTGTGACCTGAATTGATGCTGCTCCTCAGGGCCCCTGTTCCCTTGGATGGGACAGCAAGAACTACTCTCTGCAGTGAAACTGTGATTCAAAAGTGTGTGTAGGCAATGGAGTTGCCAAACAGTGTTTGGTCCTGCACCAGTGCTAGCACAAAGATCCTTTGTTGTCTCTTTCTGACCACTTGTCGTCCCCCTTATTTGAGAGCCCCCAAAGCTGCTGCTGTTGCCACCTCCTGGGGCCACTGCTGGTATTGTCACGAAATATGCTCTTGTCCATATCATCATAAACCTCTCTTTCTATCCTCCTAATTTGTCTTGGTGCTGGAAAACTGATGACCTTGACCTTTTGTTGACTCTGCTGCTCATTGGAGGCATTATCTTAAAGTTGTTTGGAGGGAAATATAGGGAGAGATTGGTTGCTTTCTCTCCTCAATCATCTTGGCTTCACCGCTAGAAGATAATGATTCATCTTTTGAAAGTTCAAGAAGGGGAGAAAAATAGTCACTTATGTTTATTATAGAATTTATTCTATTTCCTGTACTAAAAACTTTCAGATTATAGAAAAAATTAAAATAAATTAAAATTTATCACTTAACCTGGTACTGGTGCAGAACATTTTCCCCCAGCTTAACAGTCTCTACTCTGAATAGAATTTGAAACCTCCTTATTTGCCTTATGGATATCACTAAAGTGGAGCCATATTAGAGTGGTTCCCACTTTCCTCCTTCACTCCCCCAAAAGTATTGTATCTGGATGGGTGAAGGTGAAAGAAACAGCAATTATATGCTCTACTATTTCCCTTTTCACATCAGTAGTGAGACCACTCCTGGTCTGACAGCCTTAAATATGGCTTTCATACTTATCTATTTCTTCTTAAACAATTTTATGGAGGATGTAGGAAAAAAGAAGGTAAACAGAAAGTTGGGAAATGTAGAGATATGTCCAGGAAAGAAAGTGAGACCTAGATTTATCTGTGAGATAAGTTACAGGAATGCTACATTTGAATCTTTTTTTGGAAATAGACTTGACCCCTGTTTTGGTAGTATCTCAATAACTTTGCAAAATAATTGGTGATATTTTTGCTTACTCTATTGCATAATGTTTCATTTCAGCCACATTTACCTGCTATTTCTGATAACATAAATGAAGTGGAATTTCACCCAAAGGATTATGATCGGATGTTAACGGTCATATCAAGAGAAGGAGAAAAAATTCAAGTAATTTTACTTCCTTAAAATTTTACTATTATTGATGAAATCATTGATTTGAATGTTACCAATAGTTGAAAGATAAAATACACAGAGAAAAAGTTGTAGAGAAGCATTGAGCAATGTAAAGGTAGAGTTTAAAAATCTTAACTTTGCCAACTAACTAGCTGTGTGACCTTTAGCAAGTCACTTTTAACTTTTCTGTGCTTTGGTATCTTTGAGTATAAAATGAGGAGGCTGGACTAGAAGATCATTCAGGTTGCTTTGAATCTCTCAAATTGCACATCTGGTGTTTTAAGTATTTTAATATGAATTAAATTCAGTTTCCTAACATGGTTGTCACTGTCCTTGTGAACTGTTCAAATTAATTTGCTGAATTTGTAATACACAAAATACTAATATGACATAACATGTTTATAATAAGTATTCATTAATTTTTTTTCAGTTGGATTCCCCAGTCATGGCCAAAGGTCCAGTGGAGATTTGGCTTCTAGACTTATTAAGAGTGCAAATGTCTTCACTGCACAATATCATTCGATTAGCATACTATCAAATTAGTGACACCGGTTTCCAACTCTTACCTTTCCTATACCATTTCCCAGCACAGGTGAGAACAAAGCATTTTAAAATAATTAAATAAGTTTATGTGAAAAGAGTATGATACGTTTGTGATATATGTGACCCTGCAGCTGTGCTTATAGGCACTGCATCTGTCATGGAATGAAAAAGCCCTATATGAATACAGAGATTTAGGACATGAAATATCAAGTTTGAGGACTAGCCAGCAGTCCAGGATGTGTAATGTAAGGTTCATGGAAGGAATTAACAATAAATGAGGCTGGGATGTTGTATTGCAGCCAAATTGTCGAAGGCAGTACTGCCAGGTTGAGGAGTTTGGATGACTCTGAGGTTAAAAGCCTGGGTGACTTGAGGGAAGGCCATATCCTCAATAGAAATGGGGAAGTTTGGAGAAAAGGCAGGTTTAGAGGCGGGGCTAGGGGAGATAATATATACATATGTACACCTTCCCGCTCCTGGGAAGGGGTCCATACTCCATCCACCCATCCCTAGAGAGGGTTCTTCTGTAGAACCAAAGCTACAAAAAATAACACAATAAATAAGAAACATTGGGTAACTATCTCAGTCTCACTAAAACTCATCCTCTCCTTGCCTTTAATTTGTGCAGATCCCATCCTTGTCATCAGTTGTATCATTAATGAGATAATCACACAGGAGGCACTAGAGTTTTCAGACTCCAGTCTCTTAACAGGTTTTGTCTTGACTAGGTAGACACCTTCAGAGGGGTTAATGGTCTTACTTTATTCTAGTCTTCTCACAAGAGAATTGCTGATAAAAGCATTAACTCCTACAGCATTCCCTAATTACCCTCCTCACAGGGGTCTGAGAGAAGGGGTGGGAGGTGGGGCAACTACCCCTATGTCTCAATGGGGTCAATTGAGGCAGGCACACCTTGTGCACTCTCTTAAATCTCCTCAAGCTTCAGTGGGGGCCAGTTGAGGCAAACACAGATTCCAGCTTGTGCATTCAACCCTGAGGGTTCCCCCACTCATTGAAAAATATACATATAGATTTGATATCTCTTCAGTAGTTTTTTTTTTTTTTTCAAAAGAAAAATTCCCTCCTCCCCCTATCAGAGATTTCCTCTCTCTATCATAGGTCTCCTCTCTCTGCGAAAGGTCTCCTGTCTACTAACATCATCCATTGGTTCAGGGCAAAGGTTATCACCCTGAAAGTGGAGAAAATACATCACCAGACTGAGAGAGAGCACCAACATTTGGGTTTACATTCACAGCCAGGGGGCCCCTTAACAACGGCTAGTCCCATCCAAAAATCAAAAGGTCTCAGGCAAAGAGTCCTTCTCATGTGTGAGCCCCCAAGGCAAAATACCAATTTTCCAGCATATATACAGTTTCGACTGATTGGCTCAGTGCGTAAAGGTGCAAAAGACTACATGGCTTAATACCTAATTGACTCTATGTGACTCAGCACAGGATGTGTTATAGCTGTGAACTGGGTCAGAGTTCAAAGGTGTAAGCATCCATGATTGATAAGGCAAAATACCTGTGTTCTAAAGGACACAGGATAGATTCCACATGTTCCTAGAAGGGTGGCCAAAATTTCCAGGAAGAGAAATCAGCCACATATGCTCTTACCTTTAGACCTAGGAGTACAGTCCCTGTTCCTAGGAGAAAAAGGAATAAATGAAGCCACAGAGGCCTATAAATGTACAGGAAAGATCTTCTAATCCTTTAGATGTTTACAATTCAGCATGAGCCTGGGAAACTGATATTGTTATGGCAATGGATCTTGAGAAACTAAACTCTTAAGAAAGAATAACAAAAATCCATCTTGCTTACACCAAAATTCACCCTGCTTATAGATGCGTACCAGATTTCTAAAAGGAGATGACCAAAAAGCAGTCAATAGCGTAATATAAATACAAAATAAATTTTGGAGCCATCTGTGTAGAGAAAATACTTGAACTCATGATGTTGAGTTCAACATATGACATCTCTGTTAATGAGATCATCAACTGAAAGAATTTAGAAAGGAAACAGAAAGAGACTTAGATCAGAGACCTAGTGCCCTCTCAAAGAGGGAGGGACCAGAATGCCAAAGAGAGGGGCCTGACAAACCTCGTGCTGAGAAGATGATGACCTAGCATTGGACGTTAAGAAGAGCAGTGAAACAGGCATTAGGACAACCAGGAGAAAATATCTAAGAGTGTGTGTGCTGCAGAAGTCAAGGAGAATGTGGGTAGAGAAAAGCACGGGACTTGGTCACTGAGACACTTCTTCCTTCACATAGCCACCACCCTCATACAGGCCTCAGCACTTCCCACTGGCACACGAACCACACTGAATAGACAATTTTGTTCATAAGAGAGTCATTAAGACGCAAGAGTGAGCAGAACCAGGAGAACTAACAAAAATATTGATAAGCAACTTTGAAAGACTTAGAATCTCTGATCGACATAATGAACAACCAGGATTCATTAGGAAACATGCTGCCCACTTCCAGAAAAAGACCCAGTGGACTCAGAGTATAGACTAAAGTATGTTTTCTTTCTTTTTCTTTTTTGTATGAAGCTAATACAAGAATTTGTTTCACATGACTATACATATTTTAATGAGTTTTGTTTTTCTTGCCTTCTTAGTGGTTCAGAGAGGGAAAGAATATGGAACTAAAAATAAAATTGAATTAAAAAATTTTTTTAATTAAAAATTTCTAATTTTATTTTATTAATTATTATTATATTATAATTATATAATATCAATTTAACATATAGTTATATTAATAATTTTATTAAATCATTAAATTTATATTATAAAAATATAATAATAAATAAAAATAATTCTCTTAATACATTAATGATTAATAATTAATAAACCATATGAATTGTAATTATTTAAAATAATTTTAAAATTTTTTTAAAATTTAAAAATTTTAATTAAAAAAAAGCAAATCAGTAAGAGTGAGATATTCAGTAAGGATTATGATGTACATGAACTTTCAGGACAACTTCCAGCTCAAAAATAAACATATTAATCCATCCCCAAAAATGACTTCTATAAATTTAGACTAGTTCTTAAGAACTCTGAAGATCCAAGACATACAAACTGTTTCTGAAAAGAGGAGAGAAATGGATTATTGATAGATACTCATACTAGGCCACCAATGTAGCCAATTCTGTCCTCAAGGAGAAGAGAAAAAAGAAGACCTAGGAGCAAAGCCCTCAGACTATAAACTCTACTCACTACTCCTGGTCTAATTAGGTCATATATTATAATCTCCTACACTTACAGTTCTGCCTTCTTGAAGAATGGAGATTGCATCATCTGTTTTACACTTTAAACTCTTGCTACATCTGAATACCTGTGGAGATGAATTCCTTCTAATATCAGTTTTGAATACAGGTTCTGTCCTGTGAACAATAGAAAGTAGCCTCATCAATCCAGTTACATGTCTTTTGGGATCCATTTTACTAAAACCTATTCTAACTAAAGCCAAGAGTTGGAGGGATACACCTTTTCTCCCATCATGTTCTATTCCCAACGACTAGAAGGTAATTCATTGAAGACTCCTGGAAGTTTTGACAAGGGGAAGTATAATTGTGAAGAGATCTGTGTGCAGGCATACATTGGTGTTATTTTTTTTTTTGTCATGTTGCACCTGAAAGACTTTCAGATTACTATCTGGGTCTTAAGGAACTTGGGAACTGCCACTCTTTATGTACTGACTTCCTTATGGCTATGTGTGATACGATTTTCCATTACTGTGATACCCTAAATGTGAGTTTACCCTGCCAATTAGTTTTGGTCTCCTTGATTGCCTCCCAGGGGACTGGGTACTGGAATTGATGACTTTGGTAGGTCTAAAAATTTGAGATGGAGCCTGTTGGGTGACTGTAACTGATGATTGTTGTTATCTTAGCCAAAGATTGTACCTACTCAGGATCAGGATGAGAGGAAGAAGCATAAGAGAAGCCAGTACTTTCCAAATCATGGTACCTGGAGACCCACATGGCAGGGCTCAGAGCAGTTGAGGTGAATCCACAGTGGCCTGGGCTGGCAACTATTTAAAATGTAGTCTGCTAATAAGAGAGAGGGGAGAATGACTCTTTTTCCCCATTGCTTTCCTTGCTCCCTTCTGGCATAGTTACTGATCCTGAAGTGAGTCCCAGACAAATACTTCCTTCTTTTGAACCTTATATAATTTGTGTGTATGAAAGAAGGTGTGGGGAAATGTTCAGGCTTGGTATAGGCACTTCACCTTTCTTTTTGCTATGTTTAACAGTCAAAGTGGGCTTATTACATGGCTGTGTCCAGTGAATTTGAGGGTCATTGAAAGGGGAAATTCTAGAATGAGGTACCATAAATTTGCTATTTTAAATATTTTTAACAGTATTTCATATCACCTTGTTTAAAGGCTGGACGTGGTTAGTATCACTGTTTAAAGCTGTATATCTGAACGTAAGGTCAGGGGTGGGTAGATGAGTAGCCTAATTAAGCATCTGCAACCTGATGAGCTCCTTCTGGTCATTTTATGTACTGCAGCCTTTTGGGAGACTATACATGCATTGAAGTAGAATAAGAGGGTATAGAGCCAAGATGGTTGGAGACTTGCCAGAGCTCTCCCAAATTCCTGTCCAAACAGCTTTAAAATTATGCCTCAAAACAAACTGAGGAGCAGCAGAACCCACAAAAGGATGAGGTAAAACAATTTTCTAGTCCAAGACAGCTTAGAAGATCAGCAGGAAAGGTCTTTGTACCAGGGTGAAACTGGAGCACAGTACAACACAGGCAATGCCCTGTCAAGTAGCAGACCTTGGAAGCAATCAGCAGCAGTCACTTCCAGAGCTTTCAGCCCCAAACAAGTAAGGGATCAAACAACTGGTTAGGAGAAGATTACATGTTTCCCTTTGTTAGCTAACCCTGAGTACAGGACTGTATTGCCCTTATGCAGATTTGGGTAGCAGCCTCAGAGTGAGAAGGAGCATTAACCTACCAGAACTTGTGACCTTTTAGGAATGGGGACTCTGGTCACAATTCCAGGGCAGGAAAGAGTACTTGTGGTCACTCAAAGACCAGGAGAGTAGTAAACACACCTCTTAGATCATACCAACTTGGAAGAACTGAAAATTTACAGACCCCTCTCCCCCAGAACTAAATCTCAAAAGAGCTGTACAAAAATCCTAAAGTTTCAGACTGTGCCCCCTCCACCATAGGAGCAGAGCCCAACTTTTACATAAAGTTGAAAGTCATGAAAATTGGCTGAAAATGAGCACAAAAAAGAACTTCACTATAGAAAGATACTATAGTGACAAGGGAAAATCAAAGTACAAACTTAGAGGAGACAGCAAAGTCAAAACTACTACATCCAAACCCTAAAAAGAAAAATGTGAATTGGTTTCAGTCCCAAAAAGAATTCCTAGATCAAAAAAAAACTTTAAAAATTGAATAAAAAGGTAGAGAAAAAATAGGAAAAAGAAATAACATATGCAAAAAAATAATGAAAAAAGAATCAACAGCTTGGTAACAGAGGCACAAAAAATTTTGAGGAAAATAACACCTTAAAAAACCGAATAAGTCAATGCTAAAAGATCTGAATCCACTGAAGAGGAGAATTCCTTAAAAAACAGAATTTGCCAAAAAAAGAAAAAGATATACAAAAAATTCACTGAAGAAAAAAGCAGAATTGACCAAATGAAAAAGGAGGTACAAAAGCCCAGTGAAGAAAATAATTCCTTAAAAATCTAAATTGGGCATGTGGAAGCTAATGACTTCATATGAGACATCAAGAAACAACATCACAAGAGTGAAAAAATAGAAGGCAATGTGAAGTATCCCATTAGAAAAACAATTGACCTGGATAATAGATCCAGGAGAGATAATTTAAAAATTATTGAGCTACCTGAAAGCCATGATCAAAAAAAGAACCTAGACATTATCTTTCAAGAAATTATCAAGGAAAACTGCCTTGATACTCTAGAAGGGTGAAATAGAAATTGAAAGAATCTACCAGTCACTTCCTGAAAGAGATATAAAAATGAAAACTTCCAGGAATATTATACCCAAATTCCAGAGCTTCCAGGGCAAGGAGAAATTATTGCAAGCAGCCAGAAAGAAACAATTCAAATACTGTGGAGCCACAGTCAAGATAACAAAAGATTTAGCAGCTTCTACATTAAAGGATCAGAGGGCTTAAAATATAATATTTTGGAAAGCAGAGGAGTTTGAATTACATCCAAGAATCACCTACCCAACAAAACTGAGTATAATCCTTCAGGGGAGGAAATTGATATTCAATGAAATTCAATGAAAACTTTCAAGCATTCCTGATAAAAAGCCCAGAGCTGACTAGACAATTTGACTTTCAAAAACAAGACTAAAGAGAAGCATAAAACGGTAAACAGGAAAGAGAAATCATAAAGGATTCAATAAAGTTAAACTTTTTACATTCCCATATGGGGAGATGATGTTTGTAATTCCTAAGAACTTTATTATTATTAGGGCAGTTAGAAGGAGTATGCATAGACAGAGGACATGGGGGTGAGTTGAATATGAATACAGAAATCTAAAAAAAATGAAGAGGTGAGAAAAAGGAATTTTCTGGGAGAAGGACAAAGGGAGAAGTAGGATGGGGGTAAATTATCTCACATAAAAGAGATGCAAAAGAAGTTTTACTGTGAAGAGGAAGATGGGGAAGGCAGGGAGGGGAACCCTTGGACCTCCCTCTCATAGGAATTGTTTCAAAGAGGGAATGACATACACATTCATTTGTGTATAGAGATCTGTCATACCTTACAGGAAAATTAGGAGGAGAAGTGAATAAGTGAAAGAGGAGTGGGTGCTGATAGAAAGAAGCACATATTGGCGTCAGAAGCAAAACACTTTTAAGGATGGACAGGATAAAAGAGAGTAGGATAAATGGGTAGAAATGGGATGGAGCAAAATACACAGTAATTAAAATTGTGAAAAAAATTTACAGGAAATTTCTCTGATAAAGACCTCGTTTCTGAAATATATAGAGACCTGAGTCAAATTTATAAAAATAAGAGCTCCTTTCCAATTGATAAATGACCAAAGAATATGAACAGGAAGTTTCCAAAACTACCCATAACCATATGGAAAAATGTTCTAAATCACTTTTGAGTAGAGAAATGAAAATTAAAACAAGTCTGAGGTACCTCCCCACTCCTTGGCTCATATGACAGAAAAGAAAAATGATAAATGTTGGAGGTTTTGTGGAAAAATTGAGACACTAATGCACTGTTGGTGGAGTTGTGAATTGATTCAACCACTCTGCAGAGCAATTTGGAATTATGCAAAAAGGGCTATTAAACCAGGCATCATTATAAAAACTAGCAATACCACTACTAGGTTTGTATGCCAAAGAAATAAAAAAAAAGTAAAAAGGAAAAGGGCATGTATGCACAAAAAATATTTATAGCAGTTCTTTTCATGGTGGCAAAGAATTGGAAATCGAGGGGATTCTTATCAATTGGGGAATGACTGAACAAGTTATGGTATAGGATTGTGATGGGACACTAATATGCTATAAGAAATGAGCTGGATGCTTTCCAAAAACCTGAAAATACTTACATGACCTGATGAAAATTGAAATGAGGAGAACCAGGAGAACATTGTACTCAGTAACAGCCATATTGTATGATGATCAACTGTGAATGACTTGGCTGTTCTCAGCAATACAGTGATCCAAGAGAATTCATAAGGACTTATGATGAAAAATGCCATCCATCTCCAGAGAGAATTGAATGCAGATCCAAGCATAACTTTTTTGCTTTATTTATCCTGTATGACTTTTTTTGGTCTGTGTTTTCTTTTACAACATGTTAAATATGGAAATATGTTTTGCATGACTATACATGTATAACCTATATCAAATCAAATTGCTTGCCATCTTGATGAGGGGGGAGGGAAAGGAGGGTATGTTAGAATTTGAAACTTCAAATTTTTTTAAATGAATGTTAAAATTATTTTCAAATGTTATTGGGAAAAATAAAATATTAAAGTTATACATAAAAAATTTAAAAGAAATGTTTAAAAAAAATTAAGTGGCCTGCTTTTAAAAAATAAAAAAAAAATTGTTGACTGAATTAGTGGCTCAAAAAGGTCACTGCCTGGTCAACAATTCAGATATTGTGCTCCTTCACAGAAGAAGTCATATAATGAGTGACGTACTGCCTTTTTATGTATCAAATGCCACACATAAACTGAGGTGAACTGCTTACACTACTGTGCCACTACTGCATAGTGAACCATGTCCTGTGGCATATACAAAAAGTGTCACCTCATCCACACACATCACATGTCATAGGACATGCTTGTGGTTATAATAGAGTGCTAGTATTTTCCTAATTTTAATAATAATTAGAAATTTTATGACTACCAACAATTTTCCCTTCTAAGTAAGTGTAAATGAAAGAGAACTCATTGGGGCAGCTAGGTGGCACAGTGAGTAAAAATTCTAGCCCCAGAGTCAGGAGGACCCAAGTTCGGTTCTGACCTCAGAGTAAGCCAGCATATATTACTTGTTTCTTTCTCCTTAGGAGTTGTGTGTGTGTGTGTGTGTGTGTGTGTGTGTGTGTGTGTGTGTCTAGCCCAAATATAAATTCACAGTCTGGAGAGATTGAATCAATGAGGTGAATAATTTTAAAACCCTCCAATACAGATTATACAAACACTCAGCAAAGATATACAGATACAGCTTTCTAGGCCTCTGTCCATGGGATGTTTCCAGGTCAATAACAACTCTAGCTTGAACAGGAATAAATAGTTGTTAAACTACAAAGCACTATTGTTTGTTCTTGATGATTGTTTATATAAATCTCTCCCATAAGGTGTTTAGGACCCAGGGGTAGGGAACCTGTGGGCTCCAGGCCACATGTGGTCTTCTCATTCCTTGGGTGCTGCCTTTTGATTGAGTTCAAATTTTACAGACCAAATTTTTTTATTAAGGGGATTTGTTCTATAAAGTTTGGATTTAGTTAAAGGACCACACTTGAGGACCTAGAAGGCCACATATAGCCTTGAGGCCACATGTTCCCCATCCCTGGTTTAGGCTATCCCCGTTTGGATCTCCATGACCAAGAGCTATCAGTGATCATGATTAAAATTATCAACTTCCCTGCAGCCTAATCAATCCCTTAAGGCCCAAGGCCTGGGCAAAACAAATAACCCCAAAGATAGCATGTGTGTTTTAGCTTAAATGAGGGAAAAATGTTTACCTTGAAGGTAGATTATTAGTAAATAAACTTTTTATTTATTGTTTATAAATAGTTTCTTCATCGTTTATAAATATTAGGTGGTTTTCTTCATATTTTGGATCTCTAGGTAGGACTGCTGGGAGTTCAAATGTTGTGGACACATGATGCAGAAGAGGCCTTAAATAATGCAAAAGATGACAGGAAAATTATGCAAGTCACTAATCAGAAGTTTTTGGATATTTTAAATGTTCTCATTGGTCAGACAACTCATGATCTAACCAAGTTTGATAGAGTGAAATTTGAAACCCTAATTACTATCCACGTACATCAGAGAGATATTTTTGATGACTTGGTAAAGTATAAGTTTCTTAAAGTTAAAAAAAATTCAATGTCTATAACAATTAATAATATAGTAGCTGTACATATTTTTTGCCCGTTTTATGAGTATCTTATTATCTTTTTCTTTTTGAATTGCCATGTGTATATATATGAAAATATTAATTTGACAAAAATATCTAGAGTCCAATTCTTTTTGCAAAATACCATTTGAAACTCCAGTGATTTCCTAAAGAATACAAGTAAAGCTTCTGGGTTCCATGGAAAACAATTGCTAAACTTCTGGTCTAGAAATTTCACAGAGTGGGGAAGATATGAACCATCTACCAAGCCTATATAACCAAAGACTCTTCCAATAGTTTGCTATAATAAATTGTAATAGATAATGACAGAACTAAACTAAAATTCCCTATCCATCTTTCCCCACCTCTTTAATAGGTTACTAAAGGAAATTAACAATATTCGGGGCATATATATATAACCTTTGGATGGTGACCAAGAAGAGGATAGTAGTATTTTTCTACCAGATATCCCTTGATGTCATAATATGCTAGACCAGATAGACAACCCAGCACAGAGTTTTTAAATTTATTATGATCACTCAAGCATTTATGAAAATGTCATGGTAACAACCTAATAACTTTTGTATTTTGTGTTTTAAAGGTGAAAATGCATATCAAATCATCCACGGATTTTGAATGGCTAAAACAGAGCAGATTTTATTTTAAAGAAGATTTGGACCAAACTGTAGTTTCCATTACAGATGTTGATTTTGTTTATCAGAATGAATTTCTTGGATGTACTGATCGTCTAGTTATTACCCCCTTAACAGATAGGTAAAAGGCACTTTTGTGTGATCTCAGAGTTAGATACATCAGACGTTTTAAATTTGGAGTAGTATACATTCAGTATTGCTAACACATTGTTGGTCCTAATAGTGAATTAACTGGAACTGTTATTTAAAATTAATTTGTATAATGTAGAAAAATATCAAAATATACAGGGTACCAAAAAACAAACAATAACAGAAAACCAAAACAAGAATATGTCATTGAATTTCAGTTCTGAAGAATGAATGCAAAGATAGAATTAGCGAGAAGAAATCACTTATATCCTTTCATTGAGTTCAAACCCTAGATCCTAGATGACCTACATCCTGTGTACCGAGACAACCTGTGCGTTTGATTGCTGATCTGTTGTCAGTGCTTTAAAGTTTGAATTAGAGAGATGCCAGAAGATACAAGCAGAAGTTGTGTTCATTTTTTTCTTTTTCCCTTTCTTTTTTTAAAATTAATTTGTTTGTTTCCTTTTAATTTACAGGATTCAATTCCACAATTCCTTGAGTTTCACATTTTGTCCCCCTCCCTCCCCTCCCCTCCATGGCAGCATATAGTCAAGTATAGGATCTGTAGATACTTTCACATTATACATTAGTCAGGTTATAAAGACAGATTGTATCAGATGGAATGAAAAATGGTAAAGAGGACACAAAACCAAACAAGAGAAGGAAAAAGGTCAGGTATTTTGCTTCCGCCTGGATATAAACCCAGTTCTTTCTAGTTCTTTCTCTGTATGCACATATTTCTCTCCATCATGAGTCTGTTGGGATTGACTTATATCACTGCATTGCTGAGAAGAGTCCAGTCTATCAAAGTTGGTCATCACACATAAGTTGTGTCTGTAATTGTGTACAAATTTCTCCTGGTTCTACTCTTCTCACTCAGCATCAGTTTGTATAAGCCTCTCCAGGTAAATATGAAGACCGTCTGCTCCTTGTTTCTTATAGCACAATAGTATTCCATAACATGCATATACCACAACTTGTTTAGCCATTCCCCAATTGATGGGCACCCCCTTAGTTTCCAATTCTTTGCCACCACAAAAGAGCTGCTATAAACATTTTTGTACATATGGATCTTCCTCCCACTTCTATGATCTCTTTGGGATATAACCCTAGGAGTGGTATTGCTGGGTCAAAGGATATGAAAGTATTTATAGCCCTTTGGGCATAATTCCAGATTGCTCTCCAGAAAGGCTGGATCAGTTCACAACTCCACCAGCAATGCATTAGTGTTCCAATTTACCCACATCCTCTCCAGCATTTGTCATTTTCCTGTTTTGTCATCTTAGCCAATCTGACTGGTGAGATGTGGTACCTCAGAGTTGTTTTGATTTGCATTTCTCTAATCAATAGTGATTTAGAGCATTTCTTCAAGAAGTTGTGTTAATTTTAAAAAAAATAGAAGAGACTCTTCAAATTAGAAGCAGATGAGTATAACTTCCATTCCTAGCAAAATTCTGGCACATATTATTAAATGGTTGTTCATGAGCATTGAGGAAAAAAAAGTAGTGATTACTAAGAAACATCATAACTTCATCAAGAATAAGTCATATCAAACTAACCTGATATTTTGGGCAGGGTCATTAGAATGATAGATCAGAGAAATTCTGTAGCCAGAATATACCTGAATTTTAGCAAAGCATCTTACATTCTCCTTATGGACAAGAGGAATATGTGGACTAGAAGGTGGTATGATTAGATGTATTTGAAGCTGATTAAATGACTGGAAGAGTCATAATTAATATGAATCAATGCCAACTTGGAAGTTAGTATCTAATTAAGTGACATGGGTACCTATTCCTGGGTCTGTGCTTTTCAGCATTTTAATCACTGACTTGGGAAAAGCCATAAATAGCATGTTTATAAAACTTGAGGTTGATGTGAAGCAGGGAGGCAGAGTTGGTACACTAAATGAAAGAATTGGGACTTTAATAGATTAGAGCAATAAGCCAAATCTAACAAGATTAAATTCAACATAGATAAATGTAAAATTCTAAACTTGGGTTTAAAAAAAAACCAACCTCTACTAATATTGGATAGGGAGTGACTGACTACAGGAAAGACTTTTTGGATGGCTTAGTGAACTGCAAGCCCGATAAAACTTTGAAAAATATGATACCACAGCCAAAAAATTAATGAAATATTGGACTGTCATAATAGAAAGTATGGTGTCTAGATTGTGGGAGTTTATAGTACCACTTTATACTGCACCATTTTAGGAAGGATATTGAGATACAGTACTGTGACCATGTGAGGACAACTGGGAAAGTGATTAGAGATCCTGCCTTATAAGAATCCAAGAGAGAGAAAGGAAGAATAAAGAGGGGAAGAGGAGAAGGGGGAGAGAGTGAAAGATAGGAAGGATGGAAGAAAGGAAGGAAGAAAAAGAAGAGGAAAGGCAATTTACCTAAAACCAATTTTGGTTGGTTAGTTGTTTTGGGTGGGGGTCAGGGTAGGGGAACCAGGAGGAGCTCATCTACCATTGCCAAAATCTGGTTTGTTTCGAAAAAAATGTCTTCTGTTTCTTTCTTTCTTTCTTCCTTTCTTTCTTCTCTTCCCCCTTTCTCTGTCCTTCCTTTCTGTCTCTATCTCTCTCCTTATTTCTTTTTCTCTCTTCACATTATCTCCACCATCACTCCCTCACCTTATTCTCCCTGATCTCACTAATAATGTTTCTCATTTTCTTTTCCCCACAGTATTATTGTTCAATTTGGTTAGGATAGATGCTTTATTTCTGCCATGTGGGAAGAACAGGGAGAGGGGGCCTTCTCAGTAATTCCTGCAAAGAAATTGTGCTTTGTTTCTGTTCCCTATCTCCATTTTTTCTCTCCTTTCACCTTTTTTTGTGTCTGTCTTCTCTTCCTGTTTCTATTCAATACTAGTGATTTATACTTCTTAAATTTAGCCCTGAAGCATTTTTATATTTCCAGCCTCAAGATAAAATATTTTTTTGCCTTTGTGGAGAGCAGTTGGGGTTAAGAAACTTGCCCAAGGTAACACGGCTAGTTTTTGTGTGTTTGTGTTAAGTGTCTGAGGCCAGAACTGAACTTGGGTCCTCCTGACTCCAGGGCCAGCACTTTACTCACTGCACCACCTAGCCACCCCTCAAGATAAATTTTTACACCCACTCTGGCCATGCCAGTATTCCTTCTGATTCCTTCAATCTTTTCTGCCTAAACTAAACCCCTAAAATTGATACTTAATGAATAAGATCCAGCAGCTTCACAGTCTGGTCACTTTCTTTATATATGACATATAATAAAAATGTGCATACCCTTTGATCCAGCAAGACCACTGCTAGGTCTATATGTCAAAGAAATCATTGAAAAAGGGAAAGTAACTACTTATACAAAAATATTCATAGCATCTATATTAGTGGTAGCTAAGAATTGGAAATTTAAAGGATGCCCATCAGTTGGGTAATGGCTGAAGATGTTGTGGTATATGATTATAATGGCATATTGTTGTGCTATAAGAAATGACAAGCAAGATGATTTCAGAAAATTCTGGAAAGACATACATGAACTGATACAAAGTGAAGTAAGCAAAAACAGGAGAACATTGTAACAACAATATTGTACAATGAACAAAGAAATATGAATGACTTAGCTATTCTCAGCAGTACAATGATCCAAGACAATCCCAAAGGGCTCATGATGAAAAAAGGTAATCACCTTCAGAGGAAGAACTGATATTGTCTGGATATAGACTGACGTATACTCTTCCTTCCTTCCTTCCTTCCTTCCTTCCTTCCTTCCTTCCTTCCTTCCTTCCTCCTTTCTTTTTTGAGTCTTCTTGCACAAAATGACTAATATGAAAGTGTTTTACAGTGTGGAGGAAAAGGAAAGTGGGATAGAATTTGGAGCTCAAAACTTACAAAAAAAGTTAAAAATAGTTTTTATATGTAATTGGAGGAAAATATTATTTTAAAAATAAAATATGGCATTTAATCAACTATTTTAATATGTAGTTATTATTTACATGATCATTTCCTCATTAGTATATGTAGTTGTAGTTCTTTTTACCTTGATTTTTAAAAGTAACTATAATAATGTAGATAAGAGGTGACCTAAAATTTTGTTTAGAGAATTAGACCAGGTAACTTTGAATCTAAACTTAATTCTAGTGAAACTCACATACTTTTTTTTTCATTTTTCAAATGCTTTATTAACTTATGATTTACATCATTCATTTCCTCCAGATTTTGAGTTACAAATTTTCTCCCCGTTTTTCCCCTACCCACCACCCCAGAATAACAATCCCACAGGATATCCCCTCCTCCAATCTGCTCTCTCCCATATTTTCTCCCATACCCCCTTAGACTTTTCCAGTAGGGCATGGTGGATCTCTATGCCTCAGTGCCTGTATATCTTCTTTCCCAATTACATGTAAGATAGTATTAATAATAGCATATATGTATATATAATTTTAAACATTTGATTTTAAAACTTTGAATTCTAGATTCATTCCCTTCCTCTCTTGTCACCCACCCTTACTGGGAAGATAAGCAGTTCAATAATAGGTTGTAAATGTGTAGCTAATGCAAAACATTAACATGGTAGATATATTGTAAAAGACTGACTATATTTCCCTCCCTACTATCCCACCTCCCACTTGTTCTATTCTCTGCTTTGATCCCATCCCTTTTCAAAAGTGGGTGCTTCCAACTTCCCTCCCTCCCATCATCCCCCCTGTGATCCCCTTCCCCCCCTACTCTCCTGTAGGGTGAGATACCCTATTTAATGTGTATGTCATTCCCTCCTCGAGCCAAATTCAGTGAGAATAAGGTTGACCCATTCCCTTTTGCCTTCCTATTCTTCCCCTCCATTGTAACCATTTTCCCTTGCCTCTTCTATATGAGATAGTTTACCCCATTCTGTCTCTCTCCATCTCCTCTCATTATATTCCTCTCTCACCTCTTAATTTCCCCTTTTAAGTATCATCCCTTCCTATTAAATTGGTCCTGTACCCTCTATCTATGTATATACCTGTAAGCATATATACACACATTCACACATGTATTCATATGCCCATATACCCTCCAATGTAGACATATATATATATATATATATATACACATATTAATTATCATTTTTCCATGTAGGAATGTTAATAGTTCAACTTTGATCAGTGGCTTATGATTTTTTTTCCGTTTACCTTCTCAAGCTTCTCTTGTTTCTTGTATGTGGATGTCAAATTTTCTATTCAACTCTGGTTTTTTCATTAAGAATGCTTGAAAGTCCTCTATTCCTCTGAATGACCATATTTTCCCCTGAAAGAGAATACTGAGTTTTTCTGGGTAGGTCATTCTTGGTTTTAATCACAGCTCCTCTGCCCTCTGGAATATCCTATTCCAGGCCCTTCGATCCCTCAGTGTAGAAGCTGCCAGATCCTGAGTTATCCTGATTGTGTTTCCACAATATTCAAATTGTTTCTTCCTGGCTGCTCATACTATTCTCTCCTTGATCTGGGAATTCTGGAACCTGGCTATAATATTCCTAGGAGTTTTCTTTTTGGGATCTTTTTCAGGAGGTGATCGGTGGATTCTTTCAACTTCTATTTTGCCCTCTGGTTCTAAAACATCAGGGCAGTTTTCCTTGAGAATTTCTTGGAGGATGACTTCTAGGTTCTTTCTTTGATCATGGCTTTCAGTTAGTCCAATAATTTTTAAATTAATTCTCCTGGATATATTTTCCAGGTAATTTTTTTCATATTTTCCAATGAGATATTTCACATTGACTTCTATTCTTTCATTTGTTTGGATCTGTTTAACAGCATCTTGATTTCTCTTAAACTCACTAGCTTCCCTTTGCTCCAATCTAAGTCTGAGGGAACAATTCTCCTCATTGAGCTTTTGAGATTCTTTTTCCATCTGGCAAAGTCAGCTTTTCAAGTCATTCCTCTCCTCATTGCCTTTTTGAGCCTCTTTTGCCAATTGAATCATTCTGGTTTTTTAAGGTATAATTTTCCTCAGTCAGGTTGTTGACTCTCATTTCATAATTTTTATTGCATCTTTCTCATTTCTCTTCCCAATTTTTCCTCCCCTTCTCTTATCTGCTTCTTAAGGTCCTCTATGGCCTGTAATCAGATCGTATTTTCCTTTGAAGCTTTTGGTGCAGGAGTTCTGACTTCACTGTCTTCTTCCTGTTCCATGCTTTGCTCCTTTTTGTCCCCAAAATAGGAGTCTAATATTGGAGTCTTCTGTTTGTTTTGCTTCCTTTGTCTGGTCATGTTGCCCCTCAGTCACTTGACCCCGGGCTTTTTGCCACAGTAGGACTCTGCCACCAGACAAGGGAGCTTTCATCCCAAATGCTGGCATTTTCTCAGCTGCCACAGGTATTAGTTGGGTGCCCTCTCTGAAGCCTCCACATGCTCTAGCAAGCTGGTCATGCCCCCAGCACCTCCACCCTAGACTGCAATCCAGATCCAAGCAGGTTAAAAGCAAGAGCGATTAGCCCTTAGACTGGTTGCTTGGTCTCCCTACACTCTGCAGGCCAGGAGCTGAAGCTGCAACTTGGTGCCAGATCGGAGTCTCAGCAGCTTCTTGCCCCAGGGGCAAAAGCCCATGCACTCCCTACTACTGGTCCCAAAGTCCACACTGCACTGACCTTTCACTTTGTCCTTCGCATCTATGTGTTGATGGATCTGGAAACCACCACAGTTGCTGGTGATCTGGAGTCCCTCCAGCCAGGGCCTGGTCAGGGCGCCCTGGGGCTAAAACTCAGCTTGCATGTGGCTGGGCTCAGGCTCCCAGAGTGCTGCGCTGGCCGATTCCTGCCAGCCTGCCGGGCTTTCCTCAGCGGGAGGTTAGCTTCTCTGTGTCATTCCATTGGTTCTGCATCTCCAAAGTTTGTTTGGAATCCCCTTTTACATGGATTGGGGAAGGTGGAAGCTGGAGTCCCCAGGAGGTCCTGTTTCTACTCTGTCATCTTGACTCTGTCCCTGATTATGAAACACACATTCTTAAAAGTATTCATCACTCTTTTATGCATGCTACACATTTATTACATTTTCTATGTCCATCACAACGAGGGTGGAATTTTGCAGGGACATAACCACAAGATTTGTTATAGCATATTCATAGTATATTTTCTAAATTAATATTTGCAGATGCTATATCACATTAGCTCAAGCTTTGGGGATGAACATGGGAGGAGCACCAGCAGGACCAGCAGGAACTGGCAAAACAGAAACAACGAAAGACATGGGGCGATGCTTGGGAAAATATGTGGTGGTGTTTAACTGTTCTGATCAAATGGATTTCAGAGGCTTAGGACGGATTTTTAAAGGTAAGTGGTGATGAATATGGGAAAATGTAATCAGATACCTTTTTCACATAGATGTGAAAAATGTTAGATGTTGTATTGTTATTACTTGTTGAGTTAATTTTTTTTTTTTGCTTTTTGGAGGGGGGAAGGCAGGGCAATTGGGGTTAAGTGACTTGCCCAAGGTCACCTGGCTAGTAAGTGTTAAGTGTCTGAGGTCAGATTTGAACTCAGGTCCTCCTGACTCCAGGGCTGGTACTCTATTCATTGTGCCACCTAGCTGCCCCTGAGTTCATTATTTTTTTTTTGGTAGTCTTTGGGATCTTGTTTTATTCCAAAGATAATTCCTGATACAAATGAAAATGGCAAACAAACATCATTCTCCTGCACTTCCAAAATTAATACTGTTGTAATAAACCTTATTATGAATATGTTAAGCAATATAAGTGCTTGACCAGTGGTGATTCTATAGTTATTATGTCTGGACTCTCAAAAACACTTTCAGGACAAGGTAACAGTGTTTTTGAACAAGTACCATATCAGAAACAACATCAGGAGAGATCTCTGAAAGTTTTTCTCATAGACTAGGCCCTTAACTGGAAAACTGCCCTGCTACTATCAACCAGGACAGGAGTGACCATGGAAGGGATATGCTGATCTATATTCTTCCCAGGTCACTTCTCTGCTCATTGGCAAATCAGAGAAGAGACACAGAGACATGCCCATGTCCAGGAAAATTCTCTTCAGAAAAATCCTACTTAAGAATCTCACTTAGGTCTGACACTGCAAAAATAATCCAAGCCATTTAAAGCACAAAAGCTGCAGGGCCTAGTTAAATCCATTGACAGTATTAGTCAATCCTTTTTGAACATTTCACTAGTGACATGTTGTAGCTCTCTTGCCTCTATTACTTTCCCCAGCCTCAGGGCTAACTAAGCCAGCTGCTTAGCCATAGTGCTAGAAGTGGTTGGCACATAGTAGGCACTGAGTACACACACACACACACACACACACACACGTATATGTTGATAGATATGATAAATCTATGTTCTCAAAAATAATAACTTGTGGGCATGCTTGAAAGTGTTTAGCAGCTAGAAAGGCAATCCATAAGATTATTTATGTTAAGTTGGAAGTTATTTCAGTAAAAAAAAATTAAATCAATGTTTTCCACTCTAGGTCTAGCGCAGTCTGGTTCCTGGGGATGCTTTGATGAATTTAACAGAATTGAGTTGCCTGTATTATCAGTAGCAGCTCAACAGATTTATATTGTTTTGACAGCAAGAAAAGAGAGGAAAAAACAATTTATTTTTTCTGACGGTGATTGTGTTGATTTAAATCCAGAATTTGGAATCTTTTTAACAATGGTAAGAAAGTCTGGTTATGCACAATTTGATCACTTGAATGTTAAGACACTGGAAAGCAGGGAAAATCTTAGTTTTTTGAGGATCTGTGAACTTTCATCTTATGTTTGTGCTGCCTTTGGTAGTTAATTTTGCTTTCTCCTTCCATATAACAAAACATAATGATGACTTAAATATCTAAATAGTCCTTGAGAAGATCTCATAACAAAAACCACACCAAATAGTCTCATTTAACACTTAATTTAGGTAAATTAATTGGATAAGTGAAATCTCTCAATTGCAAATGACACTATTCATTTCTTAGTTTGGTCACCAGTTGGAAGGGAAGAATTTCAAGCAAGATTTTTACAAGCACTTTTAGCTGGTTCTCCCCACTCTGGCCATTATATGATTGAACAGAAAAGTGATAAATATTTATTAGTGTAGGCAACTATAAATTGAATGCAATTTAAATAATACTGAGGAGATTGTTGCCTCTGAGTATTAACTATTATCTAGAAAGTGTGGAACTAATAAAAATGCTGAATATAAATTAGGAAATATAAAACAAAACTAAAACTTTCTCTTCTCATTGTACAAAGCTTATGATGTACCTGGTGTGTGTTTTATTTCTGTACAAAACCACTCTGTTTTGGTTTTTTTATTTTAAGAAAAACAGTAAAACCAGAGAAGGTACAGAGAAGAGCAACTGAAAATTAGGGAGGTGGAAATGGTTCTGTGTCCAGAGAGTACAAGGAGAAACATCTGTTCAGACCAAAAAATTAAGGATGTCTTGACTATCAATGAGTCAGCCAGTGTTAATTAGCTTTTGGAAGGAATATTTACGGAGATGATATAGTAAGAACAAGTGATACAAAACTTCCCCCCCCCAAAAAAAAATTAGTCTGCCACACACTCTTCCATAAATACTGAGCTTGGGGAAAAGTGGGCTCAAAATTAGTACAGGGAGCAAAGGGGTAACACATGTGACTCCTATTGTTTCTCTCTTCCTAGAGTTTCTATTGAGTTCCCCTATGGTGGGGGCAGCTGTCTGCTGTGGAGTCTGAAGCTCCCTGTCATCAGCAGGTCTAGTTTTGTCTTTGGTGTGTCCCTTAGCTCCCAGTGAAGATGCTGCCCTGCCAGAGATGCTGCTACCAACAGCAATGAGAAAATCCAAATATTCTTATATTTTCAAAACCATAATCTTTTCCTTTGTTCAGATGGGGGCAGTGGAGGGGTAACTCTTTCCTCCTCTCTTAAGCCCCCACTCAAACAGTTCTCTCAGGGACTTGGCTGGAGCTGCTTCAGTCCTAGGCTGGCTTGCCCTTGGAGTACCATATTCAGGTTGGTTTGCTATTTTATCTGAGCCCCTCAGGGCATAAATCATTCTTTCCAGTCACCACAAATCATTCCCAGTGTGGAAGAATCTGCTTTTGTTAAATGAAACCTAGTTTATACCTTTGTGTACTTCATTGCTTTAATACAGGTACCTTGGAATTTGTCCACATCTACTTTATGCCTTTAATTTTTTTCATTATTTCTGTAGCTCAATCCAAGAAGCAATCTCCTGTGATGAAGATACCTGGACAAGGAGCATCCTATATACCTCTAACATTACATTACCTTCTTCCTGTTTCCTTTCCATTCTACCTCCTCATTGTGCTCCCTCATTCTCACATCTCCCATCAGGTTTTAAGCTTCCCTCCTTCCCTGTTTGATAACTTTCTTGCTTGCCAGTAAAAGAGCTTTTAAACCATGATTGTACTATTATGGAGGGTTAAACAATTTGATTTTCTTGTTCCTCAACCTCAGGTTTGGGGGCTAGAAATATCAAAAACATTTCCTCAGCTCTCTACTGTACTTCATCAGTGGAGATACAGCTTGATGTTGTTTGCTATTCATAGATACCTATGGTTCTTTTAACATAGATTAGTAAGTATAAGAAAGAATTGAGGGCATTCATAAATTAAACAAATGTGAAATCAGAGCAATTTTACCAATCTAATGTAGATTTGAAGAAAAAAACTAATTTCAAAGCTGAATTAAGCATTTAAAACATAGTTTTCAATTATTGAACTGAAAAGAGCTAAAGTAGATGTTATGAAGTAATATGTTATAAAGTAATATTTTCCTTTTAGAACCCTGGGTATGCTGGACGCCAAGAGCTACCAGAAAACTTAAAAATTCAGTTTCGAACAGTTGCTATGATGGTTCCTGATAGACAGGTACTAATTTTTATTTAAGATACATGAGATTTCAGTAAATTATAGTGAACAATCCTGATCTTAGAGAAGTAACAATCAAATATCTCTCTCTTCTTGTCTGAGAAATAGTGACTACAGATATGAAATACCTGTTCAGATTTGAAACTACTGTTAGAGCTGGTCACTGTATTATTTGGCTTCGCTGGAGTGTTTTTCTTTTAATTGATTAGGGGAGGGAGATTTAGGGGGAAATGAGTGTGGTACAAAAATGACCTTCGACAATAAAACTTTTTAAAAACCGGATTATTTATTTTCTTGGACCAGGAGTCAGAAGAAACCTGTGTTATAATATTGACTCTAAGAGAAGGATTGGCTGTATGACCAGGAGTCAGTCACTTATCCTCATTAGAATCAAATGGCATGTGCATAGAATATGCTTTGAAAAATCTTAAAGTACTCCATTCAGTCATGGTTACTATTGTTATGGTTAGCTATCATATATTTACTTCAGAGGCAGCTAGGTGGTACAGTAGGTGGAGAGCTGAGCCTGGAGTCAGGAAGACCTGAGTTAAATTTAACTTCAGACACTTATCAGCTCTGTGATGCTGGGTAGGGCTAAGCTCTGCCTCAGTTTCCTCATCTGAAAAATGGGGATGATAATTACTCCTACCTTTCAGGGTTTCTGTGAAGATCAAATGAAATAGTATTTGTAAAAAGCAGTGTTTGGCACATAGTAAGTTCTATATAAATGTTAATTATTTTATTTAGCAAAATTGATGGAACTCAACATATTGAATTTCAGATAATTATGAGAGTGAAGCTTGCAAGCTGTGGCTTTCTTGAAAATGTCATCTTAGCTCAGAAATTCTATGTTCTTTACAAACTTTGCGAGGAGCAACTAACAAAACAGGTAATTTTGTGAACATATTTTTCCAAACAGTTGAAGGTGGTTTTAATTTAACCTTTTTCTTTGTTAACTTACTACTTGCCTAGTAGTTTTCTTTAATTAAAAGTATTTGGAAATCAATTTTTAAAGATATTTAAAATTATTCTTTAAACTTTTGATTTCTTTCTAGCATTAATACTTACCCTGTCCTGTATGACAGATTCGAAATGTGGTTAAGGAGGTGTGTATGGAATTGTAGAATTTTTCAGAGGCCTCAAATTTCCCTTTTTTATCTCCTTCCAGGCAGAGCGAAGCCTTTTGGTCTAAGGGAAAGAAAAATAAGTTTGTGCTAAATTATATGCTGTATCTTGGTCACTCTAGAACCACTAACTCCATAAAATTAAGAAACTTGGGTTTATAGAATTGCAATTAGGTAATCTTTATTTTCTGCCTTTTTCCTCTTAGGTTCACTATGATTTTGGTCTAAGAAATATCTTGTCAGTGTTGAGGACTCTTGGGGCTCAAAAAAGAGCCAGACCAGAAGACAGTGAGCTAAGCACTGTTATGAGAGGCCTAAGAGATATGAATCTCTCTAAGCTGGTAAGCATCTTTCTTCTTTGACTTCTTTTCTGTTTCCAAGATAGTGAATGGGATGTTAGCACAAAAGCTGGGAGTAACAGAATCACAAAGTGACAGGGGCATATCGGGACCTGATCAATTTGAGTGCCTGAGAGCACATTGTTCGGAACTTCTCTGTTATGGGAAATGCTGTGCCAATGGAAGATCCTTTAGAGATGGAAAGGAAACAAGGAAAGAAAGGAAGGAGAGAGTGAGGAAAGAAAAATAAGGAAGAAAGGAAACATGTATTTGTTCATCATCTACTATGTACCACTGGGCTAAGTACTTTACAAATATTGTTTCATTTTTTAGATAAGGAAACTGAGGTAGGCAGAGGTTTTGTCTAAAGTCACATGGCTAGTGTCTGAGGCTGAATTTGAACTCAAGGCTTCCTGACTTCAGACCCAGGGAAATTACAGTTATGCCTTCCACATCACAAGGGTTAGGGGCATCGTAACATTGCCATCTGGAAAATCTGTATAATAATTTTTGGTCCTCCCTTCATAATAGAGAAGAAATATTAAATGATTATGGTATTAAAAGATAAAATGTTGATATTAAAGTAGTATCCATATATATTTTGCATTTCGGAGTTTCTAAACTTTTCTGTCATCTGCTGGCCTTTGCATGTCACCTACAGCTTCCACAACACTCTTCAAAAATTCCTATTTAATCCCTTATGCCAGCTGCAATATATAGAAACTGAGATGGTGAAAGTTACGGATGTGGAAGGATAACTGTAGTGTCACTCCATTCTGGCCCTTTCCTAGGCAAAGGGAGTGGATCCTCAGATCAAGTAGTCTTAAAAGTACTCAATAGGGTTGTTTGCTTTTCTGTGACTAAGGAAACATAATTATTCTGTCACTTTGGGTTAGAGTTGATGTACTTTCTTCCATATAGGGCTTATATAAGTGAGTCCTTGATTTCATCATAGCAGTAGTTGCCATGCTTCACAAACGCTTAAGGAGATGGCTAATAAAATACAGAGATCTAAAGCGGGTACAATGACGCTTCCTCTTTATTACTTGATTTAAGTGAATGACTTTTTAAGCTTAATTGTTAGCTTGGGAATCAGAGTTCAACCGAGATTCAAATAGCTATTAGATAGCTATTATTAGATAGATAAAATACTTCCTGCCACTGGAGAAGAGAAACTGGAAGAGAAATCTGAAGATGGAAAAAGAGCACCTTAAGAGCTGATCTCCAGAAGAAGACAAATCTAGTTATAATGGTGGTGTTCAGTACTTGCAGTTATATCCGACTTTTTGTGACCCCATTTGAGCTTTCCCTCATTGTGAAAAAAAGAAATTCTGTTCAATAAGGAAATTGGTGAAAGCCCTGAATTGCAATAGGACATGAGGCATGAAAATAGCTAACGTTGGCCCATTCTACCTAATTGGGAAAGACAAGTGTGGATCAAGGCTTGAGTTACTTTTGAAATTTTGCCACAATTTTGAATTAAATACCTAATATGATTTTATTATAGAGTTATTATATGATAATAAGAACAGAGAGAGGATAGTTACTCCCTGACATAATTAGATGGATTTAGGGGAATTAAACCAACTTCCAGGTTGCCTCTGGAAGAATATGCCTTACAGAATATGCCTGTTTAACACAGGGAGGTATGGTCAATATACTAAAAGTAGGGACAGAAATAAATGGGCCCCCTCCACTTTGACCGCCTGTTGTAATCGGTTTACATATATAAGACATATTTAATATTGCTGGCATTTTCCAAAAACATGAAACTAGTCTGGTAATTTTGCTCCTGCTGCAGATATCTTTTTTTGCTGCTGTATATATGTATATACAGGATGTCCCAAAAGTTTTTACTGCAGAAATTAAGTATAGAACTAGGCTATTAAAGTTTAAAGCTGCACTAAGACTTTTGGGACACCTTGTATATATAGAGATCTTTAAGGAGAATAATTGCTCATAAGGGAAGTGATAATATGCCCTTATTAGTTGTTCAATAAGTACTTTGTTTAATGAATTGATTTTAATTCATGGTTTTTCAGGTTGATGAAGATGAACCCCTTTTCCTCAGTTTAATCAATGACCTGTTTCCAGGATTGCAACTAGATAGTAGTACCTATGTAGAACTGCAACATGCAGTAGCTAATCAAGTTGAAGAAGAGGGATTAATTAACCACCCACCCTGGAATCTTAAACTTGTACAGGTAAGGAATTATGAGTCCATTGTGGGTATAGAAATTTGAGTTTATGCCTAAAAATGTGATGATTCACCTGAAATTCATGTTGCTTACTTGATAAATCCCAGTTCTCAGTTTAGAAATACTACTATATATGAATAATTATCAATAAAGTGAGAGTCAAAGGTGGAAAATCCCCCCAAAATGATCTACACACAATTTTAAAAATTCACCCTGCATTTTGTTAGCCTCATTGCCTTAAAGCAAAGGAGGTGACCTACCAGAAGGGCTATAGAACCATGCATACCTTTTGACTTAGCAGTGCCATTACTAGGATTGTATCAAAAAATAGATTAAAAAAATAAAGGGGAAAAGGACCTATATATATATGGAAATATTTATAGTTACTCTTTTTTGGTGGCAGGGAGTTAGAAACTAGGGGAATGCCCATCAATTGGGGAATGGTTGCACAGAACATATTGTGCAATGTGATTATGATGGAATACTATTGTGCTATAAGAAATAATGAGCAGGATGCTCTCAGAAAAACCTGGAAAGACTTACATGAGCTCTGATGTAAAGTGAAATGTACTGTCTACAAAAGTAACAGCAGTATTGTAAGATGATCAGCTGTGAATTACTTCACTGTTCTCAGCAATACCAATGATCCAAGATAAGTGGGAAGGATTTAGGATGAAAAATGCTTTCCATCCCCAGACAAAAGAACTGATGGTGTCTGAATACATATTGAAACATACTTTTTTAACTTTATTTTTATTGAGGGTTTTTTTTGGTCTATATTTTCTTTCACAACATGACTAATATGGAAATATGTTTTGCATGACCACACATGTATAACTTAATATTGAATTGCTTGTCTTCTCAATAAGGGGGATGGGGAGGAGTGAAGAGAGAGAGTTTGAAACTCAAAGTTTTAAAAATATGTCTTAAAAATGGTTTATACATGTAATTGGGGAAAAATAAAATGGCAAGAATTCAAAAAAAGGTGGCCTGGTAGAATGTTCCATGTACAGATCTTGAATTCTTGCATAGTCTTTTGACTGAAATTCAATATCTCAGTGATCTTAGGCAAATCACTCTGAGCCTTTATCTGTAAAACAGAGAAAATAAGATATGTATTACTTACTTTAGCAGGGTTGTTGTAAAACCTAAAAACTCTACAGAAATGTGAGTTGTCATTATTAAAATTTTAATAGTGGGACTCTTGAAATGATGGCCTCAATTTAAAAATTAAACATGGCCCAACAACCCTAGTGACCATTTTTACCTGAGTTTATAAACAGCCCTATATTTGGTGACAAATGACTAATAGGATTTTTTTCCCTTCAATTTATTGTTTAATCTGATAGTTATATGAGACATCTCTAGTACGTCATGGATTGATGACCCTTGGACCCAGTGGTTCTGGAAAAACAACTGTTATAACAATTCTAATGAAGGCAATGACAGAGTGTGGACGTCCTCACAGAGAGATGCGTATGAATCCAAAAGCTATTACAGCTCCTCAAATGTTTGGCAAACTGGACACAGCAACCAATGACTGGACGGATGGAATTTTTTCTACTTTATGGAGAAAAACCTTGAAAGCTAAAAAGGGTATATTAGCTATGTTGTTGTTCAGTTCTTCAGTCATGTCTGACTCTACATGCCATAGGGTTTTCTTGGCAAAGGTACTAGGGTATCCCCATTTTAAGTTGATGAACTGAGGCAAAAAGGGGTTAAGTGACTTGCCGAAGGTCTCACAGCTAGTAGATGTCTGAAGCTAGATTTGAACTCAGATCTTCCAGGCTCAAAGTGGTTCTGTTCATTTTTCAATCAACTCATTAATAGTACAGGGCAAGTATCCAATGAATACTACATTGGAGTATTATAAAAACAATATGTTTCTACTTTATTTGCAGGAGAAAATATCTTCCTGGTTTTAGATGGGCCTGTCGATGCCATTTGGATTGAGAACTTAAATTCCGTGTTGGATGACAATAAAACTCTCACATTAGCCAATGGGGATCGAATTCCCATGGCTCCTAGCTGTAAACTGTTATTTGAAGTACACAACATTGAGAATGCCTCTCCTGCCACAGTTTCTAGGATGGGAATGGTCTACATCAGTAGTTCCGCTCTTTCTTGGAGGGCAATATTACAGGTGTGGATGACAGATATATAAATGTGTTCTTAGGGTTTGGGGAGGGTAGAGATGACTTTCTCATTAAACAGATCTTCAATTTCTCTGTTACAGGCATGGTTAAAAAAGCGCACTCCACAGGAAGCTACTGTATTACTTGAAATGTATGACAAAGTGTTTGAAGATGCATATACGTATATGAACATAAATCTTAGTGCAAAAATGCAGCTCTTAGAGTGTAACTATATTACACAGGTAAAACATTTGTAGATACTTCGGTTAGTTAGATTGCAAGATCATTTTTCATAACATTGCGAACAGTCCTTAGCAAATTGAACATTATTTCATCTCATGAAGGTTAACTGACAGTAGACATATTTTAATACGATTTTGTCAAGTCATATACTTGAAGGACAAAAGAAGGATTGTCAGAGACTCTATGCTATCATTGTCACCAACAGCAGCCTGGTATGATGGAGAAAATGTGCACCATAATAGGAAACTTAGTGGAATTAGTGGAATTGAAGTCAGAGGACCTAAGTTCACATCCCAGCTTTGTTATTTGCTATCTGTGCTGTGAGTTTGAGGAAGACATTTCCCCTTCCAGGGCTTCAGTTTTCTCGTCTATAAAATGAGAACCTTGGTAGATGATCTTTAAGGTTCCTTATAATTCTAAATCTTATAGTCATTTGATTTCTTATTTGCTATTATCTGTTTTCAGCTTCCACTGGAAGTGGAAACCAATTGATCAACATTTATTTGTTGATTGTTTATTATATTCCAGGAACTAGTCTAGGTGTTGCGAATACAAATAGAATGAATGAAAACAACTTCTCTTTTCAAGAAACAATTCTAAGGGAAAGACAAGTCAATATAGATAAAAAAGTATAAAGAATAAATACAAAGAGAATAAGTAGAAAATAAAGGAAATTTAAGGTATACCTACTCCATAGTCAACCTTAGTTATTTGAAAAGGGATCCAAGGTGAGAATTTTTAAAACCAACATTTTATGAGACAGTAGCAAAAAGTAGCTTATGGCAATTGAGAATTCCACGTCAAGGAAAACTTGGCTGACAAAATTGGAGTTTGCTTATCTGATGCATACAAAAGTAAGTGGTAGCTCTGAACCACTATCAGGAACTTAATGGCATGATTGTAATATAGTCACCTTATTCCAGTTGTTTTTAGTCATGGTACAGGGAGAAGAACACTGGCTCTAGAGGAAGAGGACCCATGTTCAAGACTCTCCTCTGGTGCTCATCACTTGGGCAACTTTGGGCAGGGTCCATCATCTCCCACGTGGGGAGTTTTCCTCATCCAAAAAATGAAGGTGGCTGGCTAGGTAGCCTTCAATGACCCTTCTAGGTCTAAATCTATGGTCCTATGGTTTTTTTTTCAATTCAGTCAACATTTAATAAATCTTTTTGAGCTTGATATGCACAGTACATTGTACAAGGCACTGGAAGTGATTCAAAGATAACATGATCATTGGCCTCAAGGAATTACATTTTATTCAGGGAAGATAAAACATTCACATATGAAAATATGATGTAAATGAGAATGTAATGTAATTAGAGTGTATAAGAGGACTATGAAATGTTATGAGATTCATTGCTATCTTCCAACTGGGAAATTAGAGTTCATTGATAAGGTAGTATTTGATTTGGTTCTTAAAGGACAAGTAAGATATCAAGAGGGCAAGATGAAAGAACATCTCAGACAATGGGAAGAGCATGAGAAATAGACACAGAAAGGAAATGTGTTCAGTTTGGCTGGTGCATTAGAAGAATAAGGGATAGTGTGAGACAAAGCTGGAAATTTAGGTGGAAGTCATTGGGGAGGAACTTATACCTTATCAAGTAGGCTACACGAAGCACTAGAGGTTCTTGAGTAGTAAAACAACATAAAACTGGGTTTTAGGAAAACTTACCAGACAGAGGATTTGGAGAGCTGAAGAGACTATAAGCACAGAGACCTATTACAAGGCTCTTGAAGTAATTGGGGACCATGGCTGCAATGGAAAGGAAGGGTAAGGAGGGGATGTAGTAATTATTGAGGAGATAGAATTGACTAGATGTCTGGAATGATGGGGTAAGAAGTCAGAGATCATAGGAAGAGTAGTCTAAACTTGTTGCTTCCACTTTTTGTCATCCATTCACTTCTCAATTCCTGAGAAATGGGCATCCAACTTACTACTCTATTGAAATGTCTTTCTCAGAGGTTACCAATGGCATCCTAACTTCGTTATGCAATGGAAATATCATTGGACTTGGCATCACAGGACCTAGGTTTGAATCCTGGCTTTGTCACTTATATCCTGTATCACTTTGGGCAAGTTGCTTAGCCTCCTTGGGTTTCAGTTTCCTCATCTCTAAAATGAAGAGGGGTTGGAGTAGCTGACATCTGTGTCTCTTCCACCTTTGAATTTATAATCCTATGATGGCCTTTTTCTCATTTCTTATGAGATGCAAAAAATAGCTTATGGCAATTGAAAATTCCACGTCAAGGAAAACTTGGCTGACAAAATTGGAGTTTGTTTATCTGATATATACAAAAGTAAGTGATGGCTTCATTTATCTTCATAAAATCTTATCAAGTTTTTATAATATCAACTACACCTTTCTATTAGATATCCTCTTCCTTTTCTCTTTTAGATAATATAACATTACTCACTCCTGGTTCTTTTATTTGTCTAATGATTCCTTATTAGTATCCTTTATGGGAAAACAGGGAGAAAACATCAAACAGCTCCTGCCAATTGATTACCTACCTTCCTGGGCTCTGCTCTTGGCTGTCTTCTTCTTCTTCTTCTTCTTCTTCTTCTTCTTCTTCTTCTTCTTCT
>NW_027187367.1:15050384-15114143 GCF_028583685.1 Petaurus breviceps papuanus
CTTCTTCTTCTTCTTCTTCTTCTTCTTCTTCTTCTTCTTCTTCTTCTCCTTCTCCTCCTCCTCCTCCTCCTCCTCCTCCTCCTCCTCCTCTTCCACCTTCTTCTCCTCCTTCTCCTCCTCCTTCTCCTCCTTCTCCTTTTCCTTCTCCTTCCTCTTCCTCCTCCTCCTCCTCTCTTTATATATATATATATATATATATATATATATATGTATTTTTTTTCCTTTAGCAATATCACCATATCCCATGGATCAGTTATCCTTTCTACATTGATAACTTCCATATCTAGATATCTTATTTCTTTTCTGAACTTCATTTGCATGTAATTGCAACCGGACAATTCTACCTGAATTTCCCCTTGACATATCAAATTCAACATGGCTAAAATAGAACTTATCATTTTTTCCCCTAAACCTAGCTTTCTTCCAAACTTCTTTATTTCTGTTGAGGACACTGTCATTTTTCAAGTCATCCAGGCTTGTAACTGGGGGCATCCTTAATTTCTTCCCCTCTCTCCCTCCCTATATTGAGTTAAATGCCAAGTCTTCTTGATTCAACCTCCATAACATCTCTCAAATTAAGAAAATTAATCCGACTTGAAGAGCTGAAGACACTGTGTGTTTAGATACCTATTCCAAGACTAAGCCTAGAAGAGAGGTAATGAGATCTTGAATGAGGATGGTAGCAGTGAGAAGGAATGGTAAGGATGGATTGCCAATGGTATCTTAACTTCATGATGTAGTGGAAAGATCTTTCGATTGAGAGCACAGAACGTAGGTTTGAAATGCTGGCTTCATATTTCTTCAACTATAATAATAGCCTCTTAATTGGGCTTGCTACTTCCTGCTTCTTCCATTTCCAATATGTCCTCTACATATCTGCCAAAATAATTTTTCTAAGGCACAGGTCTTCTTACCATGCCATTCCCCTCTTAAAATCTTTCAGCAACTTCCTATTCTTAGTGAGTAAAGTGTAAACTCCTTAGCCTTAGAATTTAATGCACTCAAGAATCTTACCCAGTTTCATTTTAGAGACTGCTCTTTTTCATGCAATTTACCTTCCAGATGAAGTTGACATCTCCTCTTCCACCTCCATTCTTTGGCTCAAGTATTCCATACTTGAAATGAAAATCATCCTCATGTCCCTGTGTCAGAATCCTTCATTGCCTTCAAAGCTAACCTTAAGTGCTACCTGATCAGTGAAAGCATCCTTGATCCACCCAGTTGCTAGTGATCTATCCTTCTTCAGATTATCTTAAATCATTTTCCTCTGAGTACATGGTGAATTCTTTCACAAGAATGTAAGCTCCTTGAAGGTAGGGAATGTTTAATTTTTGTCTTTGTATCCCTAATATCTAGCCTTGAACAATAGTAGGACTAGGCTAAACATATGAGAAAGAAGAAAATGATAGATGATACGATAAAAATTAATTAAATTTAGCCTGGATCTTGGCACTGATTTGGAAAGTACATAGCTCTCAGTTTCTATTTTAGCATATAAAGACATTATTTTCAGGTATTTTTCTTTAAAAAACTCAGAATTTATGAATTTATGTTATTATCATGGTATAAAAGTTCATCCCATATTATATATCTTGTAAAATATGTGATTTTTATTTTATTTATTTATATATTTATATAGAATTTAAATTGTTTTTCATAATTTACTTTTCCTTTTTTTGGAGAAAAAATGAAAATAAAACCAAAGGCAGCAGAAGTTCAAACAAATGTGAAAAATGATATAAAACAGCATCATTTCTTGAATGTTTGTTAAAATTCGGTTTCCCTTTATTAGATGCTATGGATTTTACATAAGATTTTACTCCTTGTTTTGCATGTTTGTTTGTTTTTGTTCATAGTTATTAAGCTTATAATTTTAATTTTCTTAAATTATGCCCTTCAGATTCTGCTGCTCCAGTAATACCTGGGGTAAAAATACCTCATTTCTTTTTCCTTTCTTTTCTTTCATTTCCAGTCCCTCAATCTTCTGGAAGGTTTAATTCCTTCCAAGGAAGAAGGTGGTGTTGCTTCTAATGAACACATCCAGAAATTATTTGTGTTTGGCCTTATGTGGAGTTTAGGAGCCCTTCTGGAGTTGGATAACAGAGAAAAGCTTGAATTATTTTTGAGAAATCATCGAAGTAAAGTAGATTTGCCAGACATTTCTGAAGAAAGTCATGAAACAATGTTTGAGTTTTTTGTCACTGATTATGGTAAGTTACCAATAACAATCATTTCTTAAGCATTTGCACACATAAAAGTTCACTGGGAATTAAAAAAAACACATCATTTAATTTATATTTGTGATTTATATTCATAGTGGTGACTATTTCCCATTTTTCAGTCTGCACTGCAAATTAGCATTACCTTCAGCCCTTTAGATGGGTATTCTTTTACTATACTATAGGTTAGGGTTTCATAAGATTTCTTCATAAACTTATTTTTAAAATTATTTTAAAATATTATTAAACAATTCAAGCAACAAGCACTAAGTGCTGCTCAGTCGAGCACTTATTTAGTATTTACTATGTGCAAAGTGCTATTGTAGATGCTGGATGAGATTCATATGAAGAGTTCATAATCTATTAGGAACAATGTGATTGTGTGGTCCATTTGGCTTTTCTAACAGTTATACATGTTTCGACAAGTGTCTTTAATTTATACTTTCAACATAATTAACCTGCCATAGATATAATTTTACAGCCAAAATTATCTACATTTTATAGGTGACTGGGAGCATTGGAACAAAAAGCTTGAACCATATATTTATCCGACTGACAGTGTTCCAGAATATTCATCAATTTTGGTTCCGAATGTTGATAATGTTAGAAGCAATTTTTTGATAGATACAATAGCAAAACAACACAAAGTAAGTCTATATGTATTTTCTTAGTTAATTGCAAACCACAGATTTGCAAATTGCCCCTTTAAAGAGCAGAGAAACCTCGGAAATGAACCTGTGCACAGCTACATAGGCAGTGACACAAAACATCTACCTACATAAATAAATTCACACAAACACAGATGTAAATTGATCCCCCACATTTACAGCCATGTGTATGTATACATAGATATGTGTTAATAGATCAGTTATTTGTTAAGCATTTACTATGTTCCAGGTTGATGTGAGGTGCTAGGGTTACAAATAGAGAGAATGAAACAATCCCTCTTAAAAAGTCATTCAGTCAGGAGGCATTTATTAAGCACTTACTGTATGCTAGTAATTGTACACATTGCAAGTAGCTGACTTCTAAAGGAGAAGACAGAGATCAATACACAGATGCAGCATAAGTATAAAGCGAATAGATACAAATATATACCATGTAGTTAATTAAGTACAAGGTTGTTTATGATAGGAAGGCACTGTCATTTGGGCCTTATCAACAAAGATAATGCAGAAGGGGATTCCTGAGCTGCTTCCTAAAGGAAAGAGAGATTCCATATCAGGTGGAAGGAACAGAGGAATGAATCTAGGAGTGTGTCTGGCCAGTGAGTGCAAAGACACAGAGGAAAAATATGTGTGGGAAGAACAGAGACAAGAGTTTTGATTTGCAGAGCACTGTCCAGTTAAGCTAGAAAGACAGATTGGGGCCCAGTAGTATAAGGCTTTTTTAAAAACTAAACAGAAGATTTTCTAGTTTATCCTAGAGTCAATAAATAAATAGGTAGACACCTGGAGTTGATTGTGTAGGGCAGTCAATGGTCAGATCTATGTTTAAGGACAATTACTTGGGTATCAATGAGTAGGATGGATTGGAGTGGGGAGAGACAAGTGGGAGGCTGTTGCTAGCTTCTCAGTCAGTCAGTCAGTCAGTCAGTCAGTATTCATTAGGTGCTCACTGTGTTCCAGACACTATGCTAAGTTCTAGGGATACACAGAAAGATACAGCCAATTTCCTAAAGAAGCTCCCATTCCAATGAAGGAGACAACTTGTAAATAACTAGGTCTGTAGAAAATAGCTAGGTGGATGACAGTCTGAGAGCAGAAGGAATTGGTAGTAGTGTGAGGCAGTGTGGGAGCTGTTGGAGAACCTTCAGCCACTTTGGAAGCCCTACTTTTTGCTTGGGTTGGAAGTAAGAGTGATATTTCTACTCTTTAGCCAGTTTGTATTAATTGGCACAGCTCCCTTATATTGTATGCCAAGATGTTAGCTTTAGACTCATTGGCACCTAATCATCATATGATACAGATCTTTGTGGTGGTAGGTAGACAAGTGCGGTGTTACATGGGTCAGTGATTGTGAAAATAGAGAGGAAAATGAGGGCCTATAGAGGCCAAGTAAAAGATACTGAGATTGGAAGGGGTATAATTGTGATTAAAAGGGGGGTATATTATGTTGGCAAGGAGAGAGGTTAGTGAAGCCACCAAAGGATTCTAGTAAATGCAAAATTTTCACATACTATTCTTCATCTCTAAATCTGTCATTACAGGCAGTTTTGCTCATTGGAGAACAGGGAACAGCAAAAACTGTCATGATTAAAGCCTATATGAAAAAGTATGACCCTGAACTACATTTATCTAAATCTCTAAACTTTTCGTCTGCCACAGAACCAATGATGTTTCAGGTAAAACCGATAGTGTTTAGGTTATTCATAGGTTAGTATGGTTACAAATATTTTAAATGTTTTAATGTAGTGATTACATTGGAGTAGATAAGATGCTTTTTATTTGTTTCCATTTTATCTTCAGTAGGTATACTTCATGATTCCCCAAAACAATAAACATATTTGTAAGTCCTGAGGTAAAAGGAAACTTGTTCGTTTAATCCCAGTCAATGATTGATATTCTAATAGTTAATGCATTTTTCTTGGAATTACTCTATACATGTGTGTATTCTACATATATGAATTTCACTAAGCTGAAATAAAATATGAACAATGATACTAATTGTTTTTAATAAATCAATAAAAACTAAAACAAATCATTTACTTTTCTCTAGAGAACAATTGAAAGCTATGTGGATAAGCGAATGGGAAGCACATATGGACCACCAGGAGGAAGAAAAATGACTGTATTTATTGATGATATTAATATGCCAGTAATTAATGAATGGGGAGACCAGGTATAACTGAAATATTATATATGTACATACAATCCAATCGTGTGCTTTTTTGTTTCTTTTTAAAAATTCTGTGCCAAAATAACCCACAAATTAAAAATACTCAAACAATGACAACACCTTTCAATTGCCCTACAGTAACCTGTTTCCAGTCATTGTCTTTTGAGAACCGCGCCTCCATTCTAGTCCTAAACACTGTTCATGTATTCTGCCTACTATCTTTCTATCTCAGAAGTCCCACCCTACAAAGGTCAATTTGAGCCAAGACATACCCACTGAATGTTTGGGTTTTTTCTTTTATGTGTGGACTCTTTGCCAAATGTGTGCTTTTCTGTGCAAATTCTATGTAATTTAGAATTAATCTAGGCCGTTGTCACCTTTTACTAGAACTGTTGTAATAGCCTCCTAATTGGCCTCCATGCTTCTTCCTCCATACAACTGTCAAAATAATCCTCCTAAAGTCCTGATCACCTCTTTAGTCTGACATTTAAGTACCTGCTAAATCTGACTCCTACTTATTTTTCCATTCTTATTCCATGTTATTCTCTTGGAGAAGTATGTTTCAATCAAACTGTACTTATAACTATTTGCCAAATTTGGCCCTCCACCTACTAATTTTGTACATCTCCACAAGCTGTTCTTCATGCCTGAAATGTATTTTTTCCTTCTCTTCCTCCCAGCATGCTTGTTTTCCTTGGTCCCTTAGGGGCCACTTTATCTGTTGTTACATCTTCCCAAATCTCTGGTTAAGTGCTCTCTTCCTTCTCAATTTTCTCTGTATTATATTGTATCCTTTGTGTCCCCCTGTCTTGTCAATTTCCTTGAAGGCAGGTTGTGTTTCTCTTTTGCTTTTGAATCCTTAGTGCTTAATTAATGCTTGTAGAATTAAATTGAACATCATCCTGAGATGATATTAAAATTTTGTTTTTACAATTTTCAGATAACTAATGAGATTGTAAGACAGATGATGGAAATGGAAGGAATGTATAGCTTGGATAAACCTGGAGACTTCACTACAATTGTTGATGTGCAGATAATAGCAGCAATGATACATCCAGGAGGGGGTCGAAATGATATTCCACAACGTTTGAAAAGACAGTTTACTGTGTTTAATTGCACATTGCCATCAAATGCATCAATAGACAAAATATTTGGTATGTTTTCTTTCTCTTTCTAATTGTTTGTTGTAACATATGATCTGGAGCTATTTTCCCTAACCCAATTTGCACTAGCAAGCAGAAAGCAGCTGCTACCTCTCTTGTTGGAGTTTGGAAAGGCTTAGGAGTGTTTCTAGAGCTCTAGCTCATGAGACCCCAATAGTGTTCTATCCTCATTGATTGTCAATGATATCAATTAGTTAGTCAGACTTAATTAGTTTTTAGAGAGTAGTATTTCCTATGATGGTATAGTTAGTATTGGGGCATCTAGGTAGCACAGTGGGTAGAGTGCTGGGTCTGAAGTCAGGAAGACATCAAAAAACTCAAAAGATTCTAGAAGGGCACTCTAGCAGGGGGTTAAAAACCTGCACACTGGGCTTACCCACCAACTTCTGCTTTCCCTGCTCATAACTCATTGCTATGGTGTTACTTGAGTCTTATTTGGTTCCTAAGATTAAGTACCTCAATTACTGCTAGAATAGGTATGTAAATATGTGCAATGATTTATTTTTATAATAAAGATGTTCTGTATAACATTATTTCAGTTTGTGTCTTTAATTTCTTCTATTTTCAGGGATAATTGGATGTGGCTACTTTGATGCTTGTAGACGTTTCAGGCCTGAAATATGTGAAATGATAATGAAATTAGTTTCAGCTGGTAGAATACTGTGGCAATGGACTAAGGTACAGAAGAGTATGATAGATTTCAAAATATGTCACCTAATCAATAAGGAATAATTTTCCTCTTATAGGGAGACATAAATTCCATGGGTGTATAACTACTTGACTTTAAACTCAGGGATCAGATATTAGGGTTGAATGATTCCTTCACTATCTACAGGCAAAATTCCTTTACTATGAATGATATAAAATACTTTATGATAGAGTAGACAGACAGGATCTCTATGCTGTTAAAGAATTAAAAATATTGTCTGTCTTTTCTAAAATTAGATGCACTGGACAAAACCCCAGTTACCCAACCCTTCTTACAATACTGCCCAAATGCCATAAATAGGGCTAAATAATACATACATAAGGGAGCTTTTAGTGGATGCCTTACAGAAACATTTCATAAAAAGGCAAATAAGTACAGATTGCTTTAAAATTATGCAAAGGCAACTGGCTTTATGATGTCTAGATTTATATACCTCTCAACACTTGAAAATTTATTTCCAGCTGTCAGTGGCATAAACCTAACAGCTTTTTCAAATCTGAACATAAGAGTAAGAACTTATAAATTATCAATCCTTAAACATTCCTGATAAACCTATTTAATACTCTGCATACAAGCATAATAGTTATTTCATGGTTTAAATACTTAATGCCACAACTCTACATTCCATGCTGACTATATCCTCAAACCATCACAGATTATCAAAATCTATGATTTTTTGCAAAGATATGACCCTGTTTTCTATCAATAAGAATTTCATATTCACAAATCAACATGCTTTTGATCACTTACTTTATTCCCAAATAATTTTGCCAAAGATGTTTTCCTAAATAAGACAATATTTCTAGTCAAGGTTATTTAAAATTCATTTTCAACTAATTATATTTTAATTCAGTTGATTCTGTCCTAAATGAAATTGTATCTATAGAGACTTCAAATTGATATAACTTAGAATGCAACCTGTGATCAAGTAAAATAAATTGATTATATAGCCAAGCCATCTCTCATTCAGAATATATTTAAGATAATATGTATTCTTAGCTTTATTTACCCTGCAGAAAACAAAACAAAACCTTATGCCAACAATTTATAATATTAAAACCTAAATTTAATAACATTTGTTACCTGATTTTAACAAATAAATTTAGATATCATCTCATGTAGTCTTCCTAGAAGTAAAGATAACATGCCAATTCTTCAGCTCTTGTGAACTCCAGTTCAAACATTAAACTCAAATGTCAGTCCAGATACTTGTGTTTTCTAATAAAGGTGCAGTTAACATGAATTAGTATAGTTCATTGCCATTCTAGTCATATATCTTAATCTATACATCTGTATTGATATATATATATATGCCTATCCAGAAGGGCACAGTGCATATGTTGCAAGAATTTTCAGGGTCCTTGTTAGCCACTGCACCAATAAGCCAGTGCAGCTGACAGACAGACAGATACACTGCAATTCATTTATATACTTAAGAGTATAAGACACCCTGTTTGTAGGTGATTGATAGGTGTGTGTCACAGTTCTACAGATGACATATTTATAGTTTCTTCTCCTAAGCCAAGAGATCCAAAGAGTTTAGGGAAGAATAGGGAGGGTGAGAAAAGGCAAGATTATTAGGAAATGGAAAAGGATGTTTCAGCTCTTGCAAAGGCCTGCATAGCTTTTCACACCAGACTAGAGAAAACAGCTTCTTCTTTATCAGTGGTTAGTTAATAAAAATTTGTTAAACTCCTTCTACTTCCTACCTTAATAGATAGGATAAAGAAAAGGGAATGAATTCCTTAAATTGCCCAAAGTTCTGTGAGTTTTCCATAAAGTAAGAGAGGTACGAAAGGAAACATTTAGTACATTCAGCATAACACAGAAAAAGAAAGAAATATAATAACAGCACAAAATGGAGTGAGTTATAGTCTCCTAAAAATCCACTTTCAACACATAGGATAGGAAGACCTATGCCTCTGAAATTGTCTTTCTAGAGAACAAGAATTTGGATAGATATAATTATAGATGTATAGCTATGTGTCTATAAGATAGCCCTAATAATACATTAGTCTACTTTGGGATATATTTTAAAAGTTTTAGTTTGGAATCCTTTTGTCCATTTTAAAAAAAGCTTTGTAAAACCAAAACTTCTGAACTTATTACCTAAGTATGACTATTTTAACAACAACAGTAATACTAGATAGCATTTACATAGCACTTTAAAGTGTGAAAAGTGCTTTGCAAATATCTCATTTTATCTTCACAATAGTCCTGAGAGGTAGATGCTATTATTATCTCCATTTTACAGATAAGTAAGCTTAAGGCAGATGGAAGCTAAGTGATTTGGACAGGGTCATACCCCTAGAATAGTATGTAAGAGAAAATCATTCTTTACTAATTATTAAAGTTTGCATCCTTGTTTTTTTTTTACCATATAAATGTAAGTTTTGAACACTGGGTATATTTTTTCTTTAGGTAAAAATGCTACCAACTCCATCAAAATTTCATTACATCTTCAATCTTCGAGATCTCTCCAGAATTTGGCAAGGAATGTTAACTATAAAAGCAGAAGAATGTGAATCACTTTCTGTTCTCCTTTCACTCTTCAAACATGAGTGCAACAGAGTAATTGCAGATAGGTACCTAAATGATTTCTTGTAATGAATATAGGCTATTTTTGTACTAATGGAACATTCTTGATGTGTCTACTCAAGTTAAAATCAGGAAGTGGTTAATAATAGCATTGGTATCATCTGACACCTACAGTTCTTTTTTTTTTTTTTAAGCAATTGGGGTTAAGTAGCTTGCTCAAGGTTACACAGCCGGGTGTTTCTGGGTGGCTGCTAAGTGTCTGAGCCCAGATTCGATCCCCAGGTGGTCCCGACACTGGGGCCGGTGCTCTTACTCGCTGTGCTGCCTGGCCGCCCAACACCTACAGTTCTATTGGGAAAAAAATGCTTTGCTAGCTGACTTGGTTTTCATTTGTTATACTCCTTTTTTCTATCTATTCATCATTGGACGATCCAATACATAGATTTCTTCAAAAGATTTGATTAACTCTTCCAGGTGAAATATGGCTTTATTGCAGTATATGCTGTTTCATCCACACCTAGAATGCTATGGCAATTTTTAATTCCATATATATGTTGCTAAAAAAATATTTGGAGGCTTTATAGACCATAGTGTCAGTCTTTGGGCTTATCATCAGTCTACAAAACACAATGCTTAACTACACAACATGGCAAATACCCCATAATTTATTTTTATTTTTTAAAGCAATCGGGGTTAAGTAACTTGCTCAAGGTTACACGGCCAGTTATTTCTGGGTGTGGTGCTGAGTATCTGAGGCTAGATTTGATCCAGGTCATCCCGACACTAGAGCCTGTGCTCTTAGTCTCTGAGCCACCTGGCCACCCCTAAGCAATTGGGGTTAAGTAACTTGCTCAAGGTTACACAGCCAGGTGTTTCTGGGTGGGTGCTAAGTGTCTGAGTCCAGGATTCAATCTCCCGGTCTTCTCAACACTGGAGCCGGTGCTCTTACTCGCTGTGCTACCTGGCCGCCCCCATTACCCCATAATTTAGCCAACATACTTAGGGCAAATGAAAAGATCAAGATTAATAAGGCAATATTTTGAAAGGTTATTTCCCCTCACTTTGAGATGGTTTCTAGGTTGAACATTCAGGTAAATACCCTAGACCAATACTAATCTAATAAGGACATTCCTTGTGGACAAAATGACATAATATGGAATGTGTATTAGTAGAGTTTGATTAGTTTATAGCTACTTGAACAGTCATGCCCAGTTAATGGAACAAGTAACATTGCTCTTCTATTAAGGCTTTCTTCTTATACCTCAGCCATGCCATGGAGCTCACCTGATGTTCTTGAAGGCTATGCCAATGCAACATAAACTCAAGTAGGTCTTATCAAATGGGAAAGACTAGAAGGATGCAACTGGTAATGTTTTATAGATCTGTCATCTGTGAACCTCAGTTTGGAGAGGGGTGTCACTGGGTTGACCACAAAGCTAATGAATTTTTCAGTTGCAGCAACCCTTAGGGAGCATAGGATCAATCTTGAAAGCTTGAAATGGACCTCAGAGATCATTCGGTCCAGCCCTCTCATTTTGTAGATGAGAAAGTGAGGTCTAGAGAGGGGAAGTGACTCACCTGTGGCCATAGATGTGAATATGACTGGGATTTGAAGCCCAGTCCTCTGATTACCTTTTCCACTGTACCATATCCATTTGTAATTTTCATAAGTAGAGGAAACACTTATACCAATAATTAAATCACGCACAACTACAGATTGTAAGAGTTGGAAGGAACTCTAGAGACCACCTATTCTATCTATACATGACTAATGATTTCAACAACTTACCCGACTTAGTAATCATATTTTCTCATAAAGACATCTTATGAGGGGTACTTCACTATTTCTTTAGGTAACCCAATCCATATTTGGACATCTCTAAATCTTAGGAAGTTTTTCCTCATATCAAACCTAAATCTGCTTTTCTGTGACCCCATTGTTTCTCTTTCTGTACTCGGGACCAAGAAAAACAAGTCAAATGTATCTTCCATATGACACCCTTTAAGTACATTAATGTAGCCATCATACTTCTCTTAAAACTTCCAGGTTAAAAATTCCCATTTCCTTATCCACATATGACATGTTCTCCAGCCCTCTCATCTACCTTCTTTTGGACACATTCCAAATATATCTGTGTTTTTCTTTAAAATGTAATAGCCTAAATTGGCTATAGTACTTTAGAGTTATCATGACAGTTACAGAGTGAAGCAGAACTATTATAATCTTCATTCTGGACATGGTCATCAATGTAGATGGTAATAGTATGTTTGTCAAAATTTTTGGGAGCCACTATTGACTTTTACAGTTGTTATACTCTACTAAAACTTTAGTTTCTGTATCCTAGACATGTTAAATTGATTTTTAAAAACCCAAATAGAGGACTTTACATTTGCCCTTTTTGAATTTCAATTGATTCAATGCAGATCGTTGTTTTCACCTGTAGCATTTCAGTTTTTAAAATCTGTACTCCAAATTTTGTGTCATCTGCAAACTTGACAAGCGTGCCATTTATGCCTTCACCTAAGTCATTAATAAAAATGTTGACTAACACAGGGGCAAAGGTATATATGTCTCTGAAGCACTTTATGCCAGAGACTGCATTCCAAGTTGACATAGAGTCATTAATAACTATCTTTAGGCAGAACCAGTTCTAAATTCATCTACCTCTAATACATATCCCCCCAGTGCGTTCACAAGAATGACATGAGAAAACTTGTCAGAAGAAAGTATCAAGGAGATCAGGGTGATCAACACTGTCCGAGGATGCCTAGAAATCAAGAGGGATGAGGATTGAGACAAGGCCATTAGATTTGGCAATTAAAAGATCATATTGGAGAGAGCAGTTGAATGATTATATTGTATGCCAGACTAGAGAGAGTTAGGAATGAGAGGAAGGGAAGTAGGGGCATTGATTTTTAGATGGCCTCAGGTTGGTTATCCACAAAAGGGAAGAGAAATATAAGATTATAGCTAGCAGAGATAGAAGAATAAAGTGAGGTTTCTTTGAGGATGGGGGAAGACATGGGAATGTGTCTGTGGACAGTAGGGAAGCAACCAGTAGATGGAGAGATGGTGTGACTTTCTGTTTCAAGTTTGTCTCTTATATACAACATTGTGTTGTATTCTGGTTTCTGGTCCATTCTACTTCAGCTTCTGTTTTATGAGTGAGCTCATCTCATTCACATTCACAGTTGTAATTACTGTGTATTTCCTTCATCCTATTTTATTTTGTCTATCTTTCTCTTTATTCTGTCTCTCCTCAAAAGGGGCTATTTTTCTTCCAACAACTGCCTCCCTTAATCTTCATTCCCTTTTATCATTCCCCCTTATTATTTATCCCCTTCCACTCCTTTTCCCCTATTGGATAAGTTACATTTCTATACCCAACTTTGTGTGTGTGTGTGTGTGTGTGTGTGTGTATCCTCCCCTCTTTGAACGAATTCTAATGAGAGTGAAGTTCAAGCATTGCTCACCCAATCCCATTTTCCTATCACTATAAAAACTTTTTCTTCCATACCTCTTTTATATGAGATAATCTTCCCTATTCTACCTCTGCCTCTGTCTTCTCCTGATGGCATCCCTTTTTCTTACTCCATTTGTTTTTGGATATCATTTCAATATAATCAATTCTCATGTTTTCTGTCTATGTAGATTCCTTCTAACTAATGATAAGTTCTTAGGAGTTACAGGTATAATTTTCCCATATAGGAATGCAAAAATTTTAATTTTATTGGTTCTCTTATGATTAATCTTTCATGTTTACCTTTTTGTGCTTCTCTTGAATCTTGTGGTTGAATGTCAGATTTTCTATTTGACTCCAGTCTTTTCATAAGGAATGTTTGAAAGACATCTCATTAAATATCCATCTTTTCCCCTGATGGATTATATCCAGTTCTGCTGGGTAAGTGACTCTTCATTGTAATCCTAGCTCCTTTGCCTTCTGGAATATCATATTTGATGCCCTCCAGTCCTTTAATAGGAAAGCTGCTAAATCTTGTGTGATCCTGACTGTGGCTACATGTTATTCGAATTGTTTTTTTCTGGCTGCTTGCAATATTTTCTCCTTGACCTAGGAGCTCTGAAATTTGGCTATAATATTCCTGGGAGTTTTCATTTTGGGATCTCTTTTCGAGATGATCAATGGATTCTTTCCATTTCTATTTTACCCTCAGGATATAAGATATTGGGTTAATTTTCCTTTATAATTTCTTGAAATTTGATGTCTAAGCTCTTTTTTATCATTGCTTTCAGGCAGTCCAGTAATTGTTAAATTATCTGTCCTTGATCTATTTTCCAGGTCTGTTGTTTTTCTAATGAGATATTTCATGTTTTCTTCTATTTTTTATTTTGTTGTGTTATTTCTTAAAGTTTCATGGAGTCATTAGCTTCCACTAGCCCAATTCTAATTTTTAAGGAATTATTTCCTCCAGTGAGCTTTTGAACCTCTTTTTTCATTTGACCAATTCTACATTTTAAGGTGTGGTTTTCTTCAGAGTCTTTTGCGCAGAACTGTTAATTCCCTTTTCATAATTTTTTGCATCACTCTCACTCCTTTCCCCAATTTTTCTTCTACCACTCTTATCTATTTCTTTAACTCTTCCAGGAATTCTTGTTGGTCTTGGATCCAGTTAGTATTTTTCTTTGAGACTTTGTAGTTGTTTTTTACCTTGTTATCTTCTACTGAGTTTTTTTCTTGTTCTTCCTTACCATCATAGTAGTTTTTTAATAGTCAGATCCTTTGTTTGCTCTTTTTCCAGCCTGTTTCTAGACTTTTAACTTTATGTTAAAATTGAGCTGTGTTACCTGGGAATGGGGAGGCACTGTCCCAAACTTGAGGCTTTTTCATGCTGCTGTTTTCAGAGCTACTTCAGGGGGAGTCTTCAAGTTTTCAGTACTTCCAAGGTGGTGTTTTCCTGGGAGACGTGTGGTTACTGCTCTCCTTCTCTCTGCTCTGCTCTTTACCCAGGAGAGGCCTCTGCTTCCCTGCAGCTGCAAGCATTAGCGCTGCTCCTCTTGGCCCTAGAACTGTGACCAGGACCTCTCTTCCCTTATGAGCAACCATAAGGGCTCCTTTCCACCCTAGAACTGCAACCCAGAATTGTATGTGGGCAAGAGTTGCTGATTAGCACCAGCTTCACTCAATGCTAGCAAAGGGTCCCCAGTAATTTTTTTCTGATCAGTTGTCCAACCCTCTCATCATCTCTGGGCTGAGTTCCCAGAGCTGCTGCTTGTCACTGTCACATCCACTTCCAGAGTGGTGGAATCACAATTCCATCCACTGGTGCTCCTGCCATGCTGCAAGCTAGCCCCTACCCAGGAGCCACAGACCTCTCCTTTTGACTTCCTAAGTTGTCTCAACCTGGAAAAATATACTGACCTTTAGTTGGCTTTGCCACTCCAAAATTTGATTTGAGGCATTATTTTAAAGTTGTCTTGAGGAGAATATTAAGAGAGTTCAGCTGGGCTTGTACTCCACAATCTTGACTCTGCCTCTTCCCACCTGAGCATTTTTACTGATTGTTCCACATACCTGTTAATGTTCTCCCTCCTTACCTCTACCTCCTTGCTTCTTTGACTTCTTTCAAAGTCCCACATAATATCCTACCTTCTACAGGAAGGTTTCCCTCTATTGATTATCTCTAATTTATCCTATATAGAGAGCTCATTTACATATAATTATTTGCACATTGTCTCCCTCATTAGACTCTAAGCTCCTTGAGAGCAAGGACTATCCTTTGCCTGAAACTTAACACTGTACCTGATACATTATAGGCACTTATTTATTTATTGACTTAATAACTGCCAAATTTAGCAGCTGTTGTACCTTTATCAAGAGGGAAAAAGACAAATTAGCAGATATGCAGATAGTTGAAATCCACCATCATTACTGTGTCATGCTCCTATACTAGATCTATGATCTGTTCCCAAAACTCTTTATTTAACTCCCACCTCACTTCAGCCTCAACCCAAGTGGTCACTAGTGTATTCCCACAACATGCTCTGTTTCTGTACCCAAATGTTCTCAATCATGTTTCTCCCTTGAGATTCTAGGATTTTCTCACATTAGTACATCTCCTTACTACATAATTCTTTGTTGTTCCCTCTTTTTACTTATTCCATTTTTTTCTGTATAAGGTCTGTCCTTCCAGAGCCATATTCATCCCATTCCATCATCTCAGTGATGCTTTTATTCCCTATAATTAGTGCATTTGTAAAGATATGTAAAGACATTGGAAGTCATGGGTTTTCCTTGCTGGTTCTTTTCTTGGATATAGTTCATATCAGTCCCTGGCCCTCTTTGCTGTTATTCCTTCTCCTGCGACATACTTTTAACTCCCTGTTGTTCTGGGTTTCTCAGATTGATATGTGCACTTTCTTCCCTCTTCTGTTTCAGTTTAACATTCTCGTGATTAAAAGGGAACAAGCCAATATGTTTTCACCATCACTTCAGATGTGCCAAAATATCCCACCATTTCTACATTTTCATCACAGTTCAAAAATCCAAATACCATTCTCAAACATCATTATGTTAGCCAAATGTTCACTAGTTAAATTTGCCTTTGTCTTATCCCCCTTATTATCCATTAGTAGTACTGATGAAAATGCCTCCTGTTACCCAGATGGTCTTCAGTTATTTTTGGCACAGAACCTTTTAATCTTTACCCATGCTTTCTAGATTTTTTCTGATGTTATAATTTATTCCCATATCAATCACTGGAAGTTGGTAGTGTACTTCAGTCACTCAGTCAATAAATATTTATTAAGTGCCTGATGCTAGACAGCACAGTGGATAGAATGCTGGGCCTGGGGTTAGGAAGACTCATCTTTGTGAGTTCAGATCCTTCCTCAGACACTAGCTGTGTGACCCTGGGCAAGTCACTTAACCCCATTTGCCTCAGTTTCCTCATATGTAAAATGTGCTGGAGAAGGAAAAGCAAAACACTCCAGTATCTTCATCAAGAAAACCCCAAATGTGGTCACAAAGAGTTGGACACAACTGAATTGACTAAACAACAACACAATATTCCAGGCTCTATGCTAAGTACTGGGAAAACAGTAAAGGCAGAAGATACGTTGGCAGTTCTTTTGGGAAGCCTTTCATTAGGTCCCATATATCTGCAATGGGAAGACAGCAAACCTCTGCCTCGGTATATTTTTTGGAGAGAATTACCAATAACCACTAGTATCTAGCATTTGTGCTGCGATTAGAGTTGCTTGCTATGTGGCACAGTGGAGAGAGTGCAAGGGTCTAGAGCCAAGAAGACTCATATTCCTGAATTTCAAATCTGGCCTCAGATGGTTACTATCTGTGTGACCCTGGGCAAGTCACTTAACCCTGTTTGTCTCAGTTTCCTCATCTGTAAAATGAGCTGGAGAAGGAAATGGCAAACCACTCCAGTATCCTTGCCAAGAAAACCCCACATAGTATCATGAAGAGTCAGACACAACTGAACAGTAACTGGAGGTTTGCACAGTGCTTTGCATTTGCTATCTCGCTTGATCCTCACAACAACCTTGTAGGATAGGTGCAGTTATTTTTTTTTACAGCTGAGAAAACTGAGGCAGAGAGATGTTACATGACTTGCTCAAGGCCATGTAACTAAAAAGTCTCAAAATCAGAGGATTTGAACTCAGGTGTTTTGGATTCCACATATTACAGTCTATTTACTACACAACCCAGCTATGCTACTCTTCCTCTTCCTTTGATCATTGTTGGAAATCTTTTCAGTGATTGCATCTGGGGATCCATATCATCCTTCCTCAGAGAACAGGAAGCTGCTTCTTCCTCAGATGGTCCACCTGTAGACTTCTTTACAGGAAGAACCTCTAGAGCATCACATGTTCAATACAGAGCCCCGATTCTTCCCTTCATATACTACCTTTCTTTCCAACTCTGAAACATAGTTGAGAATTACTCTCTGGCTCTTTACATCTTTTTTCTTTTCTTTTTTTTTTTTAAAGCAATTGGGGTTAAGTAACTTGCTCAAGGTTACATGGCCAGTTATTTCTGTGTGTGGTGCTAAGTATTTGAGCCCGGGATTCAATCCCCAGGTCATCCCGACACTGGGGCTGGTGCTCTTACTTGCTGAGCCATTTGGCTGCCCCTAAGCAATTGGGGTTAAGTAACTTGCTCAAGGTTACACGGCCAGGTGTTTCTGGGTGGATGCTAAGTGTCTGAGCCCAGATTCGATCCCCAGGTCATCCTGACACTGGGGCTGGTGCCCTTACTCTCTGTGCTACCTGGCTGCTCCTACATCTTCTTTCTTGTTTCCTCCATATTCATTCTTTCAAGTTCCTTCAGTCCTTCTGATGACCCAGCAATTAGAAATACAGGGCTCTAGTGCTTGTCCTTTCTCCTAGAGGGTGGAAATGAGCTTGTACTTTTTACACCTTCTAACACTTGGGACAGTGCCTCCAGGGGTGTGCCATAAATGTTGAATATATGCACAACATACTTTTAAGTTGAATCTGCTTTATTACCATTTTTTCCATTACTTAAATTAGGCATTCCACAAAACAATGAATCAGACACTGATTTGTAGTATACCAACTTCTGATGTGTAAATGCTCACACTGAACATTTAATGATTTATTTTTGTGAGCCAGTTTGAGCTGGCTCTATCCAGCACATAGTAACACATACTACTTCTCCACATTCACGCATTTACTGCCCTATTTCAGTCCCTCATCACATCACCTCTTGCCTGGAACATGGCAATATAGTCTTCTAATTGGATTCCTTGCCTCAGATTTCCTCACTTCTTTCTAGCCTACACAGCTGTCAAACTGATTTTCCTAAAGCATAAATTTGACCATGTCACTCCCTTTCCTACTTAGTATTTTCCAGATCTCCTCATCTTTTCCTAGCTTCTTTCAAGACTCAATTCAATGGCTACTTCCTGCAAGAAGCCTTTCCCTATTTCATCACAACCAGCTGCTAATGCCCTCCTTCTAAGGCTACCTTCCATCTACACCCTGTTTTGTATGTACACATTGTCTCCCTCATTTGAATGTAAGCTCCTTGGGGGCAGGGACTATTTGTTTTTTCTTTTAATCCTCAGTGCAGTGAGTGCCTGGCACATAGTAAGTGTTTAATAAGTGCTTATTTATTGCTAGATGGATTGATTACTGGTAGAAATGACAAGACCATACCCTTTGCAGATCACTGTAAAATTCCCCATGCCCTCCTTACTTGTTAAAAAAAGTTCCATTGTCCTTCATCTTTTTTTTTTTTCAGGGAGTAGAGCAGAGATAGAGTAGTTCTCTTAGCTAACTCATGTCTCTACTTGTAACAAATTGTCAGTTTATGAGTTGCAAGATGAGAATTTATTGAGATCCAACCTCTTTGTTTTACCTTGCTCCTTATCACCAGATATCTTTACTTCCAGGACTCTAGATGCTCTATCTCTACTTGAGGGTAAAGGCTTAATTTATTTAGCAGACAGAAGCAAAGGAAAAACAAGCGAGTAAGACATAAGACATCTATCTATCATCTAGGAGAGCCACCTATCTGACTCATTGAACCTTGTCACTACTATTCAAATACTTCATTTGGTTTCTTTAGTCACTAGATTCTTTGTGATCCTTGAAGTAAGGAAATATAAATCTTAAGAGAAGTCTCTCATGGAGTCCCACAAGACTGTCCTTGAATCTGTCCCTGTTCAACATTTTGTAAAGTTTTTATAAAATATCAAATAAAAATTGAATGAAAGCATAGAACGAATGCTTATAAAATTTTCAGATGATACAAAGCTAGGAAGTTAATGCATTTACACAAAAGAATCCATATTTTAAAGCCTCTAGGCTAGAACCATAAGACAAAATCAAAAGAGTAAAGTTTAATGATGAAAATTATAAAGGCCTACATTTAATTTAGGGAAGCTAGGTGGTGTAATGGCTAGAATGCCAGTTCTGCAGTCAGAAAGACTCATATTCTTGAGTTCAAATCTGGTTTCATACTTACTAACTGTGTGACCCTAAACAAGTTATTTAACCCTATTTGCTTCAGTTTCCTCATCTCCAAAATGAGCTGGAAAAGGAAATGGAAAACCATTCCAGTTTCTTTGCCAAGAAAACCCCAAATGGGAACACAATTGAAAAACAATTGAACAACAACAGCATTTAATTCAAATAATTGCACAGACACAGAATGGGGAAAACCTGGATTGTCAGCAGTTCATGTGATAATCTTGGGGTTTTAATTGAACAAAATTCAATGAGTTTACCTGGTGATGTAGTGACTAAGAAGGCTAATTAAATTATGTGGTAGTATTTAAATCATGGAAAGGCACTGAATTACTGTACTGTGTGCTGATCAGATCCCATCAGGAATCCCACATTCAATTTGTCTGTTATAATTTATGATGGGCGGGGCAGCTAGGTGGCACACTGAATAGAGCACAGGCCCTGGAGTCAAGAGGACCTGAGTTCAAATCCAGCCTCAGACATTTAACATTTACCAGCCGTGTGACCTTGGGTAAGTCACTTAACCCCAATTTCCCTGCCTTCCCCCCTCCAAAAAAGTAATAAATAAATAAATTTTTAAAAAGATGGGCAATGGCAAACTATATATATATTTTTTTAAAGTGACAATTCTAGAAATCACCTCATAGAAGCAAAGAAGAGTGAGAAGTATTAGGTTTATTTAGCCTAGAGAAGAAAAAACTCAGGTGAAATGTGGCAGTTGTCTTTGAATATTTGGAGGGTTGTCCTATCAAAGAGGAAGGAGATTTGTTTTATGATGGTACAGAAGGCAAAATTATGCACTGTTGGTAAAAATTACAAGAAAACAGATAAAAATTCTAGTCAAGCTGCTCAACAATGGAATGAGTGGCCTTTAAAAGCAGAAATCTCCATACTGAGAGGGATCCAAGGTATTCCTTCAACAGTCAACAGATTAAAACTTTGTGCTTAGGTTAATATCTCAGTTGAATGAATAAATTATGAGTTTTATGCTTAGATTTATTGATTTGTTTTTCGATTATCTTTGTTAGGAGCTGTTATCAGGCATTTCAAAATGTGTTTTCACAAAAACTGCCTTGGAGGTAAAAAAATAAACAGCAGCTGCATCTTTTCACTCTGTCAAGAACAACAAAGAGACAGTCATACCTGAATAATGTTCATCTACTCACATTCATCTGTAGATGGTCAGTCTTTGCCTGCTTAACTCAGACATTTAGATACACTTAGGTGGACAGCCTCCACCTTTCCTTAACCCTTTCCAACAAGATCGATATAACAGATATAATTTTTTTTATAGTATTGCTTAAAAGAATTCAACAATGGAAGTTTATGTGATTGACTCATTTGGGCATCTTTTAAAATAGGATGGATTATTATTTATCCCAGATATTTTAAGTGTAAACCTACCTAAAATCAATAGGACTGAATGATCTAGATGACTTATTAAAGCCCCCTTCAGTCATTTGAGTTTTTGTGTATAAATTTCTAGAGAGTTGTAGACACATAACACAGGCCATATATTTCTGGATTGTTGACAGCATTCACCTTAAATATTAATATTGATTTGTATAATGCTCTTGTTCTGAAAGGCTCTAAGAATATTATGCTAGATATGTTGTTTATGTTCCCACTTGAGAGTATACAATCATATATTCTATGGTTCTGTAAGCCATCTAACTTCTCATGCTCTAATTATACTCATGAGGGAAGATCAAATAATTTTTAAAAATTAAAAGATTCATTTCATATTCTAACTCTTCTTTTTCATTTAGTATTTTATATTTTCCCAAATAACATGTAAAAACAATTTGTAATATGTATTTTTAAAATTTTGAGTTTCAAATTCTTTCCCTTTTTTCCCAGCTCTCTCATTGAGAAGATAAGAAATTTGATATAGGTTATACATGTGTAATCATGCAAAACATATTTCCATATTAGTCATGTTCTAAGAGAGAAAGTAGAACAAAAAAATCCCCTGCCCAAAAAAAGTAAAAAGGTATGCTTTGATCTACATTCAGACTCCATTGGTTCTTTCTTTGGAGATACATAGCATTTTTCATCATAAGTCCTTCAGAGTTGTCTTGGATCATTGTATTGCTGAGAATAGTTAAGTCATTCACAGCTGATCTTCTTAGAATATTATTGTTACTGTGTACAGTGTTCTGGTTCTACTCATTTCACTTTGCATTAGCTCATTAAGTCCAGGTTTTTCTGATAGCATCTTGCTCATTTCTTATAGTGCAATAATATTCCATCACAATCATACACTACAACATGTTTAGCCATTCCCCAATTGTGGGCATCCCCTCACTTTCCAATTCTTAGCTACCACAAAAGAGCTGCTACAAATGTCTTTGTACATATAGGTCCTTTTCCTTTTTCTTTTTTATCTCTTTTCGAATATAGGCCTAGTAGTGTGCCTCTGGGTCAAACGGTACGCGTAGTTTTATAGTCCTTTGGACATAGTTCCAAATTGCTTTATATAATGGTTGAATCAGTTCATAACTTCACCAATAGTATATTAATGTCTTTGTTCCTGTGAGAGTAAGGTTTAATTAATTCACCAAAAGTATATTAATTCCCACGTCCTCTCCAATATTGGTCATTTTCCTTTTCTGTACTATTAGCCAATCTAATAGGTGTGAGGTAGTACCTCATTATATCTGTTATATTGATCTTGTTGAAAAGGGTTAAGGGAAGGTGGAGGCTGTCAGTGTAAGTGTATCTAAATATCTGAGTTAAGCAGGTAAAGATCGACCACCTATGGTTGAATGTGAGTAAATAAACATTATTCATGTATGGCTGTCTGTTGTTCTTGACAGAGTGAACAGATTATGTTGCTTGCATTTCTCAATAGTGATTTAGAGTACTTTTTTATATAGCTATTGACAACTTTGATTACTCTATTTGGAGACTTGCCATTCATATCTTGATCATTCATCAATTGGGGAATGGCTCTTATTTTTGTCATTTTGACCCAGTTCTCTATATATTTGAGAAATGAGACCTTTATCAGAGAAACTTGCTTCAAAATTTTTTTCAGTTATGATTGATGATTATATTCCCCTCCATCCTATCCCCCCTCCCCCCATTCATTCTATTCTCTCTCTCCTTTCACCCTGTCCCTAATCAAAAGTGTTTTGGTTCTGACTATCTCCCCCCCACCCCGAAATCTGCCCTCCCTTTTATCAACACCCTCCCTTCTCTAATCTCCTTCCTTTCCTACTTTCCTGTGGAATAAGGTAGATTTTTAGGTTTTTCCCTCTTTGTTCCTGTGAGAGTAAGGTATAAACATTCCCCACTACCTCCCACTTCTTCCCCTCCACTTTAAAAAACTCTATCTTGCCTTTTATGTGAGATAATTATCCCATTCTACCTTTCCCTTTCCCTTTCTCCCAATGCATTCCTCTGCCTTACCCCTTTATTTTTTTTTTAAAGCAATTGCGGTTAAGTAATTTGCTCAAGGTTACACGGCCAGTTATTTTTGGGTGTGGTGCTAAGTATCTGATCCTAGATTTGATCCTGGGTCATCCCGACTCTGGGGCCCATGCTCTTACTCACTGTGCCACCTGGCCACCCCTGAGCAATTGGGGTTAAGTAACTTGCTCAAGGTTACATAGCCAGGTGTTTCTGGATGTGTGCTAAGTATGTGAGCCCGGATTCGATCCCAGGTCATCCCGACTCTGGGGCCAGTGCTCTTACTCACTATGCTACCTGGCCACCCCAACCCCTTCATTTTTTTAGATAATCATCCCATCATATTCAATTCATTTCCATTTTCCTCTATGTTTACTTCTTCTAACTGCCTTAATAATAATAATACAGAAATGACTGGCCGTGTAACCTTGAGCAAGTTACTTAACCCCAATTGCTTTAAAAAATAATAATAATAAAGTTTTGAGGAATTGCAAGCATCGTCTTTCCATATCAGAATGTAAACAGTTTAACCTTATTAACTCCCTTATAATTTTCCTTTCCTGTTTACCTTTTTATGCTTCTCTTGAGTCTTGTATTTGAAAGTCAAATTTTCTATTCAACTCCGAGCTTTTTCTCAGGAATTCTTGAAAGTCCTCTATTTTTTTTGAATATTCATTTTTTCCCTGAATGATTACACATAGTTTTGCTTAGTAGGTGATTCTTGATTGTAATCCTACCTCTTTTGTCCTTTGGAATATGAGATTCCAAGCACTCTGATTATTTGATATAGAAACTGCTAAATCTTGTGTTATCCTGACTGTGGCTCCATGATACTTGAATTGTTTCTGGTTGCTTGCAGTATTTTCTCCTTGACCTGGGAATTCTGGAATTTGGGTACAATATTCCTGGGAGTTTTCATTTTGGTATCTCTTTCAGGAGGTGATTGGTGGATTCTATTTTACTTTCTGGTTCTAAAATATCAAGGCAGTTTTCCTTGATAATTTCTTGAATGATGATGTCTAGGCTGTTTTTCTATAATGGCTTCCAGGTAGCTCAATAATTTTTAGATTCTCTCTCCTGGATCTATTTTCCAGGTCAGTTGTTTTTCCCAGTGAGATATTTAACATTGTTTTCTATTTTTTCCATTCTTTTAGTTTTGTTTTATTGTTTCTTGATTTCTCATAAAGTCATCAGCTTCCATTTGCTCACTTCTCATTTTTAAAGAATTATTTTCTTCCATGAGCTTTTGTATATCCTTTTCCATTTGACCAGTTCTAATTTTTAAGGGGTTCTTTTCTTCAGTGAATTTTTGTGCCTCTTTTTTCATTTGGTCATTTGTTTTTTTTTTCCTCCTTGGATTTTTGTACCTCTTTTACTATTTGACCTATTCTATTTTTTAAGGTGTAATTTTCTACAAAAGTTTTTCATGCCTCCTTTAACCAAGCTGTTGGTTCTTTTTTTATGATTTTTTTTCATAACTATCATTTCTTTTCCCAATTTTTCCTTTATCTCTCCTTTTTGATTTTTTTTTTTTTTTGCCTTTTGGAGGGCAATTGGGGTTAAGTAACTTGCCCAAGGTTACACGGATGGTTTTTTGTGTGTGTTAAGTGTCTGAGGCCAGAACCAAACTTGGGTCCTCCTGACTCCGGGAAGGGTGCTTTACTCATTGCGCCACCTAGCTGCCCCTTCTTCTATTTGATTTTTAAAATCCTTTCTGAGTTATTCTATGTCCTGAGACCAATTCATATTTTTCTTTGAGGCTTCTTCTTAAGCTTCCTTTTCACCATAGTAACTCTCTATAGTTACAGTTTTTCCTTTTGTTTGCTCATTTTTCTAGCCTGTTTCTTGACTTTTAGCTGTTTGTTAAAGTGGTGATTTTGCTTTCCAGATGGAGGGCACACTATCCCAAGCTTCAGGGGATTTGTACAACTGTTTTCAGAAATATTTCTGGGGATCTGTAAGTTTTCAGTTCTTCCAAGATGGTATGGTCTAAGGAGAGATTTGTTTACCACTCTTCTAGCCTGTGCTCTTTTCTGAGACTGACCACAAATACTTTTTTTTCTACCATGGAAACATGGAAAGGGTCCATGCTCCATTGCAGTTGTGTGTGTAACTGGGGTGCTACCCCTCCTCCTCACCCAGAGACTGTAACTCAGGACTGTGGCCTGGATCTGAGTGTAAAGAAAGCATCAGAGTCCTATCCTTAGTGTCAGCAAAGAAACCCCTGTAATCTCCTTTTGACCAGTTCTTTCATTGTGGACGGAGAGTAGCTGATTAAGTTTCTCCCAAGGTCTGCTCCTAGTTTTCTGTGCTCCAGTCTGCTAAACTGTGCTCCATTCTCACACTCTGGGGCAACAGACCTTCTAAGTTGTCTTTGGCCAGAAAATTGCTTTACCCTGTCCTTTTGTTGGTTTCTGCCACTCCAGAATTTGTTCTAATCCATTATTTAAAGGTATTTGGAGGAGTTTAAGGAAGAACTTTTCTCTGCTATTTAGCTCTTTAAAATTTCTCATTTCATATTTTTATACAATAGCTTCCTCACTTGTGAAAGCATGCAGCACTATTTTGTCACTGTAATATGTCCATGTAAAAATAACTTTATAGGGGCGGCCAGGTAGCACAGCAAGTAAGAGCACCGGCTCCAATGTTGAGAAGACCTGGAGATCGAATCCCAGGCTCAGACACTTAGCACCCACCCAGAGACACCTGGCCGTATAACCTTGAGCAAGTTACTTAACCCCAATTGCTTAGAGGCGGCCAGGTGGCTCAGCGAGTAAGAGTACTGGCTCCAGTGTTGGGATGACCTGGAGATCGAATCCTGGGCTCAGACACTCAGCTCCACACCCAGAAATAACTGGCCGTGTAACCTTGAGCAAGTTACTTAACCCCGATTGCTTATGCTCCTGACCATAGAAACATTTGACTCCAAGCAAGTATGCATTTAACCCAATTTTGCAAACTAAAGTACAGATTGAGGACCTTTCTTCTTTCTACATATGGTGCAGGGCATTAGTTCAGACTTCTAAAGGGAAAGGACAGGACTAGGGGGAGATTCAGGCATTTATTTTTTATTGTAGTTATTTGAATAAATCACTATGCTTTTCTTCTTAGGTTTTGTTAATTTTAAGTAAGTGCATCGTATTATTTCACCTTCTATTTTAGATTTGTTTGCTCTGAAGATGAAATGTGGTTTAACTCACAAATTATTCGAGTTATTGAGGAACATGTTGACCCAGATGTAACATCATTACTTCTTTCAGAACCATACTTTGTAGATTTTCTTCGTGACATGCCTGAACCAACTGGTGATGAACCTGAAGATGCTGTATTTGAAGTACCCAAAATCTATGAATTGGTACTTATCAGTATTTCAGTAGGTTATTTTAGGTCATCTACATACCCATAGAGATATCTCTACTTTTCAAGTCATTACAGTTTTTAAAAAACGTGATATTTTAGTGATTTGATCCCCTTCATTCTTGGGGAGGAATATAGATATCAAAATAGACACCAATTTTGCTCTTCACTTTGAATAAATGTCACTAACCCTAAGTGATTGACATGTGGTTGTTTTCAAGTGTATTTTTTAGACCTATATTCTTGAAAGGTAATAAAGGACAATTAGACATGTTCATAGTGATGGGCTTCCAGAGAAGGTCAGAAAACTCTGACCATACCAAATTACTATTTCATGATTTAAAAATAACACTAAAAAGACAAAGAAAATAACTCTCCAATAGTCCAAGAGAGGTTTTCCCCTACAATTGTAGTTAGATGTTTTTAGACTTGTTGATGCTATAAATTTTTGGATCTATCATTAACTTCTTTTTCCTTCCCTGTTTTTTTCCTCTGAATATCCCCCTTCTCAGATACCAAGTTTCGAATTTCTGTCTGAAAAACTAATGTTTTATCAGAGACAGTTCAATGAAGTTATTAGAGGAACAAGTCTTGACTTGGTGTTTTTCAAAGATGCAATGACTCATCTTATTAAGGTTATGTCAATATTATTTACTGATATGTTCATGATAGTCTAAAAGTGAATTTCATAAACAACATACTATTCTGGGTATCAGATACTTTGTAATGGTGGGGCAAAGATGGAGGTTGGAGTAAGCAGAACAGTATAGACTGTGCCTGTTACAACTTGAATCAAATGTTTTGGCTAATGTGTTTTATATCCATCTATATAGCTCTAACAGGGAAAAAAGTCAGGATTGAATTGTTTTTGTACTTGGATCCTTCTGTACTTCATTTTTAAAGGAAGTTCCATTAAAAGTATAATTATATTGTCCTCTTGACCACCACAATCAGTTCCTATCTTTTGGTGAGCACTGAAGGTAGAACGAGGATTTGATAGACATAAGTATGGACTAAATTATACTTACCACAGAAAGAATATAGGGGTAAATAGATTTTGAGATTGGTGGTTTCATGAAATAAACTGTAGCTTTCCTTTCACTTGTGTGAAAGCAATGGACCAACTGCCCAGTCTGAAATCTAATTAAAGGGCAAGTCTGAGAGGAGGCTCTTGGTGGAAAATCAGTTATGATCCCTAACCTCTATGGGATCCCTTGGGGGTTCAGTGCCTATCATTGTCTTTAGTGACCTACAGAAAATGTTCCAAATTGACTTTGGTATCCTTCAATATCCCTGATACACAGGGCTGCATAGCAAATTGTTATTTGGGGAAAAAAAAAGCTAAAACAGATTATTTTGTGTGGAGAAGTGATGATCTGATCTTATTTAATCTTCACAATAAGCCTTTAAGTTAGGTACTGCTGCTAGCATTATTCTCTTTTTACAGTTAAGAAAACTTAAGCTCAGAGAAGATGTATCTATGGACCCTTGGCTAAGAGTCAGAGGTAGTATTTGAACACAGGTTCTCCTGACCCAGCAGTCTTTTCCACTGTACCATGTTGTCTCCACTACCAATCACTGGATGTGGGTCTAGTGTCTCCTCACACATGAATATGACCTGCCTCTGGAAATTAATCATTTATGTTGAGGTCTGATCCAGCTACTGCTGAAGAGTCAAGTTCCAGGCCTACAGATCTTCCAGCTTCTTCTGAGAGGCCAGACAGCAGCATCTAGGATCCCTATTGGCCATAGGCAATTAAGGAGTGACTCAAGAATATTGCATCTCACATAGAGAAAAAAAGGGTACAGGACTAGGGGATCTAAGTCATGGTCAGTTTGTCAGGAAAACTGCTAAGGAATGAGGCATGGGAAGAAGCAGGAATGTAAATGAATTGGATGCACACTGACATTTAAGGTCATTGAACACAAGACTGCCTTATTGCTATTGATTATTGAAAGCCAAAATATTTGACTCATCACTCAGATATCTTTGGGTGGTCAGCTCTAAACGTGATGTCTTTTATGACTGCAGCTTTGGCTTTGAAGTCTGCTCTCATTTATATACTTTTATGACTGTGGCTGCATTAGGAGGTACCTGAGGATTAGATCAAAGGTTTTACCCTATGACTTTAGTCTCCTAGATAACAAATCCTTATCAAATTATCTATTCTGTGCTACTTCCGGGATATGACAGACTAAGGTAATGATAAGAAAACTTGAGTCCCCTTCCTTTGTCTCCTTGATCTTTAAAAACCTTGTTCAAAGATTCAATAAATGGAGTTCATAGTTCTTCCTTGAACTACCCACATGGTCTGGTAATTTCTTATTCACATCTCTGATCATGCTTAGTGCCAGACACTGAGCAGCCCACGGCAATTGATGCTGGGGGCTGCATGCTGATCTGACTAAACTTACTTGTAAATGTCAGCTACTTATTACTGAGGATCCTACAAGGTCAGCATAAAAGTGAAATCTAGAACCTGCTGCAAAAGCCTGATCTTTGTGTTAAGTTATCAAACTGGTATGATTTTATATAGTATGGGGTGAATTTAGTAGCACTGGATTTTGATTCAGAACCTGGGTTTGAATACCTACTCGTCTGCTTATTGAAGAGGTTTGCAATTAAATTTATACTGCACTACCTCTTAGCTCCATCCATTAAGTAGTTGATTTAGAATCCTAGGCCATGAAACTATACTTGTTTAACTTATTTTGGTCGTCTCAGCCAAATTAAGTTTAGTATGGCCGAAAGCTGGGGGGGGGGGGTGTTTGTTTGTTTTTTGAAGAAGGAGGTAGGAAAGAGGTTGGTATTTGAATTTTTATCAAGTTTGAAATGGAGTATTTGGTGACATTTTAATGTTCTCAAAACAAATTACAGTATTGTACATATAAGCCATTGGCCATTTTGGTATGAAGATGATTTAGACCTTCTTAATGTATTTTCAAATGAATACTATATTGCTTCAACATAGATTTCACGCATAATTCGGACATCATGTGGAAATGCCCTGCTTGTAGGTGTTGGTGGTTCAGGAAAACAGAGTCTTTCAAGACTGGCCTCCTTTATAGCTGGATATCGGATATTCCAGATAACTCTGACAAGGTAAGAGGTATCAAGATGATGCAATAAATAGATAGATGGATAGATAGATAAACAGATAAATAGATAATTTCTTTGGAACTAAATGTTTGTATTTTCTAGAAATCATTATGCCAACTTATTTCTTGCTCAATCTAATTTTCCTCACAAACATGGGTGAAGTTGATTATAAAACATAGATAAGTGTGGTTAGAATGCCTTCTTGGATTTCTTTTTTTTATTATCAGATTGATAAATATCAACAAACATGATCTAATTTCATGAAGAAATTTAAAAAAGGAGATGAACTTTTGCTATGTATGATTTCCCTCCACCCCACTATTTACAGCTTGTTAGAGTTTTAAAAATATAGTTCAGATTTTATATCATAGTTCCAGCACTGCCAATTAGTCTATGTCCCTTTCTGAACTTCTTTTGCTCTCTTCTATTTATTTTTAATGATTCATTGGCACTATTTTCTTCATTTTCTTCCATTATTTTCAGTATCACTATCTCTCACTAAATAACTTTCTGGCCATTGTGGTCATCATAGGTCTTAAATCTGTTGGAGCTGTTTTTCTTTACACTATTGAGATTGTATAAATTGTATTTCTAGTTCTCACTTCACTCTCTATGAGTTCATCTAAGTCTTCTCAAGTTTCTCTGAATCCATCTCTTTGGGTCATTCCTTAAGGACTACTAATATACCATTACATTCATGTACCATAATCAATTTGATAATTCCTGATAGTTAGCATTTACTAGCCAGGTACTTTATAAATGTTATCTCATTTAATCCTCACAACAAACTTGGGAGAAGTTATTATTATTATTTATTATTACCCCCCATTTTGCTAATGAAGAAACCGAGACAAATGGTGGTTAAGTGACTTGTCCAGGGTCACACAACTAGTAAGAAGTGTCTGAGGCTGAATTTGAACTCAAGCCTTCCTGACTTCAAGTTCAGCACTCTAACTACTATGCTACCTAGCTCAGTTGATGGGTATATACTTTGTTTCTAGTTCTTTGGCATGATAAATAATGCTGCTATAAAAATTTGTACCTGTGGATTCTTTCCTTTTAAAAAAATGTCTTTGGTATATAAAACTCAAAGCATATGCATAGTTGAATAACTCTTGGGAACTAATTCCAAAGATAACAGATCTCTTCACAGCTTCACCAACAGTATATTAGCATGCTTCTTCTCCCAGAGCCTTCAAACAACTATCATTTTCCTTTTCTGTTCTGTTGCTAATCTAATGGGTAGGAGATAGAATGTTAGATTTAATTTATATTTCTTTTATTACCAGTTAGTTGGAACAGTTTTTCATATGGTTGTTAGCTTGCCTTTCCTTTTTTAAAAATATTAGTTTATTTTTAGTTTTCAACATTGATTTCCACAAGATATTGAGTTATAGATTTCTTCCCTATCTTTCCCCTACCCCCACCCCAAATAGCAAACCTACTGAATACCCCTTCTACCAATCTGCTCTCTCTTATATCCTCTCCCATTCCTCTTATAACTTTCTAGTAGGGCAATATGGATTTCTATACCACGGTGCCTATATATCTTATTTCCCAGTTGCATGTAAAAAATAATTTTTTAAACATTTGTTTTTAAAACTTTGATTTCCAGATTCTTTCCCTTCTTCCCTCCTCACCTACCCCCACTGGGAAGATAAGCAATTAGATATAGGTTGTACATGTGTAATTATGCAAAATGTTTCCATAGTCGATATATTGTAAAAGACTAACCATATTTCCCTCCATCCTATCCCACCCCCCACTTATTCTATTTTCTACTTTGACCCTGTCCCTTTTCAAAAGTGTGTGCTTCTAACTACCCTCTCCCCCAATCTACCCTCCCTTCTATCATCCCCCCTCTTATCCCCTTCCTCCATATTTTCCTGTAGGATAAGATACCGAATTTAGTGTGTATGTTATTCCCTCCTTAAGCCAAATTCAATGAGAGTAAGGTTGTCCCATTCCCTTTCACCTTCCTGTTCTTCCCCTCTATTGTGAGTGTTTTCTCTTGCCTCTTTTATATGAGATAATTTACCCTACTCTCTCTCTCTCCCTTTCTCCTTCTCTCATTATATTCCTCTCTCACCTCTTAGTTTTATTTTTTAGATGTCATCCCTTCCTATTCAACTGATTCTGTGCCCTCTGTTTATGTATACATTGTACACACATATTCACACACTCACATATGTATTTATACACCCATATACCCTCATATATATATATATATATATACATATACATACATATATATTCCCTTCAACTATCCTCATACTCAGAAAAGTCTCATAAGTTACAATTATCATTTTTCCAAGTAGGAATGTAAATAGTTCAACTTTAACAAGTTCCTCATGATTTCTTTCAAATTTTCTGTTCAGCTCTGTTTTTTTTTTCATCAAGAATACTTGAAAGTCCTCTATTTCATTGAATGACCATATTTTCCCCTGAAGCATTATACTCAGTTTTGCTGGGTAGGTAATTCTTGGTTTTAATGCTAGCTCCTTTGACCTCTGGAATATCATATTCCAAGCCCTTTGATCCCTTAATATAGAAGCATCTGGATCTTGTGTTAGCCTGATTGTGTTTCCACAACACTCAAATTATTTCTTCCTGACAGCTTGCATTATTTTTTCCTTGACCTGGGCTCTGGAATCTGGCTATGATATTCCTAGGAGTTTTCTTTTTGGGATCTTTCTCAAGAGGCGATCAGTGAATTCTTTCAACCTCTATTTTGCCCTCTGGCTCTAGAATATCAGGACAATTTTCCTTGAGAATTTCTTGAAGGATGATTTCTAGGCTCTTTTTTTTATCATGGCTTTCAGGTAGTCCAATAATTTTTAAATTATCTCTCCTGGATCTATTTTCCAGGACAGTGGTTCTTCCAATGAGATATTTCACATTGCCTTCTATTCTTTCATTTGTTTGGATCTGTTTTATAGTATCTTGATTTCTCATAAAGTCATTAGCTTCCATTTGCTGCAGTCTAATTCTAAAGGAATGATTCTCTTCAGTGAGTTTTTGAAATTCCTTTTCCATCTGGGCAATTCGACTTTTTAAGGCATTCTTCTCCTCATTGGCTTTTTTGGGGCCTCTTTTGCCATTTGGGTTAATCTATTTTTTAAGGTGCTATTTTCTTCAGTATTTTGAGGGTCTCCTTTAGCAGGCTGGTGACTTGCTTTTCATAATTTTCTTGCATCATTCTCATTTATCTTCCCAATTTTTCCTCCACTTCTCTTACTTGATTTTCAAAATCCTTCTTAAGCTCCTCTATGGCCTATAACCAGCTCATATTTTTCTTGGAAGCTTTTGATGCAGGAGTTTTGACTTCGTTGACTTCTTCTGGTTCCATGTTTTTATCTTTTTTTGTCCCCCAAAAAGGATTCTGTGGTCTGATTGTGCTTCCTTTGCTTGCTTATCTTGCCAGCCAATTACTTCACTTTTGAGCTCTTTGCCATGGTAGAACTCTGCTTCCAGAGTGGAGAGAGCTGTGTCCCAAATTGCAGGGGTTTTTGCAAATGTTGTCAGAGCTATGAGGAGAGCACCCTCTCTACAGCCACCACAAGCTCTGGCACACTGGCGTTTCTTACCCCAGGACCGTCGCCCAAGACAACGATCTAGATCCAAGCAAGAGTAATTACCCTGTGAATGGTCGTTTGGTCCCCCTACGATCTGCAGGCCAGGAGCTCCAGAGGCAGCCACACAGCATCAACTGCAGCTGCTGCACCTCCACCCACGTCTGCCACCCTGAGGGTGGGGGCTGGACCATGCTCTTCAGTCACCCAGTTACAACAGAGTTCCCCACTGACCTTTTACATTCTCTTTGGCATTTATGGGTTGAGAAGTCAGGAAACCACCACAGCTGCTGGTGAATCACTCTCCTGAAGTCTGTTCCAGCTGGTTTGTGCCCTTGGTCTGGGCCATCATGGCTCATGTGGGACTGCACTTGTGTCCCAGCCCTGTGTGATAGACCCTTTCCATCAGTCTGCCAGGCTGTCTTCAGTGGGAGATTTGTTTCTTTCTGTCACTTTGTGGGTTCTGTAGCTCTAAAATTTGTTGAGAGTCATATTTTACAGGTGTTGGAGGTGGTTGGTGTGGGAGGTCATGCAATTTCCTGCTTCTACTCCACCATCTTGGCTCTGCCCCTTAGCTTGCCTTTCTTCTTTTGAGAATTGCTAGTTCATATTCTTTGCTTATCTATCCATTGGGAAATGACTCTTGGACTTAGCTATCAATTTATCAATTTTCTATAGCTCTTGGAAAGATCTTATCACAGAAATTGGCTGTAAAGATTTTTCCCCCAGTTGACTGTTTCTCCTTATAATTCTGTAACTGCATTGATTCAATTCAGTAAACCTAAGAATGTCTTTCCTAAGCCCTGTCAGAGCTAAAAATTCCTTTCTGTACAACATTCAGTATTCGTTATATTTCTCATATCCCAATTCTTAAAAATATCTGTTCTTTTGGATATTTGATTTCCAAGAAATGTTTTTTTTTAATTTGTAATTACAGCTATATTTTCTTTGTTTTCTGACACTCATTCAGTGCATTTAGAAGGTTATTAAAAATATTTTAAAACTAAGTGAGAAGGGTCGGTATGAGTCATAGCTTTCAGTATGTTTGAGTTATGCATGTATGTCATGATTCTGTTTGGAGGTGATTTTAAATTTCTTGCTCCTTATCCTTTTAGGTCCTATAATGTGTCCAATCTGACAGATGACTTGAAGGGATTGTACCATGTTGCTGGAGCTGAAGGAAAAGGAATCACTTTTATCTTTACTGACAATGAAATAAAAGATGAGGCATTTCTGGAATATCTTAACAACTTGCTATCATCAGGAGAGGTAGAATCTTGAAGTAGAAAAAAAGCATATCTTTTCTATTTAAAAATAATATTTGAAAGGGAAAATGGGGATTTAGAGAATGCTTCCTGAGTCCTTCTTCTTATTTCTGATGTGATACTAGAGTAAATCTAACAAATTTGTATTTTTTGGAAAAAATGAAAGTCCACATTTATGTGAACTTTCATCCACCCAAGTGCAGTGTTCCACATGTTCTATTTCCTTACTCAGATTCCTATATTCTTCTTGGATCCATTTCTCATATGGCCCTTAAACTATTTTCTAACAGGATTCTTTTATTCATTTGACTCTTTCTGTACTCATAGGTAAAGTATCATCAGTTCTAAAAAATACCATATTTGAGAAAAATGCAAGAAAATGAGATCCATATTTGCCAAATGGCAGCATTTTTAGAGTTAAATTTTAAACAAATGCTTTTTTTTTGGTGCTGTGTTAGGAAATGCATTTCCTTGGGTGTTTTCCACAACAAAACCACTGTATAGAAGATCATTGTTAAAGGTTTAAAAGGTTGATGTTGGAGAATAGAATGAATGCCTGCCTTAATTAGAAGCAGTATGTACTTAATTATACTTATTTGGCTATGCTTCATTCTAAGCTTTTAAAATGACTGACTTGGAAGAGGTGGGTGGAAGATTATTTTAATCACAGCCATTTTAATTAACTGGTAGGAAATAAAGTCTTTGAAGGCTTAGTAGAAAGGCATATCATATAGGTTGAAGATGACCCATAGGCTAGACCTATTGTGGAGACAATTGGTAAGAAAGATTCCAGAGGTAAATACTATATAGAGGGGGAAAGTGATTGACAGCATATTGGCTTTGGGGAAAAATTTTAATGTTGAATATTTCCTTTTCATTTCCTCAAAGATCTCTAATTTATTTGCCCGGGATGAATTGGATGAGATAACTCAAGGACTAATATCAGTGATGAAAAAGGAAATTCCTCGTCACCCTCCTACTTTTGATAATCTTTATGAGTATTTCATAACAAGATCACGGAAAAATTTGCATGTTGTTCTCTGCTTTTCTCCAGTGAGTTTTTCTTTTGTGTATTTGTATGTTTCTATACATGCACATATATATTCTTATAATATATAAGTAGTTATCTTTTCACATATGTAAATAAAAAACTAATACTCTCTCTAGCAAGATAACTCAGTAATCTTACATTTTAAATTTGAGGTAAGGGAAGCAAACTCTTCACTAAATAGCTTGTTTTTTATCTCACCAAAATCTTAGATTCTGTATTTTATAATTCAACAAGCTGATAATAAGAGGCAACAGTAGTATATTAGATAGATGGCCATCCTTAGCTAAAAAGTATCTGAGTCATCTGCTTCTAAGGTGAAATAAAAAACAAGTAATTTACTTAATGTTTCAAAGTCCCCAGTCTTTAAGACTATGAAGTATAGATATGTTATTCTGAATTGAAGAATGGCCCTTATTTTTATAAATTTGGCTCATTTCCCTATATATTTGTGATGGATCTCTGCAAAGACCCTGAAAAAGCCCCATGGTAATTATAGAAATCAAACATTGCTGTTTAGCTAGTGTTTTGATTTACTGTTTATTATTGGGCTTAAATCCAGAACCCCAGGAATCAAGACCAGTGCTTTTGGGTTGGGTTCCAGACACATAAGGTCTTGTACTAGTCACTGGATCCTTGTTGAGGCTTTTACTATATGGCTTTCACCAATAGGGACCCCACACCCTCTATTCTTGGCTACATAGGTTTTATTTATACAATAACTTTTTAATTTAAAATAATCAAAATTATACATTTTACATTCCAATACTGCTCTTACCTTATAATATGATTTAAGGTCTGATACTACTGAATCTAGTTCCTTCACATCTTTTCCCCCTAGTTTCCTTGAAGTTTCTGACCCTCTACTCTCCCAAATGAACCCTGTTATTATTTTTTTCTGACTCAGCAAGATAGTTTTTCTTTTAGAAATTTAATTAGGAAGGCATTACATAAATAGATAGGTAACACTAAATTCTACTCCTGCTCTTTATTTTATATTTGTGTATATCTCTCATTTTTGTAACGTTTCCTGAAAGCAAGACATTGGTGAATTCAAATTTTTAATCTGCTGTCAGCTTCTATTTTATGGGTAAATTCATCCCCATTCACATTCTAAGCTATAATTACTTGTATATTTTCCTCCTTCCTATTTTCCTTACTATCCTTACTCTAATTCCTATCTGTCCTCCCTCCTCTCCTTTGACTTCTTCCAGCTACTTTGCACTACTATTCCTTAACCTCCCTTCCTCCAAGAATCCCTCCCTTATCCTCTCCTTCCACCCTATCCCCTACCTTCTTGTTTCTTTCTGAATTCAGAAGATTTTTATACCCCTTTATTCCCTTCTCTTCTCCTTTCCCTGCTCCTTATCCCTACCCTTCTAGATATATATGTATTGTTCCCTCTTTAACCTATTCCTAATGAGAGTAGGGTTCCAGAACTACCAGCCCTTTCCCCCCATCTTTTAGAATTATATTTTTGAAATCACACCAAACTCAGCTCTAACCCCCTCTTTCTTTTGAGTTATCCAATTAACAGTGACAGTCTTAAACATACAGTTTACATTTCCATGTATAAAATGTAAATAATTTGTCATTGTTGGGTCCCTTAAAATTAGTGTTTGATGTTTACCTTATATGTGTTGTATCTTGTGTGTAAAATTTTCATAAGTTCTGGTCTTTTTGCAAAAAAATCCTGAAAATATGTCAATTCATTGGATGTCCACTTTTTTGTTTGGGATTATATTTAACTTTCCTGGGTGTGATATTTTTGGCTGCAACCCCAAGTTCTTTTGCTCTTTGATACATAGTATTATAAGATCTGTAAACTTTTGGTGTAGCTGCTGCTAGGTCTTGTGTAATTCTAATTGTGGTTTCACCATATTTGAATTATTTCTTCTTGTTGCTTGTAATATTTTCTTAACCTGAGGGTCTCTGAATTTGGCTATGAAACTCCTGTAGGTTTTCCTCTGAAAATTTCTTTCGGGTGGGAATCAGTGGATTTTTTCTATTTCTATTTTCCTCTCTTATTCTAACACTTCAGGAAAATTTTCTTTAATAATTTCTTGTATAATTGTATCAAGATCAGTTTTTTTAATAGTAGTTTTCAGTTAGTCCAGTTATTCTTATGTTTTCTTCTCTTGATCTGTTCTACAGATCAATTGTTTTTCTAAGATGTTTCATTTTCTCTATTTTTTCATTCTTTTGAATGTTTTATTATTTCTTGGTATCTTATAATTCCCAGGAGAACCACTGTTCTGCCCCAACTCCTATTTATTTTTGCCATTCTACATTCACCCTAAGGCACTATTTTGTCCATTGTATTTACTTTGCATATATCTCATATTCACCTATCTGCATTCATGTTTTATTAACTCAATAGAATGTAAGATCTTTGAGGGCAGGGACTTTTTCATTTTTCTCACTGTATCCCCAACACCTTGCACAGTGACTGGAACATAGAAAATACTTAATAAATGCTTGTTGAATAGGGTTAAAATTATCAGTGGAGTGAGTTTCTACAATGGGATTCCTCCTACACAGATGTATTCTTGAGTCCAGATCTCACCTTACAAAAAAATTTATAATAAAAAAGGAGTTATAACATAGCAAGGTATGCTGTGGATGATTTGTCTAGAGCATTTATTGATTTGCCCACAATCACTGAATCCAAAGAATTAGAAAAGCTCAAAGAAGGCATTGGCTCAACCTTCTGCCCAAGGGAGGAATAAATACCCTCTACAACATCCCTGGGAAGTGTTTCCTAGAGAAAAAAAAAGCATTATTTTGTACAGTGCTTTTATCAAAAGAAAAAAACCCTCTGTTATTATTATGTGACACCCACTGACTCCACATGGTGTACTGTAGAATACATAGGACAGGGAGAGAGAAAGAACCTGTGATTTCTTTGGTGTAAGTACCTCCCATAGGAAAAAACTCCCTTTACCAATTCAGACTGGTAACTTCTATGCATCTTGAAGTCTTAGAAAGTTGCATTAAGAGATTAAAAGACAGATTGGGAGACCCACAGATGCTATATTCAGAGACAGGACTTAGACGTAGGTTTCCATGACCTAAAAGACAACTCTATATGCATTACACCACACTGCATCTTAGATTCAGACATAACTAAGTATAAATAAGACATAAGTGTAAGGTTTCTGCCACAGCAAAGTCCTTAAAATATTTGAAGATGGCTATAATTTGCTTCCCTAAGTTTTCTCTTTTCCATTAAAAATATACCCAGTTTATTCACCTTTTGCCCCTCTCCTCTGAAGATTCCCTAGTTTGTCAATATTTCTCTTAGAATGCAATGCCCAGAATATAAACAGGATTCCAGATATGGTCTAAGAGTGTGTAGTAGGATTATCCCTATTTTTATATGGGTAATATACTACTAATGCAACCTAAGATTGTAATTGCTTCTTTGGAAGCCCACATTGCATTGCTATAGGACTAGATGTTATAATAACATGATCTGATCCTACTAAGCTAGCTCTAATATTCCTTTATTATTGCAATTTTTATTAATAGGTTGGTGAGAAGTTTCGTGCACGTTCTTTGAAATTCCCTGGCCTTATATCAGGTTGCACTATGGACTGGTTTAGTCGCTGGCCAAAGGAGGCTTTGGTTGCCGTAGCCTCCTATTTCCTTTTGGAATATAATATTGTCTGTTCTCATGAAACTAAAAAACAAGTTGTAGAAACAATGGGCCTTTTTCATGATATGGTTTCAGATGGCTGTGAAAATTATTTCCAAAGGTAACATTTATGCAAATATTATGGTTAACAGAACCATGAAAAAATATATTGTCACTTAAAAGGAATAGTCTATTTAGCAATAGAATATACATTCCCATAAATTATACTTCTCCTAGCTGTATTGAAATTTTCTTTTTGATTTTCTAGTGACCACAGATGAACAATGTAATATAATTAAACAGGTTATTTTTAAGTAACTGTGTTGGCCACCAAATAACAGATACCTAATGAATCATTTTATTTACTTAAATTTATTTTGAAAATTTGCAAATTAATCATGTTTTTTAAAAAATGTTTTATTTTGCTGTAAGAAATTCACTTATTTTTTACATTGCCTTATGCTTGGAGGAAATTTTAATTTTGTTTTCACTTTTTAATCAGGTAATTATTTCATGTCAAGTACTTAATAAAATAAAATATAAGTTAACTGATACAAACTCGTATTCGCTAAGAGTTAGAGATAACTTGAGAATGCTAAGATGTGTATCTCAGCTCTGTAAAAAAAATGTAACTTATTAAGAACATAGTATGGAGAGGCGGCCAGGTAGCACAGCAAGTAAGAGCACCGGCTCCAGTGTTGAGAAGACCTGGAGATCGAATCCCGGGCTCAGACACTTAGCACCCACCCAGAAACACCTGGCTGTGTAACCTTGAGCAAGTTACTTAACCCTGATTGCTTAAAAAAAAAAAAAAGAACATAGTATGGAATATACAAGACTAACAAATGTGGGTCCTGATTCAAAAGCTAGAATTGACATCCAGAAACGATCTAGTTCACATCAATAATAATAGCTAGGTAGCACTTATGCAATGCCTCAAGGTTTATAAAGCTCTTTGGTACTTTAAGGGTGTTATCTCATCACATGTAGCCAGTGATAGATCCAGACCATTCTTAATAAATTAAAAAAAATCTATCATACCCTTCAAAAACTCTGTATGTAAATATTTTACATCCTTTTGGGTAACTCACTATATCCTTTTGCTATAGTAGAGAGACTTGGGGTCCAAAAACCCATGTTCTACCTTCAATTCCACCTTTTACCTCAGACCCTGAGCAAGTCACAACCTGTATGTCTCAGCTTCCTCATTTGTGAAATTAAATGAGAATGCTTGCCCTACTTACCTCCCAAGGGTGTACTGAGATTTAAATGAAATAATAGATATAAAGTATTCTGTAATTTGAAAGTACTCTGTGAATGTCATCTATTATGATTACTTCTTATATTCACAAGAATTCTAATGCAACCTTCTTAAAACTCTGAGGCTGAAAAGCATTACATAAAAGGTAGACTAATTTAAAGAGTTCTGTTTTTTTTAACTGGAATTTCTTCTATATATTAGAAAGCCCTTTTGTCTTTTGTTAATAAATTTCATTGTATTTAGTTATAGAATTACTGTAGAGTGCCTGTGGCTGACTGGTTCAATTGATTGGAAGCTCATACAAATGAGATATAAAGGTCAAAGAATTAATATCTTTTAAAAAGGCTACTTCTGGCTCACGGCCACAGCCTACTTTATGTGCCCCTTATTTCCAAAAAGATCTTGAGTGACAATATGTGGACCACTTAGAGTCAAAGAGAGTACTAGAAGGGCCATTTATTCAAGACCTCAAGCTCAAAATCCGGGGGTTAAGATCTGTGTTATTTTTTCAACAAAAATGTCTTAATAACCCTCAGTATAATGCAACTTAATAGAAACTCTGATATTTCCCAAAGGATTATTTTTTTCTAAATAATAATGAGTGCATTTTTACAGAAAACTACCTAGAAAATCATTCATTAATTTTTAAAAATATAATTTTTTTTTTTTGCTGTTAGTGGTGTCCAATATTTTTAATGCATTGTCATTGTTTTAATATGGTTAAGGACTTCATGAGCTACAAGTGGCTTTAACCTCTTTAGTCCTCTGAGGAGGCCTGGGGCTACCTAGCACAAAACTCTCTCCTTCACTGGAGAAATTATTTAAAAAGTATATTCTACTGCCACTGGATCAATGACATCCCCTTTATATAGAAAAGAATAACATATTGTTTTCCACCAAGTAAATAGTGATGGATTTTCCTCATCATTGATATTTGTACCAAATCAGTACTAGTGAAACTTGTGAGCTCATGAAGTTTTGCTCTCTTCTTTAGCCCTCTGCTCTCAAAGGAGCAGAACAGAAGTATAAAATGACCAGTGAAAACCTATACCTCACAGATTCAGGGAGAAGGATGCTTTGATTTTTTATGGTATAAAGCAAGGGTTCTCAAAGTTTTTGGACTCAGTACCCCTTTAGATTCTTAAAAATGATTAATAAGTTTCCCCAAAGAGCTGTTCTTTATATGTATTATATCTATAGATATTTACTGTATTAGAAATAAAAAAGTTTTAATATTATTATGAAGATAGTTTTGACCTCAGTGATGCTGAATTGTATTTTGAGGACCTACTGGCCTAAAGAATTATTGAGAGTCAGAAGTCCAAATAAGCTGCCACAAGTGGAAAAAACTGGAAACAAGAAATAACAATAAATTGTTCAGGGGGATAAGATCATAAATTTTGGTATTCAATGGCTCTTCATTCTCATAGTGTTGAATAATGACAGAATAAAATGAATGGTAATAATGATAATTATGATGTATCAAGAATGTGTGTAAAGTTCACACTAAAGTGATAGACATAAATATACCTTTATATATTTTACTTTATAGGTATAGGCGAAGAGCACATGTGACTCCCAAATCTTATCTCTCTTTTGTAAATGGCTATAAAAATATCTATGCTGAAAAGTTGAAATACATTAATGACCAAGCTGAACGAATGAACATAGGTAAGAACACTAGTCTGTTTAGAGAAAAATCCTTGCTTTTTGGTGAGGTTGTGGGTAAAAGATCCCTTGTACATTAGGTTGGGATTCATATTCTAAATAGCTTTATTAATGGGATGCTCTTAACATGTGTTCTTTATTTACAATGGAACTCTAGGCTATTATTTAAATCAGAGCAGCAAGAAAGCTCAACTTCTAAGCCATTTCTCTTACCCTCAGAGGTCATGATACAAGCCAGTGTCTATCTGGTTCATTATGATTTGTAGCCAAAAGTTCATAAGCACCAGTTCTGCAATTCACATAATGTTCATTAAAGTGGGATCCTAGATTCACAGATAGAAGGGATCTTGTAGATTTTCTAGTCCAGTTCCTTATTTTACATATGAAAAATCTGAGGCTTAGAATGGCGAAATGAGTTGTCCAAGATCACACATGTAAGAAATGACAGAGGTTCTCTTACTCTCAGGACAGTGCTCTTTCCATTGTATCTGAATTAATTTATATTTTTTGTTGGAAGTTTGATATGGCTAGGTGCATGATAGCTCTAACTAAAATTCAGGCAAAAGGGAAAAAAATGAAATTGCAATGTCCTGGAAGGGAGAGGGGTGGAGCCAAGATGGTAGAGAAAAAGCAGGAACTCAATATATGCTCTCCCAAATTCCCCTCCAAACAACTTTAAATAACACCTCAAAATTAGTTCTATAGCAGCAGAACTAACAAAATGAAAAAGTGGAACACTTTTCTAGCCCAGGACAATCTAGAAGGTTGGCAAGAAAGGTCTGTTGCACCAATGTGAGAGTGGAGCTCAGTCAGTGTAGGCTGCACTAGTGTAGGCCACGCCCCAGCAAGCAAACGGCAGATCTAGGGGTGACTGAATCAGAGGCAACTATCAGGGCTCTCAGCCCACAGTTCATAAGGAGTTCAGAGGGACATTGCAGGGATTCCTTTACTGGTACTGGTTGCAAGACCCTGTTGCATTGCCTATATTTGGATCTGGATTGCAGTCCCAGGACAACAAAACAGAACTTGCAACTATAGGGGAATGGGATCCTGGTCACAGTTCCAGGGCTGAAAAAAAGTGCTTGTGGTTGCTTACAGACCAGAGGGCACAGGCTAGGAGAGTAATAAACATCACTCTTCTTAGATCATACCACCTTGAAAGAACTGGAAACTTGCAGACTCCTCCCCCAACAACTGTCTGAAAATAGCTACCAAAAAGACCTCCAGCTTGGGACAGTGTCCCCTCCACTCTGGGAATCTAAAAGTTAAGGAATAGGCTGAAAAAAAAGAGGAAACAACAAAAAAGAACCTGACCATAGAAAGTTACTGTGGTGACAGGGAAGATCAAAGCACAAACTCAGAAGAAAATAACAAAATCAAAACTGCTATACTCAAAGTCTCAAGGAAAAATGTAACTTGATCTCAGATACAAAAACAATTTCTAGAAGCACTAAGAGAGGCTTTAAAAAATCAAATGAGTGGTAAAAGAAAAATTAGGAAAAGAAATGAGAATGATGCAAGAAAATCATGAAAAAAGTCAACAACTTGAAAGACACAAAACTGTACTGAAGAAAATAACACCTTTAAAAAACAAAATAGGCCAAATTCTAAAAGAGGCACAAAAATCAACTGGAGAAAGGAACTGCTTAAAAAGTAGAATTGACCACATGGGAAAAGATGTACAAAAATTCACTGAAGAACTCCTTTAAAAATAGAATTGAGCAAGTAGAAGCTAATGACTCCATGAGACACCAAGAAACAATAAAACAAACCCCCAAATGAAAAATGAAAAAAGAAAAAATGTGAAATATCTTATTGGAAAAACAGCTCATCTATAAAAGAGATTGAAGAGAAATAATTTAAGAATTATTGGACTACCTGAAAGCTGTGATCAAAAAAAGAGCCTAGACATCATCTTTCAAGAAATTATCTAGGGGCAGCTAGGTGGCGCATTGAGTAAGAACACTAGCCCCAGAGTTGGGATCGGTTCTGGCCTTAGATACTTAACACCCCCCCACACACACACACACACACAACTGGCTGTGTAACCTTGGGCAAGTTACTTAACCCCAATTGCTGAAAGAAAGAAAGAAAGAAAGAAAGAAAGAAAGAAAGAAAGAAAGAAAGAAAGAAAGAAAGAAAGAAAGAAAGAAAGAAAGAAAGAAAGAAAGAAAGAAAGAAAGAAAGAAAGAAAGGAAGGAAGGAAGAAAGGAAGAAAGAAAGGAGAAAGAAAGAAAGAGAAAGATTATCTAGAAAAGTGCCCTGATACTCTAGAACCATAGGGCAAAATAGAAATTGAAAGAATCCACTGATCACCTCTTGGTAGAAACCTCAAAATGAAAACTTCCAGGAATATTATAGCCAAATTCCAAAGCTCACAGGTCAAGGAGAAAATACTGCAAGCAGTCAGAAAGAAACAATTTAAATATTGTAGAGCCACAGACAGGATAACACAATATTTAGCAGCTTCTATTGTAAAGGATCAGAGTACTTGGAATATGATCATTCTCGAGGGCAAAGAAGCTAGGATTACAAGCAAGAATCACCTACCCAGCAAAACTACTATAATCCTTCAGGGGGAAAATTAATATTTAATGAAATAGAGAACATTTGAGTATTCCTGATGAAAAGTCAAGAACTGAATAGAAAATTTGACTTTCAAAAAAAAGACTAAAGAGAGGCATAAAAAGGTAAACAGGAAAGAGAAATCATAAGTGATCCAACAAACTTAAACCATTTACATTCCTACATGGGAAGATGATGCTTATAATTCCTAAGAATCTTATTATTATTAGGGCAGTTAGAAGACGTATTTATAGAGGGTATAAGTGTGAGTTGAATAGGATGAGATTATATTAAATGAAGGTGTGAGAAAGAAAAATTCACTGAGAGAAAGGCAAATGGAGGGGTAGAATGGGGTAAATTATCTCACATAAAAGAGGATCAAAAAAACCTTTTATAGTGAAGGGAAGGGTGGGGAGAAGGGGGTAAGAAATGCTTGAACCTTACTCACATAGAAATTGGCTCAAAGGGGGAATAACATACATACTCATTTGTGTAGAGAAATCTATTTTACCCTACCTGAAAATAGAAAGGGAAAGGGAGAGGGGGAATGGAGGAGAAGGTAGGCAGAAGCAAAACACTTTTGAGGATGGACACAGTGAAAGGAGAGAGAATAAGATAAATGGGGGGGGGGAGGAGAGATAGGATGGAAGGAAATACAGAATAATCATCATAACTGCAAAAAAAATTTACAAGAAATTTCTTTGATAAAACCCTCACTTCTGAAATATATAGAGATCTGGGTCAAATTTATAAAAGTTAAGAGCCATTTTCTAATTGATAAATGATCAAAGAATTTGAACAGGTAGTTTTCAGGCATAGTAATTGAAGCTATCAATAGTCATATGAAAAAATGCTCTAAATCACTATTGATTAGAGAAATGAGAATTACAGCAAATCTGCGGTACTACCTCATACCCATCAGATTGGCTAATAATGCAGAAAAGGAAAATGATAAATGTTGGAATGATGTGGGAAAATTGGGGCACATGAACTGTTGGTATTACGAACAGATTCCACCATTCTAGAGAACAATTTGGAACTATGCCCAAAGGGCTATAAAATCATGCATACCTGTAAAACCCAGCAATAGTGAAATAAGCAGAACAAGGAGAACATTATGACAATCAACTGTGAATGACAGCTGTTTTCAGCAATACAATAATCTAAGACAATTCCAAATGATTTATGATTTAAAAAAATGCTATCCATCTCCAGAGAAAGAACTGATGGAGTATGAATGCATATCAAAGCATACTTTAAAAAGAATAAAACTTTATTTTTCTTGTGGTAGTTGTTTTTGGTCTGTGTTTTCTTTCACAACATGCCTGATATGGAAATATGTTTTACATGACTGCACATGTACAATCTATATAAAAGTGAAAACACCAGAACCAATGCTCTATCCACTATACCACCTAGAGACCTTCTTGGACCCATGAATTTGTTTTGAAAACATATTTTTTATAAACTGTTTCAATATAATTAGTTTCCTTGTAATTCTATGTACTTTTACATTTAAAAACACTGTTTGGGGGGGCAGAGCGAAGATGATGGCATAGAAGCAGGAAAACTCCATGTGCTCCCCCCACAACTACTTCAAATACCTATAAAAATTACTCTAAACAAACTTTAGGTCTACAGAACCCACAAAGTAACAGAGAGAAACAAATCTCCCTCTGAAGGCAGCCTAGCAGGCATACAGGAAGGGTCCATTGCAGCACCCTGATAGCAGAGCCCAGCCCCAGGTGAGCCCATGTTTTAGCCTCAGGGCAGCCCCAACCTGGTGTGGCTAGAGGGACTTTGGGAGAGTGGATCACCAGCAGTTGTGTCAGTTTCCAGAATTATCAACCCATAAATGCTAAAGACAAAGTGAGAGGTCAGAGTGGACTTTGGGAACAGGGGGTCTGGGAGTGCAGTCCAGCATCTTGCCCCAGAGGGAGAAGTGGCTGAGGCACAGCAGCCACTGCTGTGTGGCTGCTTCAGAGCTCCTGGTCTGCAGATGGTAAGGGGAACAAGCAACCATTCCAAGGGGTAGTCACTCTTGCTTTAACTTTCTTGGAACTGGATTGCTCTCTAGGGTGGAGGTCCTGGTGTGTGTGACCAGGTCCCAGAGCCAGTGGAGGCTTCTGAGAAGGCACCCAACTAATAGCTCCAGCAGCTATGAAAACCCCAGCAATTTTGGACAAAGCTCTCCTCTCTGGAAGCAGAGTTCTACTGTGGCAAAAAGCTCAAAAGTCAAGTAATTGAGTGGCAATATGAGCAAGAATAGAAAGCAAAGCAAACACAGCAGTCAAACCCTAGATTCCTTTTTTGGGGACAAAAAGGATCAACGCATGGAATGGGGGGAAGACAATGAAGTCAGAACTCCTGTACCAAAAGCTTCCAAGAAAAATATGAACTGGTTACAGGCCATAGAGGAGCTTTAAAAGGATTTTGAAAACCAAATAAGAGAAGTAGAGGAAAAATTGGGAAGAAAAATGATGCAAGAAAATCATGAAAAGAGTCAACAACCTGACTGAAGAAAATAACACCTTAAAAAAATAGACTAACTCAAATGGCAAAAGAGGCTCAAAAAGCCAATGAGGAGAAGAATGCCTTAAAAAGCTTAATTTGCCAGATGGAAAAAAGAATCTCAAAAGCTCACTGAAGAGAATCATTCCTTCAGCATTAGATTGGAGCAAATGGAAGCTAGTGACAATGAAAAAATGGAAGCTAGTGACTATGAAAAATCAAGATACTATTAAACAGATACAAACAAATGAAAAAATAGAAGGCAATGTGAAATATCTCATTGGAAAAACCACTGACCGGGAAAATAGATCCAGGAGAGATAATTTAAAAATTATTGGACTACCTGAAAGCGATGATCACAAAAAGAACCTAGAAAGTGGAGAATAGAACAAGTGAGGGGAAGGATAGGATGGAGGGAAATATAGTGAGTCTCTCACATTATATCCACTATGGAAATGTTTTGCATAGCTACACATGTACAACCTATATTGAATTGCTTATCTTCCCTGTAGGGGTGGCTGACAAGGGAGGAAGGGAAATAATCTGAAATTCAAAGTTTTAAAATCAAATGTTTAAAAAATATATTATTTTTTTACATGCAACTGGGAAATAAGATATACAGGTAGTGGGGTATAGAGATCCATCTTGCCCTACTAGAAATTTGGAGGGGGGATTGGGGAGGATATAGGAGATCAGATTGGGGGAAGGGGTCTACAGTGGGATCACCATTTTGGGGTGGTGGGTAGGGGAAAGACGGGGAGAAAATGTGTAACTCAAAATCTTGTGCAAATGAATGATGTAAAATAAACATAAAATTTAATTAAAAAATAAAATAAAAACACTGTTCTGCAAGGGGGGGTCCATAGGCTTCAAATGACATAAAAAATGTTAAGAACCCTCTCTCTGAAGTAATATATTTCAGGAAAATATACAGAAAGTTTATGTAGTTGGAGTTAGGTAATGATCACTTGGGATTTTGTTCCCCAAGGTTCTATCCTGAGTCCTCTTCTTCTTCCCCTCTATTACTTCACTTGATCTCATTAGCTCCCATGAATCTAATTACTATCTTTATGTTGATGATTTTTGAACCTCCCTTTCCTGCCCCAATCTCTGTACAGACATCCAGTCTCACATCTTCAACTGCCTTTCAAACATCTCACAATGGATGTCCAGTAGACATCTTAAACTTGTTATGTCTGAAACAGAACCCATATCTTTCCCCCTAAATTATTTCCTCTCTCCTTCCTTATTACTCTAGAGATCTCTGCTTTCCTCCTAGTCCTTCAGACTCCCAACCTAGGAGTCATCCTTGATTCCTATCTCTCATTCTCCCATATCCAATCTGTTTCCAAGGCCTGCTGGTTTCATCTGTGTAACATTTTCTGAATAAGCCCCCTTCTCTCCTTGAACATTGCCACTACTCTAGTGCAGGTCCTCATCACTGCATTTCTGCTACACAATAAATTGCTGGTGAGTCTGTCTATCTAATTCTAATACCTGTCCATTCTAATCCATTCTCCATGCAGCCACCAAAGTGATTTTTTTTTCTGAAACACAAGTCTGATATGGTCACCCCCTCTTAAACTCAATACACTCCAGGGTCTTCCTGTTGCCTCTAGGAGAAAATACAAGGTGCTCTGTTGGGCTTTCAAAGCTCTTTATAAACTAGTCCCTCTTACCTTATCAGTCCTCTTATACCTTATTCCCCAACCTTACAAACACCTTACTCTTTAATCCAGTGATACTGGCCTCTTGGCTGTTGTACAAACAAGACACCCCATCCCTAGGCTCTGAGCATTCTCTCTCACTGTCCCTCATGACTCAAATGGAAGTGATTTAGTTTTCTAGCATGGGGCTGGTAGACTGTCTAGGTTTCGCATGCATACAACAATGAGGGCAGCTCAATGGCTCTGTAGATCTTCAGTTCATTAGTCAGTCTAATGCTGCTTCTTTCCTTTGGAGCCTCCCAAACATTGAGCTAGCTCTGGCAATGTGTACATCAAGCTCATTATCAATGTGTCCGTCCCTGTAACATATACTACCAATGTAAGTGAATTTACCCACAGCATTCAAAACTTCTCCATTTGCTGTAACCAATGGCTCCATGTATGGATGGTGTGGTGGTGGCTGAGGGAGTACTGGTGTTTTCTTGGTGTAGAGAGCACAACTCCAATGGGTTGGCCATGTTGTTTGAGTGTGTAGCAGCAAGCACCCCAAGCGTCCTCAGGGTTGCTGCTCACACAGGTTCTTGGATCTGCAAACAACATCTGGGTTTCAAAGCCGGGGGGCTCTGGACAATGGCTTCCCATAATCCAGATCAAATCACAGAACACTTCTCAAAGTGAGCCCCAAAACAACGCTACACATCAGGGCTTATATAGCCTTCTCCTGGTTCAGAGAATGTAACAACCTTATTGACCCACTGGCCAATTAAAAAGTATCTACTGAAAAACAAGCCTCCCACCCCAGGCTCCAGGTGCACTTTAGCCTAGGGGCAGGGAAGATCTTTAAATTTACATTCCCATTACAGAGTGCAAAAACAAAGACATTTTATGGAGAACTCAGACAGGATAAGCACTCATATGATGGTCAGAAGAAGTGATATAGGGACACTCTTTAAGGTTTCTCTTAAGAAGTTTGGAATTGATTATGTGATGTGAGAGACACTGGCACAGGAGCACTCAGCATGGCATGCCCACATCAGAGAAGGTTCTATGCTCTATGAGCAAAGCAGAATTGAAATAGCTCAAAGGAAATGCTGGAAACACAGATTTAGAAAACCCCCTCCAAATGTTCACATGGACTATTTGTGCCTGACCTGTGGAAGAGCATTCTGAGCTTATATTGGTTTGATCGGCCACAGTTGAGCACTGAAACTTGACTCTAACATAGTGATGTTATTTTGGTCTTCTTTGAGAATGAACGACAACCAACCAACTGATCCCCATGCCTGAAATATTCTCTTCCATTCTAACTACCGAACTTTAAGTCCCAGCTAAAATTTCACCTTCTGCAGAAACCTTCCCCAACCCCTCTTAATTCCAATGACTTCCCTCTTATTTGTCCTGTATATAGCTTGTTTTATACATTTTTGTTTGTATGCTCATTGTTTCCTCTTTATCCTGTATATAACTTGTTTTGGGCAGTTTGGAGATCACCCTTGCCCCACAATAGGCCAAGTATAATCACAGGAGAGCCCATAGTGGGAGAAGCTTGCAAAAAGAGTGGAACAGGAAGGAGCAGATAAGGCCATGAGCAGATATGGGAGCAGGCAGAACTGAGAGAAAGAATGTTTGTGATGTTGGTGCTCTGTCTGTTCATCTGTGTTATTCTCTCAGATAGAAGTCCTGTCTGTTGTTCTGTGTTGATTTCTCAGACAGAAGCCCTGTTTGGTGTTCTGTGTTGGTTTCCTAGACAGAAGCCCTGTTTGTTGTTCCATATCGATTTCTCAGATAGAAAGTGAGTTGAGGTGATAGTGCTGGTAATGTGTGTAAATATTGTTGTAGCCCTGTTAAGCTTTGTTTTCCTAGAAATAGAAACTGCAAAGAGCTTGGAGTGGAACAGTCCCTGTGAGCTGAGATATGGAACAGAAGCAGAGAGCTGCCTACATGTGAATCCAGGCAAGAGTTGGGAGAAGTCAGCCCATGGAGGAGGAGTCATGGGGTTTGAAAGCCAGCCTCAAAGTCAAGATGAAAGAGGACTTTACTTGGATACTCTTATTGACTGAAGAGATTATAACTTACTGTGACCTAGGGGTGGATAGTAGTTGTATTTTCTGCTACCCCTTAAAGATGACTATAAGATATATTGAATGATATATTTTGTTCAAGATTATGTGGCCACCTTAGTAATAAGTTGTTATGTTGGGAATGTTATGTTGTGAATTTTATGCTTTAGTTTGTTGCTGAATAAATAGAGAGTTCATTATACCATATGATTAGACTCTTAAAGTTATTCACAGCAGCAGTTCTCAGGATAACTGCTGTGATTGACTTTACAGGCATCCTTGATGATAGTATAAGAATGGAATACACAAGTCTTCACAAATAATGTCGTATAAGTGATCACATCTTTACAGTCACACAACTGACTAAAAAGTCTAAAGAATACAAGATCCTACTGTGATTTTTGTTTGTTACAGAAAAACACCAACTTAAAGTCCAATAAGCAATTCTCATGCATATGTCAAAATTATATGACATTTCTTGAAAGTTGTGACAACAGAAATAACTTTGTTCAAAAACCCTCTTATTATATATGTCTACATATATTCATTTATATGTAGGAATAAATATCCAAAAATAATATATGGAAACAATACCAGTTAAACTGGTTCCCTGCTAGCCTAGCACAGTCCAAGTCATTCTCTGGCCTAAAATATTAATGGAGTAGGCAGTAGCATAGAATAAAGTTTGTTCCATTTGTCTCATTCCTCATCTTCTTCTAGCTGTCCATATGACACTAAAAGTACTAGGTAGAAAATAAATCAATTTGTTAACCATTTTTTTTTTTGCCATCCATTCAATGTGTTTCTTCAACACATGGCAGATCTTTACTGTGTACCTAACAAAGCAGCACATATATCCTATTTTAAGGTTCGCAAAGTTTTTGACACATTATGTTGTTTGGTTTTCATAACAACACTGTGAGGTAGGTAATATCATTAGCTCTATTTTACCTGTGAATAAACTGACCTTTTTCTTCTTCACACACAGCATTCCATTTCCTATCACTTTTCACTGGCCATTATCTCCTAATCCTGGAATGCAGGACTCTCAAGGGTGGGCATTGTGAGGCTAAAATGAGACAATGTAGGTAAAGCACTTTGCAAACTTTAAAGTACCATATAAATGCCAGCTCTCATTATTATAATTATTCTTATTATGAAGTCACCAGCACTCCAGTTGGTGACGACTTCATTCCTTAAATCTTTTACTGAACCAAAGCATTTATAGAAGAGTACAGTGGGGTTCTGGGAAATGGGGGGAGGAGGGACAAAGAATGTGTGCATGCATACTTTAATCTTAATTATAAACAATGCTTTTTTTAAAATCCAGGCAATCAACAAAACAACATATCAAGCCCTTATTTTGTAATTTGCAAAGATTTCTGGGATGAAATTATTCACACTAAAAATTTAACAGGTCCATCACATCCCTATGACCTTACTCCTTACTTTGTTTCCACTGATTTTTTCCTGCTCTTCAAAGCTGATAGTGACCTTGCTCTTTAACCCCTTTCAATCATAGAGACTTGGGTCTGATTGAATGTGAACTCCTCAAGGGTTTTAGCTGTTTCTTTAATCTCCAGTGTCTAGCAGAGTGCCCAGGCATGTAGTAGGTGCTTAATAAATGCTTTATGATTGATTTGGATTAAATTGAATTCAAGTTGCAGATTAATCCATGACAACAAAGAGATCAATGGTAGGTGGACACACAGAGACATGGCATAAAAGCTACCAGGAATATATGATCAGAAAAGCAAGTGTGCTGGTCATATAGCAAAAATAAGGGGAAATCAATGAAAAGCCTACATGAACTACGGTTATCCAACCAATGTCTGGAGATCTAGAGAAAGAGCCCCAGAACGTAGGGAAGGTACCCTGAGGAGTAGATAAGGGTCACACAGAATGAAAAAGGGGAAGAAGTAACTCATTAACAAATCACAGAAGCAGGTAAATCATTTACATGCCAATTTGGTCCTGAAAAGAAAAAAATATTTTTTTCTATTCTCAGAATAATCAGGAAAGCTAAATTTTAGTGATAACTAGTATTTTGTGGAATTTGAACAGGATTAAACCTTTAAAACATTGTTTTCAAAGATAAAAAGGAAACTTTTCCTTTATTACTTAACTCAAAATTATCTATTAATAATTACAAAATTTCTGATTTTAACCACAGTACCATTTAAATGACAAACCCTAAAATACAAAGATAAAAATCTAGAAATATAATAGTCTTGAACAGGTTTAAAAACAAATAAAATAATTATTTTGTAAAGTTAATCTTTTCTTCCCTTTCCTAGTAAACATATCTTAGTGACCATTCTGACTCTTGATATCAGTAATAACAGAAGGATCCTTTTTCTTGCTTGTCCATTGCCCTAGAAGGTCCTCTGGTTTTAGGGAGTGCATTCAACAGAAGGAGAAGAACCTGCTCTAGGGAACATGGCCCTTAGCATAGTCATGTACTGTACTGGTTAATAGCGCCCCTTGGTGTCTATATTAGTGTCATATTTGATTATAAAACCAACAAAAAATATAGACCTTTTTTTAACCCCTACTAAACCTAATTTTTACATAAATACATTATCGAAATGAATAGGTATTTGCAATCACATATGTACATATGGTTAATAGCATCAGAATTTTGTCTTCAAATATGAATGAAAATTATTTAAATAAATATTTATTTAAATGCTTAGTATGTGCTAAACACTAGAGAGCTGAGAAATCAAGTTGATTCTGAGTGTATTTTGTAATTGATTCTATTCTGTATCACCTCCAATATGTTTTAGAATTTCCTAAACCATGTTTCTTTGTCTCTGAGTTAAGTTCAGAAGATTTTTTTTCCCTCTCTGAGCTAAGTTGTACCATAAATCACCTTAATTCAAAGAAATATATTGTCTCTGCTAACACTCCTATAAGCTTTGCAAGGTGTAGGTGGGCACCAAGAAGTCTGTTATCTCTGCAACACTGGCTGTCCCTCAAGAAAATCTAGACTGTTATTGCTGTGACTCTAACTAACAATAAAGGTGGATATCAGCAATGGGCTTTCCCATACCAACAAGATGGTTGTTGTTTTTGAAGACGATGGCATCACATAGGGATTTCTTGATTTGCACTTGAATTGGATTTAAGTGAGGCAGAGTTGTGAAAAGTTGTCAGTCTCACTTTCTCTTCCAGAGTCATTAAAGTCCAGTGGCAAGACAAAAATCAAGCTGACTAATGAAGGAAGTAGCGATTGTTGCTTGCCTTGCATTCCTGAATTCCATTTGATCATATTGTTTTCCATCATCTATGATACTTTGTGACTAATCATATTGTTTTATGCTTACTATTCTTGGTTCTCTTGTACTTCCCAAAACTATATGAAGGCTAGTAAGTCATTCCTTGTGGTCTTTTGACTGACTGAGTTGAGAGACTCCTTTTATTGGTCATCACTAACCTTAAATAAATTAAATGCATTTGGAACTTTGTGCCTTAGTTTACCTTAATTTTCAACCTTGCCTAATATAAAACCAAGCACGAGCAGCTTTCCTGAAGAATGCTGCTGTGAACAGCTTTTAAGGTTCTGATTACACAGTATAGTGAACACTCTGTTTATTCAATAACAAATCAGAGCAAAACATTCACAGTAAATCAAGGTACAACATTCACAATGTTACCACTATTCACAGATAATCAAAATACATAATTCACAACAAGTTATCACAGAAAATGGCCACATAGTTTTCACCACGGTGGTCACAAAGTTTTAAACATAGAATAATCATTTAGTACCTCAATCATTCAATCATCCTTAAGGAGACTTAAGGGTCACAAAATACGATAGTCAAAGTTCTCCGCTCATGGGCACACCAAATTACAAATCAGTCACTTATTCAGTCATCAATCACTATTCAATTATCAGAAAATATGCAAGCCCTTCACCCCTAGGTCACTAGTAAATTACAATTTTTTTCACTCAGTACACAGTATCCAAGTAAAGTCTTTGTTCAGCTTGACTCAGGGTGGGCTCTCAGGTTCCCTGGATCCCCTTCCATGGTCCCAGGTCCTACCTGGATTCACCAAACTGTCACCTGAGTTTAAAGGCAAACAGCTCCCAGGTCCTTGTCCAGCTCTCCACGTGCTTCCTGTTACACACTGAATCTCACAGCATCCAGTTCACCTTGAATCCTTCACAGTCTCTGTTCCCGGGAAGTCAAGGCTTAACAAAGCCACAAACAAGTTCATGCAAAGTGCCAGCATCACGGTCATTCTTCCTCAGTCTGCAGCAGCTACAGCTGGCCCTTAGATGTCTTTGGCAGCTCTCAGAAGTTCTGGCTAGCCCTCAGACTCAGCAGCTCCTCAGCAGAAGCTCCAGCTAATTCCCAGAATCAAAATAACTTCACCCAGGTTCCCAAAATCGAAATCATCCTCTCCAGTCTCATCTCAGGGGCCTTTCCTCTTCAGCCTCCCTGGAGGCAGCAGCTTTTCTACCTCCATGAAGCTTACTCCAAGAAAATATGTCTGACCCAGCAGGGGCTGCTTCTTATATACATACATGGCATTAGCTCCTTCCTGTTTCAGCCATCCCTTCCTGTTATGTCAGCAACAGGGGTTCATACCTTCTGTTTCTTTAACAGAGCCTGGATCAAATTACATTACTATTACACTGGATCGAAGACCAAAAAGAAAGAAAGAAAGAAAAGTAATACCTGCTTTGGAGAAACTCATATGTTACTAGCAATAGTAGAGGAGTTATGAAAGGTTTGATTCTAAAGAAACACTATAATGGAAATAGATAAATAGTGATGACTGAGTCATAATTTGTTTCTGTTTAGGTTTAATTTTATTTATTTAATTAATGGTGGGCATTTATTTTTCTCCCATCTCCCCCCCCAAAAAAAGCCCCCAAATCTTTGTTTTGCAGAATCAAGCAAGACAAATTTCCACATTGACTTATATCCAAAAATGTATATATCATTCTGCACAATGAGCCCATCCCTAGACAGTGGGGAGAGTGCTTCATGTTCACTTCTCTGGAGTCAGGTTTGGTCAATGTATTGATCAGAGTTCTTCACTCTTTCAAAATTGTTCATTTTTATAATATTGTTGGAAAACAAATTATAACCCCCACCCTCCAATACCGCACACTTATGATCAAGCAAACACATCAACCAACCAATCAATCACAATGTGAAGCTATGTTGGTGAGGATTCACTGAGATGAGTCATGGAAAAATGAAATGAATGAGAGACCTTTGGCTTTCTAGATATCTATAATTTACCCAAGGTGAATGTAAGAAATGATTATCGGACATTTTAGGACTTTGGGTCTCTCAAAAAGTCACAGAGCTTAGATTGGTATTTTCAGAAGTCTTTTCATTTGGTATTCTGGGATAAGGCTTGGTTCATTTTCTCTTGTCTGAATAATCTGAGGCTACAACTTGATTTAAGAATAGGCTAGAGTTGTGGCACAGTGAGTAGAGCACCAGCGCTGGAGTCAGAAGGACCTGAGTTTGGATCCGGCCTCAGACACTTCACACACACAAACCTAGCCGTGTGACCTTGGGCAAGTTACTTAACCCCAATTTCCCTCCAAAAAGCAAAAAAAAAAAAAGAGTAGGCTAGAGTAGAATAGGGGCAATTATCTGACAAGTGTATCTTTGATCTTCTACTATAATCCTTTCTTGTTATTCAACGTTGTTCATTTTGGCCTTTAAGTTTTCTTTCATAAATCATAGATCCAACAATTATATGCATATATAAAGGGATATATGTGTGGGGGGGGGGATGCAGGTATGTATATGTATATAAATCACTTAATTATCTTATTTTCCAAGGGTTAAGTAAGCTGATGGAAGCAAGTGAATCTGTTGCTCAGCTATCACAAGATCTTGCAGTAAAGGAGAAGGAATTAGAAGTGGCTTCTGTAAAAGCAGATGAAGTGAGTTAACTAAGATGATAACTGTTACAGTGTTGCTAACAAATAAAAATACTCAAACTTTTATGAAAAATAGATAGTGTACAAAGGACAAGTCCTGGTCATGAATATCTCTAAATATTTTTACTTACCTCAATGTATAATCTTAAATGTGTTATTTTCTTCTCCAAACTAGATTTATGAGCTCTTTTTCTTATATGCCTATAGTCTCCACTACCCAAATAAAAACTAAGGTTATATTATATTCTTCTAGGCTAAAGTCTTCTACCCCACTCCATCCTATTCTAGCTTTTCTTTTCTTTAGTTCTCTGCCATATTTGACTACTCCCTTTTCCATGGAAAATGCTGTACCCTTACTGTCTGAGACTTTGAAAGATGAAATCTTTGAACTTGAAAGAGATGGTAAAGTGTACCAGATCTAGAGTTAGGACTAGTTGGGTTCCAGTGCTGTCCCTAATGTTTACCATCTGTATGACCTTGGATAAATCACTTATCCTCTTTGAACCTCAGTTTCCTCAACTGAAAGATGTGGATAAGGGGCAATAGAGAATAGTGATAAGAGAGCTGGCCTTGGAGACAGGAAGATAACAATTTAAACTCCCATCTCTGGTACATACTGGCTGTGTGACTCTAGGTAAGTCACATAACCACTCACCATCTCAACTAAGTTGCTCAATTACAGAGAATTTGCTGATCTCGCAGTTGGTAAAAGAAGTTCTTTACCAGAAACTTCCGATAGACCAATTAAATCACAGGCCAAGTTTAGAAAGGGACTAAGTGTCAGGAAGTTAGGAGGAGTTAGGGTCTTTGTAGTACCTCCTTCCTCTAATTGTTTGTGGAAAGACATAAACGAGAGTCATGGAGGCAAAGGGCTCCTGAACCCAGCCTCCTACTCTGTGCTGGAAGGGACTCTACAGTGTCCTGGATGACATCCAGGTGTCATCCAACAGCTACTTAGATACTTTCAGTGACAAGAAATTTACTATTAAATTCACTAGAAAGTCTGTTCTGTTCCTGGACAGGTCTAATGGCTAGAAACTTCTCCTTGCAATGAGCAAAAAAGCTATTTCTCTACATTTCTACATGTTAGTCCTAGTTTTATTCTCTGGATCTGCACAACTTAAATCCATCCCCTGATGTTAGCCCTTTAAATAATTAAAGACACTTCTAGTGCCAAGATGGCTGAGTGAGGAAGGAACCCTCTGAAGCCCTCCCAAATTCCCCTCCATGGAACAAGAAAACCGCCTCAGAATTTAGCTAGCAGCAGGAAAGAAGTTTACTAGTCTGGCAGGAAAAGTCTATTTCACTGGTATGGGAGAGGAATGAAATCCAAGAGCAGCAGCAACAATCAGCCTCCCAGTAGGGGACATCAAGATACAATGAAACAAAAGTAAAAAAGTAAAAAGAAGAAGAAAATGTTAAATTTCTCATTGGAAAAATAATTGATTTTAAAAAACCGATCCAGGAGAGATTACATAAGAATTATTGGACTACCTGAAAGCCATGGTCCAAAAGGAAAAAAAAAAAAACAACTTGGAGGACATCTTTCAAGAAATTATCGAAGAAAACTGCCCTGACATAGTAGAACCATAGGGCAAAATAGAAATTGAAAGAATCCACTTATCACTACCTGAAAGAGATCCCAAAATGAAAATTCCCAGGAACTTAATAGCCAAATTTCAGAGCTCACAGATCAAGGAAAAAGTATTGCAGCCAAAAAGAAACAATTCAGGGGTGGCTAGGTGGTACAGTAAATAGAGCACCGGCCCTGAAGTCAGGAGAACCTGAGTTCAAATCTGGCCTCAGACACTTAACACACTAGCCGAATGACTTTGGGCAAGTCACTTAATCCCAACTGCCCTCCAAAAAAGCAAAAAATTAAAAAAGAAACAATTCAAATATCATGGAGCTACAGTCAGGATTACACAGGATTTTGCAGCTTCCACATTAAACAACCAGAGGTCTTGGAATATTATATACTAGAAGGCAAAGGAATTAGGATTACAAGTAAGAATCACTTACCCAGCAAAATCAAATATAATTGTTCCGGGGAAAAATAGACATTTAACAAAATAGAGTACTTTCAAGCATTTTTAATTAAAATATCAGAGCTGGATAAAACAATTTGACCTCCAAATACAAGACTCAAGGGAAATATAAAAAGATTGTAAAAAGAAACAAGACAGAAAATATAAGAAATTCTATAAGGTCAAACTGCCTATGTTTCTATATGGCAAGATAATATTTTAAACTCTTCATTTACAACTTTATTACTATCAGAGCAAGTATATATAGAATGAAGGTATGGATATAAGATGCCTTTGATGGGATGATACCCAAAAAATAAAATAAAGGAGTGAGAAAGAAAATTCCACTGGAAGGAGGGAGGAGATTGAATGGGAGTAAATAATCCCACACAAAAGAGGCATAAAAGAGCTAAAAATGGAGGGGAAGATGGAGGAGGAGGAGGGTGTCAGGCAAAACTTATAAAAATTGGCTCAAAAAGGGAATAACATGCACACTCAGTTGTATATAGAAATCTATGTTACCCTCTAAGGAAGTAAAAAGGGATAGGGATAATAAAAGGGAGGGTATATTGGGAAAGGCAGTGATCGCAGGTAACACACTTGTGAGTAGGAAAAGGGCAGGGGGTAAGAAGTTGGGGTATAAACAAGCTAAAAATATCATGGAGGGAAATACATAGTTATCATAACTATTAATGTGAATGGAATGAATTTACCCATAACACAGAAGCAGATAACAGAATGGATTAAAAATCAGAATCCTACAATATGTTGTTTACAAGAAACACATTTAAAGCAGATAGATACACACAGGATAAAGATAAAGGAGCTGGACAGAATCTATTATTCTTCAGCTGAAGCAAAGAAAGCAGGGATAGCAATCATGATCTCAGACAAATCAAAAGAAAAAATAAATCTAATTAAAAGAGATGATAAAGGAAACTGTATCTTGCTGAAAGGAATCATAGACAATGAAGTCATATCGATACTAAATATATATGCACCAAATGGTATAGCATCTAAATTTTTGAAGAAGTTGAATAAGTTATAGGAGAAAATAGATAATAAAAATATACTAGTAAGGGACCTCAAATTTCCCCTCACAGAACTAGATAAATCTAATAAAAAAATAAACAAGAAGTTAAGGAGGTGATTAAAATTATGGAAAAATTAGATATGATAGCTCTCTGTAGAAAACTGAATAGGAATAGAAAGGAACACCTTTTTCTCAGTAGTACATGGCACCTACACAAAAACTGACAACATATTAGGGCATAAAAACATCAGAACCAAATGCAGAAAAGCAAAAATAGCAAACACATCCTTTTCAGATCATAATGCAATAAAAATTACATTCAATAATGGACAATGAAAAGAGATTAAAAATTAATAGTAAATTAAATAATCTAATCCTAAAAAACAAGTGGGTCAAAGAACAAATCATAGAAATAATTGATAATTTCATTAAAGAAAATGACAACAATGAGAAAACATACCAAAATTTATGGGATGCAGCCAAAGTGATACTTAGGGGAAAATTTATATCTCTAATTGCTTACATCAATAAAATAGAGAAAAAGCAGATCAATTAATTGGTCATGCAACTAAAAAACACTAGAGAAAGAATGAAGTAAATAAAGACAATTGTAACACCTCTCCCTCTTCTTTCCATGCAAAACATTTCTAGTAGTTTCAACTATTATGTCTTATATGACATGTTATATGTCTTATGAGACAGTACATGGTTGAGATCCCTTCACTGTATTGGTTATTTTCTTCTGGAGATGCCCTCTTTTGACACTGTCCTTCTTAAAACATATCTCAAATGGAACACAATGCACCATGTGGGGCTCTAACCAATACAAAATATTTTAACAGTATCATCTCCCTCATCCTGGAAACCACATTTCTGTTAATGCAGTCTAAAATGACTTTAGCTTTTGTGTTAATCCTGCCTTTTTGCTGCTTCATATCCAAGTTTTGTTTTGATTTGTTTTTCCTTTTTGGAGGGCAATTGGGGTTAAGTGACTTGCCCAAGGTCACATGGCTAGGTTTTTTTTTTTTTTTTATTAAGTGTCTGAGGCCAGATTTGAACTCAGGTTCTCCTGACTCCAGGGCCGGTGCTCTATTCACTGCACCACCTAGCCGCCCCCATATCCAAGTTTTAAACTAATAAAAGTCTTAAGTTTTTAAGGCTAGACCTGCTGACCTAGCTGACCTGCTGGGTCTCCCATATTTTATGTGTATATACTTGATTTTTTAAAAGTGTAATCGCAGGAATTTTATATTATCCCTTTTAAACTTATCTTATTAGCTTGAGTCCATAATTCTAACTTGTTAAGATCTCTAATCATCTTGATTCTGTTGTCCAGTATAATATCAATATATCCCAGTTTCATGTCATCTACAAACTTGACTTTTTATATCTCCTTGACTTTTCTATATCTCCATCTAAGTCACTAATAAAAATGTCAAACAAGACAGAGCTTCTTGTCCTCTCTTGGTTTTCTTCTTACCTCTCTGGCTGCCCCCTCAGAGTTTTGATCATTGTTCCTTGTGTATATCATCTTCTTTCCCACTTTAGCCACCTCTCACTACACTATGCCAGACTCTCTAGCTCCCTCTTAGGGATATTATTCCTTTTTAGATCTAGCTATTTTCTGTAAGAGGTAAATAATCCCTCACTATTATCCTACACATAGTTTCCACTGGTTTTTTATGTTTCACTATTTCACAGGTGCTAGCAGAAGTCACTATAAGTGCTCAAGCATCAGCCAAAGTGAAAAATGAAGTCCAAGAGGTGAAAGACAAAGCCCAAAAAATTGTAGATGAAATTGACAGTGAGAAAGTAAAGGCTGAAACCAAGCTAGAGGCGGCCAAACCAGCTTTAGAAGAAGCAGAAGCAGCCCTGAATGTAAGCAAATGTGTTGACTTCAACAGAAGCTTCAATTAACAAGATAGTCCCATCATGAAGTTAACCATGAGATTTTCTCATTCAGGAAATAAAATTGAATTCTTAGTGTGATTTACTGCCTAGCTTGAAATTAATTTCCATTGATTTAATTCTCTCTATTACAAATTAAGCTTTAAAAAGTCTTGATTTTATGTAGCTCATTATTTTCATGTTCATAAATCAAACTTATTTGAAAAGAGGGACAAAAATACAGTGAATTGAACTATCATATAAAGAATTTGGGTTAGCTATTTCTTGGCAATGATTTCTTAGACTGCAGCAGACTTTTAAAATTGGATAGATTTTCTATTGTCTAGGCTACTTTGGTGTACTTCAGGTAAAAAGAGGGCAGTTGCTTAGATGATTTTCAAGATTATCTAGTGTGTGTACCCAGGATTTCTTGGATATTTGTTGCCCCATTAGTGATGCATGTATTCTGATATTTATTATACCTATTTAACAAGGCATAATATTTTCTTGATAAGGTGAATTCCTCGATAAGGGCCCATTGACAGTACATTGAGGATGATTGATTAATGAATGGTGATTCATAGTTAGTTGAAACACCTGAACAACAGGTGTTAAAGGAAAATGTGATATCAGTGCGGCCACAGATAACTAGGATGATGCTTGGGCACACACTCGATGGGCCTTTCAAGGTTTATGATCCTAGGAGTTAATAAAAATCACTTCAGGGAATCTTTGAAGTGGTATTAATATATTCATTCTTTTTAAACTCCAAACACAGACTATCAAACCAAATGATATTGCTACGGTCAGGAAGCTTGCAAAACCTCCTCATCTTATTATGAGAATCATGGATTGTTGTCTGTTATTATTCCAAAAGAAGATTGATCCTGTCACAATGGATCCTGAAAAGCCTTGCTGCAAACCATCCTGGGGAGAGTCATTGAAAGTGAGTAAAATGCATAAATTCCCTGGGGAAAAAGTTCAGAATTGTCTAGTTTAGGTACCTCTAGCACCATTCCAATTCTCTGGCACCCTGAAAGCATTCAATCGATGTGTACTGGATGAATGGACAAGGATAGAGGGCCTTTAACAACATGGTGAAGGCAAACAGAATCCGAATGTCAGACTTGGGCAGGAACTGGCCTTCTCTTTATATGGTCTACCCAATTCTCCCACCATCCTCAATTTGGGACCTCCATTGCTTCTACATAAAACATTTCAGTGGTTACCCAGCAGCCTTTAAAGGGTATGTTTACAAGTGTTTTCAGTAATCGGAATGTAAATTTTGAAGATCTTCCCTGCCCCTAGGCTAAAGTGCACCTGGAGCCTGGGGTGGGAGGCTTGTTTTTCAGTAGATACTTCTTGATTGGCCAGTGGGGTCAATAAGGTTGTTACATTCTCTGAGCCCAGAGAATATATAAACCCTGATTTGAGGCTTTGTTTTGGGGCTCACTTTGAGAAGTGTTCTGTGATTTGATGAAACTCTGGGCTAGCCGTTGTCCAGAGCCAGAGCGCCCCCCCCCCCCACTTTGAAACCCAGATGTTGTTTGGTATGGATGTAATGGTTGCACAGTTTGGAAAGCTGTGTACTTGATCTGTTTCTGTCTTGATAATTGTCTGTATATTCTGAAGTTCGGGGTGCTGACCTTTTTCCCCTGAACAAGGTAAATGATACATATCTGACTGATTAAAGTAAGCTTGTTAACCCATTTTGAGTTGCTTTCCTTTATCAAAGCAGATCCAAGAACCTGAGGGATGCTTGGGGTGCTTGCTGCTACAATTTCCAAAGTTGGTTTTGAATGTTATTGGGAGGGGGGGAGTACATGTACTAGAAGAGGTGGTTCACCTAGAAATTGCCGAATCTGAGCATCATTGACTCTGCCCCCACCCTTTCCTGGGTCCCCAGCCTTTCTCATGTCTTCAGCCTTTACTTTCGCCCTGCTTCTAATTAGGAAGGGACACCTGTTTGGGAAACCTGAAGAGAGAATCAAAGATAGCAAATTCTGACTCATTGACACAATATCCTCGAGCCATTTAGAGCCAGGGTTTATTTATTTTTTTAAGTTCAGAGTAAACAGTCTGAAGAAAAAAAGAAATTGTCCTGTTTTCCCCAAAGCCATAAATCTAATCTCTTTTTGCAGTTGATGAGTGGGGCCGGATTCTTACAGAGTCTCCAGCAGTTCCCAAAGGACACTATTAATGAAGAGACAGTAGAGCTATTACAGCCATATTTTAATATGGAGGATTATACTTTTGAGAATGGTAAAAAGGTCTGCGGTAATGTTGCTGGTTTGCTGTCTTGGACACTTGCTATGGCAACTTTTTTTGGAATT